>NW_006399802.1:3357979-3364926 GCF_000299155.1 Elephantulus edwardii
TATATATATATATATATATACACACACACACGCGCGCGCATCTTTGTACCACTATTCAGGTTCAGGTCGTTAGAGGACCCCAAAAACCCATTATTAAGAACACATGCCTGACACTTAATGGACTGGAAAGTTCTAGAAGGTGTATTATCCAGTGTAAATTTGACTTTAGCTTACCATGTGTCTTCTCAAGTAAAATAGAATTGTCAGGAGCTTAGCTATGTGCTGGAATTGTGGTTTCTCTGGCATATATGAGGGAAGGAAATATTTCTCAAATACTAAAACTTGTGGTAATTATATTTTCTTATAAAGTAAGATTGTTAATGTATTTTTACCTTAAGTTTAAATGTGTGTGATTCTGAAGGCTGCAGTTCCCATTAGCTTAGAAAGGCCAAGGAGAGAGAACTGTGTCTACACAGCTTGGGTAGGATGGATGACGGTTAACAGGCCCATGACTGGAAAGTCACCTTTCAAGTATTGTGATAAAGTAAATGTAAATTTATTCTTGATCTCTGAGCCCCTAAATAGTTAAAGCTAACTTACTAAATTTTGTAAAAGCATTCAAAAAATTGCATTTATTGCTTTGTTATGATTACAGAAGTGCCATGTATATGTTGTAGGAAATTTGTAAAGTACACAAAGAGAAAAAAAATAATTTCTAATCCAGACATAATTTTAAAGCTTTGTATTTTTTTATTCATGTGCGTAGAAATTTGTTAAAATGCAAATTTAGTTGTACATTACTGTTTTATAATTTGTGAACATTTCTCTATTATTAAATATGTTTCTATATTATAATTTTTAATGTCAGGGTAGTCACTGTTCAGTCTCTTGTTATTGCATAGAAGTTACCTATGTAATAGATAATTTAATAGTTTATAATAAGTGTATTTATAGAAAAATTCTTGAATACATAAATGCCTGTTTCCTTAGACTGAATTGGTAGGAGCAGAATTTCTGGGCAGAAGTGTATACACATTAAGGCTCTTGTTAGTGATATGTGTCCTAAACAAGTTACCTCAGTCTGTATTCACAAAGGGAATGGGAGCTAGTCTTCCTTCGATCCCTGATGACTTTGGGCTTCTCTTTTTAAATTCTCTACTCTGAAAGGTGATAAAATGTACATGTGCTTTAATTTTCATTTATTTCTTAAGGAAATTATTTTATCATATACTTACTAACCCTTTGTAAGTCTTTAGTGAATTCTGTATCTTTGTCCTTTGCATAATTTTTCTGTTGTTTTTCTATTCCTAACTTATATAAGTGGTTTCTAATTTAAGGACTATAACATTTTTGTCTGTAATATGTGAATAGTATTTTTGCAATTTTAGTTATTTAGGAAAACAAGAAGTTAAAATTTTACATAGGCGCATCTACCAATCTCTATTTTCATTGCTTCTGCCTTTGGATAGTTTGCTTAGCAAAGTGTTTCCATCCTAATACTATGTAATAGGTCTTCTGTAACCATTTTTGGATTTCATTTGTTAACATTTAAATCCTAAATTTACCCACAATTAATTTTGCTATACATTTGTGAGGAGGATCTCTCATCTAGTCTTGTCTGTTTTGAAATACTGTCTTTACCAATACTAAATTTTTTTTTCTGTTTCTGAGCTCCCTTTAAGTTATTGATTATCTCATTATCCTTTGGCTGGGCCAGACTAATCATATTATTGTTGTGTGCCTTCAAGGCAGAACTGACCGATAGCTGACCCTCCAGCAGGCTTTCAGAGGCATATTTAATCACATGGGAGGAGATTTCCCATTCTTCTCCCACAGAGCAGCCTGTGGATTAGAGCCACATGCATTTGGGATTGCAGTGCAGTTGTTTCTTACCATTAGGCCACCAGTTTTGTAATAAATGCTGATAGCTTTCTCCTCTACTTCCTCCTTTCTCCATCTCCTAGTTTGATTTGCCGTATGCTTTTATTATACCTTTACACCATTACTGCTCTTGATAGACTTCGGCCTTATATTTAGAATTGTCGGTGTATTAACGATCTATTGCTGTATAACAGATTACAATAAATTTAGTAGTTTGAAACAACACCTATTAAATGTCATATGGGTTAGGAATCAAATTGGGTTCTTTGCTTCAAGTTTTCTCATGAGCCTGGAATCAAAGTGTCATCCTTGGCTGGGGCCTTAGCTGGATGCTTAGTTTAAGAAGGCTCTGCTTCCAAGCCCACTCACAGGATTGTTGGTACAACTACTGTTGGCTGATGGCTGCCCTTAGTTGCTTCCTTGATTGGTCTCTTGCACACTTCAGTATGTGTTTTATAGCAAGTGAGGAAAACATTATTGTAGCAAGATGGAAATTTGAGCCTTTTTGTAATCTCATGAGTTGTAATCACCTCCACCGTTTAATGTGCTATTGGAAAGAGACACATGAATCAAAGATAATGAATTGTACCTGGCCTTGAGTATCAGGAGATAAGATCCATTGGAGACTGTCTTAGTATCTCCCTACCACTGTTGGTTTTCTCAACTATACATTGTAATTCATGAGAAAGTGGCATGGCACTCTTGCTTATGATTGGTCATTATGTTCTGGCACATTATCTGACAGAGAATAAATAAATACTTAAATACTTGTGAGGTGGGAATATGTCTCTGATAAACAGTATATGCTTAGATTTGTTTTTGTGACAAGTCCCAACCTTTGACTTTTAAGAGGTGAGTTTAATCCTTTATTGTTATAAAGTTCATTTGCTCTTGATTGTGTCTTGTTTTCATGCATCTCTGCAGCTTCCCTTGGCTACATCAGTCTCCTGCTGTGGACTGTTTCCTTTGCTCTCCATTAGAGACCTACCGCTGGTTGAACCATAGCAGTTCCTTCCACTGTCTTTCTCTGTATCATCTTTTGTTTATATCCCTCTGCTTTCCAATAGAGCCCTCAATGTTGACTCAAATCAAGGGAAAGTTCCAATTTACATTTTTAGGGCTGGTGCAGGGGAAAGGAGTGCTGTATCCCTACCAGTTCTATAAAGGTAGGAGTTGGACATGCTTTTGGCATCTTTGATTGTTACTCAAATGCAATTATAGACATATTTAGTGCTCTTAAAATTGTATCACATAGTTTATGAAATAAGCTCTTTATTTCATATGGCCTATAATCTAATAATTTATTTAACATTAAAATATTGGGGGGAAATGGGCTTCATTTCAAAGTAGTGATCTAATTTTAGATTATGGCATACTATATAAAAATTAAGAGTGTGTATACTGTGTCATAATCACTCACCCTAATCTTATGCTGCGGAGCTCTGGTGACCTAGTAGTAAGGAGCTGCACTGCCAACTTAAAGGCCCGCAGTTCAAAGCCACCAGCAGCTCCATGGGAGAGATGGGTAATCTCCTCCTGTGCAGTTTACTGCTTCTGAAAATCTGCTGGGGAGTCGGTTACAGGTAGGCTCCTGCTCAGTGGTACTCAACAACAACAGTCTTATGCTGGCTTCTGAGCAAGGTAATTGTCATTGATTCATTCATACTATTTTTTTTTTGGTACTATTTATTCTTTTCACAGTCATTCTCCCTTGCATGTACCAAGCACTGCCCTAGGAACTGGGAATGCATATCAATAAAACATTTAGTGTCTAGTGATGAACGACACAGTGGCTGCACTGTGGCTCCAACAATGGGCTCAAACATAGCAGTGATGAAGGGGATGGCAGAGGATCCGGCAGTTCAGTTTTGTCATACATACGCAGGATCTCTGTGAGGCGGGATTTACTTGACGACCCCTAACAACACACTGTTGTGAGGGAGACATACATGAACACAAATGAGTCATACTTCCATGGTTTATTTGACCTTGTGTTTTGAAATCTCTTCCCATACACATAACTGATAAGCTCTGGGTAAACATTATTTTGGTAAAGGTACAAGAAGTAGGAGTTTATGTTTCTTCCTTTCCATATGGTTATTGGAGCAATCACTCTCTTCTCTGTTTTAAATGCTGCTTTTGTTATGTTATAAGTGCTGCTTTTGTCATGAGTAAAGACATGAGTGTCTGTTGAGCTTTCTATGGCTTTCTTTATCCTTTTAAGTGTTAAGTATTGTATCTTAATAATCCTTTTCAGTACCTGATGATTCAAGTCCTTTATTTCTTTAGTTATCTTCCTTACTCTTTACTTTTAATTGTTTATTCTTTGCAAGATTTTCTTTATCTTAGAAGTGATTAGAGTCCTGACGCCCAATTTCTGAAAGAGTCTCTTAAATAATTTTAAAGACATAGCTTAAATTTAGCCTCAAATAAAAGCGAATATGGATTTTCATTAGGGAGAATATGAAAAATGGTGCCCAGTATAATTTTTGTTAAGTTTGAAATGTTTTCATGATAAGTTTTGCTGTTCAATTCCAGAGATGTTAATTCAAAGCACAGTGTTTAAAACTTGATACAGACATTATTTATCCCATCTTTCTCGGTCCTATGCCAGTCCTCTTTTATAACAGTAGCATTATGCTGTATTTGTCCTTTTGTGACTGAGATATTTCACTTAACATAATGTCCTTTAGGGTTATCCATTTTGTATAATATTTCATGAGTTCCTTGTTTTTCAGTGTAGCATAGTATTCCATTGTGTGAATATACCAGACCTTCTCTATCCATTTGTTTGTTGATGGGCACTTGGGTTGTTCCCAACTCTTTGCTATTGTGAGCAAAGCCTAAATAAACATAAATATATGTGTATCTGTTTGGGTGGCAGTTATAGTTTCTTTATGGTATGTTCCCAGTAGTGGAATTGCTGTGTCAAATGGTATTTCTGTTTGCAACTTTTTGAGAAAATGCCATATAGCCTTCCTTTGTGGTTGCACCATTTTACACTCCCACCAACAGTGAAATTGTTTACTGCATTGAAACAGATGAGGGAGAGAACTATTTAGGGGATATATGAATAGACATTATTGTTATGACAGGAGTCCAGAAGGAAGGTAGCATAGAGGAGTTGGATTGGGGGGAGGGACTGAGTAACAAAGAGTTTTCTCTTTTATTTTTCAAAAAGAAAAGTGAATTGGGGGAGAGGGGTGGGCAGGAAGAAAAGTGCAACATATGGTTGCCACAAGCCTTCCATTTGTAAAAAAATGCAATATCCACAAGGTTCAATAAAGCAAAGCACAGTAAAGTGATGTATGCCTGTATAGACTCTGCTGGTTGAGTTTTTATTTTCTTTCTTTTTTGCACCTTAGGTTTAGTCCAAAGGCACCTCAATCACCAGCTTTTCTGATGCAACTCTCAAGAACCTGTCCTAAGGAAATGAGTGGTATGTTTTCTGGTATTTTCTTCATAATATGTATTGGCATCTGGAGTCTCAGAACTCCAAGGAGGTTGTTCTTATCTTTCTCTTAATATACTACTCCTTTTTTCCAAATTGTTAGTTATGATTTGAAGTGATAGAGAAATTTTTTTTTTGGTAGTGTATGGGATATTCAGTACTCTTCTCCAACATCACATTGCAAAGGAATCAATTCTTCTGTCATCCTTATTCATTGTCCAACTCTCATCAGCATAGCAAGTTATTGCAAAGACCATGGCATAAATCAGATGCACCTTAGTGCTCAAACTGACATCATGGCTTTTCAATAGAATAAACAGATATTTCTTGGAGAAGGTGCATCCAGTGTGCTCCTTGCAGGCAAAGATGATAAAACTTTGTCTCACATAATATGGGCATATTGCGAGTAGTGGCTATTCCTTGGAGAGGGATATCATGCTTGGGAAGGTTGAAGAGTGGAGAAAGAGAGGAAGACCCTCAGTCAGGTGGATTGACACAGTAACAGCAGCAATGGACTCAAGTGTGTCAGAGATGATAAGGACAGCACATGATAGGACAGGGTTCAAATTTGTTCATAGTGTCGCTAAGACGTACTTAACTTGATAACATCTAACAACAAAGAGAAAGTATCACCTTCAAGGATGTAATTCTTCTTGCTTGAGGCCTTTCTTACAAGAGACCTTTGTTTGATTTCTGCAAGTTTTCTGCAAAGAACCACTAGAAACTTCAATTACTGCATAAGCCCCCAGACTTTGGAGGCTGAGGGAGGAATCTTCAAGGAAGTCCCCTGCTCTAGATTTAAAATATGTAAACATAGGAGTTAAATTCAAGATTTAAACCTGCTACCATTTCAGAGTCATCACCCTAAACTGAGTGCAGTGACCCTAATTGAAACATACATATAAATTACTAAAGTTGTAAGATTCCAGATAAGATAATGACAGGAAGCAAACCAAGTCAGAGAATATGAAGATTTCTAGATATTTCTATATACCTATTCATATCCTCCTCCCACTAGTGTGTGACTCCCCAGCTCTGGGTCCCACACAGAGAAGCATAGTTTCTAGATGCAGTTGTTGTTGTTGTTGTTGTTGTTGTTGTTGTTGTTAAGGGCCATCGAGTCACAGGTGACTCACAGTGACACTATGAATGAAAGTCCTGGACACCTGTATAACTCTTGTCCTTTCTCCAGATTCATAGGGTTTCCAGAGGCAAGCTATTATGGAAGTGGGTGCCACTCCTGCTTCCAAGCTTGTTTTAGTCAGGGAGCTCCACCAAACACTGTCCATAATGGATAACCATTCTCACATTTGACTCATCAGTGTTACAGTGTTAGGCTTCACAGCAACCATGAGTTACCTCTGTACAGCAAGTGGACAGACCAGGGTTACACGCCTAGAAGAATGTTTCATCAAAAACAAGTAAAGGCAGGCCTGAGGGCCACGGAGTACAGTCACCCACCTTTGACTTGGGAGCATGGCTTTCTGTCCGCTAGGCCAACTGCGCTCTCTCTCTCTATGTTGTTGTTGTTGCAGAACTTCAGGAAATAGAAAAGTGATTATAAGTGATTGGCTACTACAAATGTGATTTTAGCAGTTTTAAAGTACTGTTTTGTACCAGGCCATGTCTCCGGTACTGTGACTCATGGTTACATGAATTTGTTGTTGTTGTTGTT
>NW_006399802.1:3366356-3374853 GCF_000299155.1 Elephantulus edwardii
ATCTATTCCTGGAGCCTTATTTTTTGCCATTTCCTTCAAAGCAGCCTGAACTTCTTCTTTCATCACCATAGGCTCTTGCTCATATGTTGTTTCATGAAATTCTTCTGTGTCTTCCAATTCCTTTTGATACAGTGATTCAGTATATTCTTTCCATCTTCTTTGAATACTTCCTGGATCATTTGACTTTCTGCTGAAAGCATCCTTGATTATAGCAACTCGAGGTTTGAATTTGTTCTTCAGTTCCTTGAGCAGTGAATTTTAAAATTTCTTTATTCCCTTAGCATTTAATCAATTAAAGTAAATGTATAAGAGAATTAACCAAAGCTTTTTAAATACTTCTGAACATTGTTAACCATTATCTGTGGGCTCCAAACATTTAAAAGATTGAGAAACTGATGCTAGGGTGATTATAGGTCGAGCAATTTTTTGGTCTTCTGTGTTGTGCTAAATTACCCTGTTAAAGGAGAGTTTTATTCTTGCAACATAAACAGTTTTTTATCTTTTACAAAATATTCTTCTGTTTTATTATTCATATGCTTTGTAGAAGGTAGCTTATGTTCAGCATTGCCTATATTCCATCATTCTCTAAAAAATTAACTGTTCTTAATGGCATGTTGTAAATGCTTGGTTAAATACATTTCTTTATTCTTTTCATAGCAAGTCACACTAGTGTTTAAGCTGTGACACACCTTTACAAAATAAATGGGGGCTGTGTTCTCTCCCTGGGTCCCTGTTGACCTTGCTCATTCTGTTGGAGTTAAAGCTTGGAATGAGGTTTTTCTGGAGCTGCTCTCACCTCAGTCCCATGAGCCACATAGGCTTTCGGTATAAACACAGCCAGAAATACTAGAAATGGGATCATCTAACATGTTACATATTTAGGTTAATGCTGTTATTTTTTTTCAATTCAAAGATCATTTAAATCAGGTTGTTGAAAAAACAAATGTCACACCTCTGGACTCTTACCCTTATCAAATGGATGAGGTTCAAAGTCGGATAAAGGAAATTCTTAACAAACACAACAATGGCATTTGGATATCTAAGCTTCCACATTTTTATAAAGAGTTCTATAAAGAAGAACTTAATCGAGGACTTTTACAGCAATTTGAACACTGGCCTCATGTTTGCACGGTATGTTTTTCTTTTTTCCTCCCTTGTCTTTCTTCCTTCCCTTTGCATTTAGATTTTGTTATTAGTCATATCACCTTTTATCCAGGGAGAGTACAAAGCACTGTACATATATTGTCTAGTGAGCTTTATCACTAAGAGTAACATATCATTGGCTCTTAGAGACGTGTGTATAAGTTGAGTGTCCTGTGTGTTATAATTGCTTTTGTAATTTTGTTTTAAATTATTTTAAAATGAGTTTAATATATGATAGTATATATGCAATTTTATATTGAATGCTTTCAATTTTGATAATTTCTCCATTTTAATAATTGGAACCTTCTGGTAATAAAAATTTTTTAACCTCAAATTTTGTATGATACCATTTTAAAGACTTTAAGTTGAACAGATTGTATGTAAGTGACTCTTTCAGCTACTTATTTAAAGAGCACCTTATTTTTATTTTAAAAATAATATAGAGATCAGATTTTAAATTTTTACAGACTGCCTTTGGAGAAAATATTAAGTGAACTTACTAATTTCCATAACTATTCCTCCTTACCAGTCTATTATTATAATGAGGTGATGGAGCAGGATAGTTTATTAAACATTATAACTTGGCCAAAGATAAACATTAGACTCTTAAAAAAGCACTCAGATTTTTATTCATGTAGAATATAATAAAAATTGTGACTGTTTAAGTGGCAACTTTTCATAGTTATTCGCTGGTTTGATTTTATAGAATTAAGTATACTTTTATTTTGATAAAAGCCTTTTCTTTCCTTTTTTTTAAATTTAATGACCATTTTGACCTCCAACCTTGGGACAACGTATAGCCTGTCCCTCATTATAAGCTCTTGTGTAAAGACAGCATCGATTTGTTTACCCCAGGCCACTATCAGTGGTTTAAGTCCTACACCCATTCCTGGGTAAAAACCACCCTCCTAACTGTTCATGCACCTACCTACCCATTGACCCATCCAGCTGTCCAACCATCCACTCACCCATTCATTCATCCCCAAACAACTCATCTGTCTACTCACTCACCCATCGTTCATCCATTTCGTGGTTTTTCATACCTTCAGAGAGCTCTCGTGGCCTACTTGTAAGAAGCTGTGCTACAATCTCAAAAGCACAAGGTTTAAATCCACCACCTGCTCTGTGGGAGAAGCATAAGCAGTCTCCTCCTGTGTAATATAAAGCTTTGCAAATCTGCTGGAGGGTTAGCTTGGGTTGGTTCTGACTTGATGGCACACAACAACAACATGTACCTTCAAGTGCCAGTCACTATCTTTGTTGAGATTACAAGTAATCAAGACACTTAGAATCTAGTGAAGGAGGCAGGGTAAAAACAGATGGGAAAGTCATTATTACAAGTTTTAATAAATATAATTAATAAATTGATATATATTACAAAAATCCCATCTTGGATGGCTCTTAGGACCAGAAGAACTGTATGATACCTGGCTACCACTGTCAACCACTCCAGAAAGAATCACAATAGGAGGTCCTGGACTGAGTAGGAGAAAAATGTGGAAGAAAATTCAAAATAATTATAATTATGAGGAGAAATGTGGGGTCAGGATTGGTAGACGATTTATCAACAATCTGCGTTATGCGGATGACACAACCCTGCTTGCTGAAACTGAGGAGTACCTGAAGCGCCTGCTGCAGAGTGTCAAGGACTGCAGCCTCCAATATGGATTGAGGCTCAATGTCAAGAAGACAAAGATTCTCACCACTGGACCAATTGGCAGCATCAGGATGGACGGTGAAGAGATTGAGATTGTACACAACTTTAGTTTGCTTGGCTCTGTAGTCAACAGTCTTGGCACCAGCAGCCAGGAAATTAAAAGGCGCATTGCCATGGGAAAGTCTGCTGTTAGGGACCTCTCCAAAGTGCTGAAGAGCAGTGGTGTCTCTCTGGAGACTCAGGTGCGTCTGATACAGGCCATGGTCTTCGCAATCACCTGTTATGCATCAGAGAGCTGGACAATGACCAAGGAGGATAGAAGGAGAATTGATGCCTTTGAGCTGTGGTACTGGAGAAGAGTACTGAGAATACCATGGACTGCTAGGAAAACAAACAGATTTGTCCTGGAAAGGGTTAAACCGGGTGGCTCCTTGGAGACAAGGATTCTGAGGCTCCGTCTAACTTACTTTGGACATGTTGTGAGGAGAAACCGGTCCTTAGAGAGGGACATCATGCTTGGGAGGGTGGAGGGGCGGCGCAGGAGAGGAAGGCCCTCTATGAGGTGGATTGATTCAGTGACTGGGATAATTGGGATGGGGTGTCAGAGACAGTGCGATTGGCACAGGACAGAGCGGAGTTTAGGGCTGTTGTACATAGGGTCGCTGTGAGTCGCAGGCGACTCGATGGCACATAACAACAACAACAACAATAATAATAACAATAATAAAAACTAGACTTACTGGTCTGACAGAGACTGATGGAACCCCCAGACTATGACACCTTTAGACACCATTAGGGCCTGGAACTGAAGTTACCCCAATAGCTCAACTTTTAATTGAATGTGTTGTTAGGTGCTGCAGAGTCAACTATTATTTCTAGGCACTCTGAATTCCAGAGCTGAACCTAGCCCTATCCTGTGCAGTCCTCATCATCTCTGAGCAACTTCAGCTCACTGTATTGATCAATTTTTTATTATTATTAATTATTTTATTAATTTTTATTACTTATTTTAATGAAAGTTTACAGAGACTTTGGATTTCCATTTATTCGTTGTTGTACTTTTTTTCCTGCCCACCCCCTCCCCACCCTACTTCACTAGTCTCTTTGAAAAGTAAAAGAAATATACTTTCATTGGTATACAATCCCTCCCCCAAGTTCACTCCACTGTGCAGCCTTCATTCTGGACTCCTGTCATGACAATAATACTGTATTCCTTTTAAACAGTTCTCTCCCTCATCTGTTTCAGTGCAGTATACATTATTTATCCCCTCTTTCTCAGTCTTCTCCCAACCTCGATGTCAATCTCATTTTACAACAGTGGCACTATGCAGTATTTGTCCTTTTGTGACTAGATATTTCACTCGGCATAATGTCCTCCAGGGTCACCCATTTTGTGTAATATTTCATGGATTCCTTGTTTTTCAATGCAGTGTAGTATTCCATTGCGTGAATATACCACAGCTTCTTTATCCATTTGTTTGTTGATGGGCAATTAGGTTGTTTCCAACTCTTTAATATTGTGAACAAAGCTGCGATAAACATGAGTGTGCAGATCCTCCCCCCACTTTTTTTTTTAGGTTTTCCACATTGCTACACATCTGTAATACCTGATCATTTCTCGTGTGAGTAGCTTCCTACTCAGTTGTGGGTACTTCAACAGCTGACTTTTTGTTGCTTTTGTCAACACTCAGATTAATTCCCTTTCCTGATTTCTGCTCAGGCAGTGAGAGTGGACTGTGAGGCATAGCTCTTTTTTGTATCTCTCCCATTTGAGTTGATGTCTTTCTTGTTAGGTGTCTTCAAGTCAACTACAACTCAAGCAGCCTCATGAAAACAGATCTACACCTTGCCCTGTCCTGTGCCAACCTCACCATCTCTTGATAGGCCTTGTTTGAGCTCACTGTTAGAATCATTGTGCCTGTCCATCTTGTTGAGGTTTCTCCTCTTTTTCACTGACCCCCCCACCTTACCAAGCATGATGTCTTTTTAAAGGACTGACCCCTCCTTACAACATGCCCAAAGTGTGTGAGACGAAATTTGACCATCCTTGCCTCTAAGGAGCACCTTAGTTGCTCCAAGACATATGTATTTGTTCATTTGACAGTCCAAGCAATATTCAGTGATTTCTACTACACCACAACTCAAAGGCATAAATTTTTCTTCTATAATCTTTATTCAGTGTTCAACTTTCAGATGCATAGCAAATGACTGAGAAGACTATGGATTGGATCGGATGTACCTTAGTCTTTAAATTGACATATTTGTCCCTTAGAACTTTGGAGAGGTCCTTGATAGCATACTTTCCCAACGCAATACTTCTTTTGATTTCTTTAGTTCTGGTACTTAAGGTGTTGATTGCTGACCCAAGTAAGTTGACATTTTCACTCCTTTCTCCATCTATTATGATGTTACCTGTTGGTACAGTGGTAAGGATTTTTGTTTTCTTGATGATGAGATATAATCCATATAGAAGGCTGAAGTCTTTGACCTTCTGTAGCCAATGTTTTAAGTCCTTCCTACTTTTAGCAAGCAAAGTTGTGTCATTTGAATAAATGTGGGTTTTTGTTGAGTCTTCCTCCAGTTTTGATGTCACACTGTTCCTCATAATGTCCAGCTTCCTCAATGGTTTGTTCAGCATACAAATTGAATAGGTATGGAGAAAGGATACAGTCTTGACACATGCCTTTCTTCATTTAAAACCATGCATTGTTCCTTTACTCTATTCCGACAACAGCTTCTTGGTGTAGGTAGAAGTTTTGCATGAGAACAATTAAGTGTTCTGGGATTCACGTTCTTCTCAATGTTAGACATAATTTGTTGTGCTCTACACCGTCAAATGCCATTGCATAGTCCATAAAACACATACATCCTTCTAGAATTCTCTATTTTCACAGTGTTAACTTTGGTGCAAAGGCCTCTTCTAAATCAGCTTGAATATCTGATATTTCTCTGTTAATGTCTATTCTAGCCATTTCTAATAAACTTCAACATGAGTCTGCATGTAATATTAGTGATGTTGTTATTGTTGATTGCTATTGAGTTGAGCATGACTCATAGCAACTTGATGAACAAAAGACCTGATGTCTTTCTATAACTGTCGTCCTTTCTCCAAGTTCATAGAGTTTCCATAGGCATTTGGTTTAGGAAGTGGATGCCAATCCTGCTTCCAAAATAATTGTTTGATAATTTCTATAGTCTGTTAGATCACTTTTTTTTAAAAACTCGAACACATACCACTTCCAGTCAGTTAACCAGGTAGCTGTCAGCCAGATATCTTGGTACAGCCTGTTGAGCACATCCAGGGCTACATCTGTTTGTTGAAGCAGGTCAATTCCTAGAGCCTTATTTTTTTTTCTAATACCTTCATTGTAGCTTGAACTTTCATTATCATTGGTTCTTCATCATACACTACTTCCTGAAATGATTCCATGTCAGCTAGTTTTTTTGGTACAGTGACTTTGTGTATTCCTTCCATCTTCTTTTGATGCTTCATGTGTCATTCAGGATTTTGCCCATAGCATCCTTCAGTATTGCAACTTTGAATTTGTTTTTCAGTTCTTTGAGCTTGAGAAATGCTGAGTGAGTTCTTCTCTTTTTATTTTCTGACTCCAGCTCTTTCTACATTTCATTATAATGCTGTGTTTTGTCTTCTCAAGCTGCCCCTTAGAATCTCTATTTATTTTTCTACTTTGAAGTTTTTTCCCCTTTGTTTTGGCTTCTCAAAACAAAGATGTCAAGAAACACCTAACAATAGCAACAGTAGTAAACAATGAGAAAATTTCTTCTCTAAATGGCCAGGCAGTAAATATGCTAGGCTTTGTGAGCTGAGAACACTGAGACCACTATACATAGTGTCTGTTGCAATTGCTCCACTCTAGCATTGAAGCACAGAAGCAGCCATCAACAGTACAAAACTGAGAAAGACTATATTCTGATAATCAGTTTTCACATGTCATGAAACATTACCATTTTTCTCTCTATTTAAAAATATGAGAATAAGTCTCAGCTCATGTGCTATGAACAAACTGCCGGTGAGCTAATTTTGGTGTGTGATCTATAGTTTCCTTTCCCTGGTTTAGTATTAGAAAGGCTTAAGATTTGGGAGAATTGGTGACATACATAAATTTTTTATATATATAAAGAAGTGCCATCAAGCCATACCCCTCAGCAGTACTACACAGATAAAATTAGAGATTGGATGGTAGATAAATGCCACGTGTTTGGAGCTTTTTGTTTGTTTTGCAGCAAGCAAACCAAAAAAAAAACTCTTGTTAGCTTGTTTTATGCTGTGATTGATGTTAAAAAAATCTGTGCTTTAACTATGAAACTTCCCCACTCCTCCCCACACACACATTATGTAAAACTGAGGTTATTTCAGGGAAACGAGAGATGACACTTGTTTAATTATTTCCTTGCTTTCTTTTTATTGGATTATCCCATAAAGTCCTGATCCCTTTTTACTTGGTAGTATGTTTTATAATATGTTGATTTTTACATTATACAGAAATAAAATAGGCATTTTACAAAGGAAAAGAATGCAAGAGATCCCAGGGTTGGTGACATTTAGATGCCTCACAAATGAAATTTACTCTCCTTATTTCTAACATGTGACCAGTCATATTATTTCCAAAGATGACAGTGTCTTAAATTCTTAATTATTGAGAATGAGAAAATGTATATTTTGCATTCCCTCAATTAATTTGAAAACAATATTGGGTTCAATATTAAAATGCATTAATATATTTTTAGTTTGTGTTTGTAGTATCTGTCATTCACTTACTCTACTTAACAAATTTTAGGTGGAAAAACCAAGTAGTGGTGGTGAAGATTTACTTCTTTATCCAGCTAAGAGAGCACAGCTTTCAAGAGGTGAACCCACAAATGAGAAAGTGCCACCATTGCCACGGCCTGCTGAGAAGCAGGTGTCAACATTAAAGGAGTATCCAGCAGTCATCCCAAAAGACATTAAAGAGAAAGTTGCAACACTGCTGGTGAAGTACTCAAGTGGGCTTTGGGCCAGTGCACTCCCTAAAGCCTTTGAGGACATGTACAAAGTGAAACTCCCTGAGGATGCCTTAAAAAATCTCGCTTCACTTTCTGATGTGTGCACTATAGACTACATTTCTGGAACACCCCAGAAGGCTATTCTCTATGCAAAACTTCCAATGCCCACTGACAGAATGTTCAGTGACGAACTGCAAGCACAAGGCGATTATGACATCAAGTGTATGATTGAGCAAGAGTATTTGCAGATAGAAGAAAACATTGCCGAAAGTGCCGATAGCCTCGTGGAGAATGTGACCATTCCTCCTCTAATCATTCCATCTGAGGCATCCCCATCTGTATTGGTGGTTGAGCTGAGCAATACCAATGAAGTGGTGATCAGGCAAGTTCCATTTTCTGATTCTTTAGGATTCTGGAGTACTGTTGTATGTTCACTGTTGTTCTCCTGACTGCTAAAGTTCGAAGAAAGAACTCTATAGAGTTAATGATAATAAAGTTTAATATACTTAATATTTGTTAAATGTTGAAAATACATAGATTTAGTGCTATTTTAGGGTCTGACAAAAAATGTATTATAAGCATGGTGATAACTACATACATTCATGCATTTCTCATGGTCCGAGATGAATTCTGTGAAATAAAGCATTATATAGTTTGAATTTTGTGTGAACACCATATTATTTATATATATAT
>NW_006399802.1:3374953-3390547 GCF_000299155.1 Elephantulus edwardii
ATATCTCTGGATTACAAATGATTCTCATTCCTAAATCTAATTTGTGTGTAAATTGAAACAATTCCATTTGATTTGTATCTAATGCCAGTTAGTCAAATGTTTGTCTCAGTACATAGTGTACCTTTCTATGCATAAAAAAAAATAAAAGAAACACTTCTAGATAGACTAAAACATTTCTAACATAGTCATACAGTATTGTTTTGACGCATATCATAATGGAGCACTTGTTTGTTACTATAAACCATTATATGTACCTCAAATGTTGTATATAATAGGCTTTATGGGGCTTAGGCCTTATGTACATATAGATGTAAAGGCAGCAAGATATGACTTGATTGGAAAAGCATTGCCGAATTAATAGAAGAAGCAAGCTCCCTCCACGCCCCTCACATCATATTACCATTTAGTCTGGGATTGTGTAGATATGCTACATACAAGTCAGAATAGTGAAGCTTTGCCTTCCTAGTAGATATATTAGATACAACCGTGGACCCAAACAAGTTCTTGGTTACTTAAACTTCATTATCATTGCCTGGGAAGATATTGTTGCTGAAGTGGCTAATGAAAAATGGAATTACAGAATATAGTTTAGCTCTAGGTTCTTGATGTGGTCTTTTGGAGAAAATATGAACTACTGGTACTTGTAGTTTCCAGCTCAGAAAAAGGAGTGGAATCTGTGTACCTTGTTTAGAGTGTGAATGTGACTGGATAGATCAGGAAAAGACTGAAATAAAACATCAGGAATTCAAGCCCCTTAAAACTAAATATCCCTGTTATTTGGGCTGCCACCCCTCCAGAAACTCATAGATGAGCTGGTAAAAACCCCAACATAGATGACAAAATGTTTTATAAGAATTCAATGCAAAGATAGATAATGCTCCTCAGTTTAAGTGTTCAGTGACTTAAACATAATATTTTTGAATGCTTGAACTAGAACAACTATGGAAGCTTTGAAGGATGCCTTGTTTTATATGGAAATAGTAAATACATAGTTTTTCATCTGTGAGGTGGTATGACCTGGATATATGAATAGTTGGTTGAGGGCTGGCAATTCCCTGTTAGATATCTGGTTCTGCTACAACTGAAGTACCGCAAGTAAATTACTTTAACAAACGGAAAATTATTTTCTCACAGTTTAAGAACCTAGAAGTTCAAATCTCAGGTGCCAGTTTTAGGGAAGTCTTTCTCTCTGTTGACCCTAAGGGAAGTCTTTGACTTCTTCCAGCTTGTTTTCTAGAGTTCTGCATGTGCCTTAGCATTATTGTTATCCTGGATCTAGCAGACTCTCAGCACAAAGACCTGGAATCCAGAGGATTTATTTTGTTCCTGGTGCTTCTCTCTTACTGGTACTGACATCCTCCACTCCTCACTTATCTTTGTTTATCTCTGTAAGGTAAAAGGTGATACAGGCCATATTTCAGGAGAACTCTCTGGTTTATTCAGACTATGGTAGTTAGGAGTAGGATGTTTGTATTCCACTCTGATCTCCTTATAGTTTTAACTGATAAGCCACTGAGAATCATGGCCCAGTCAAGCTGACACATAATTTTTTTTGGGGAGGGGGGCAAATAGGGAATGATACAGTTCAATCCTTGACATCACACACTTTGCCCCCTCTACCTAAATTTATGTGCTTGCCACATGTAAAATATTTTCACCTCATCATTCATCCAATATTTTAAATTAGCTCTTAAGTCCAAATTCCATTCTGGGGCAAAATTTCTCTTCATCTGTGAACTACAAAGACTAGAATCCATATTCTCTCCTTCTAAAGTATAATTATGGATTAGTTACAAGGTAGGTATTTCCTTTGAAAGCAAGGGAAATTGAAGAGAAAGAAGAAATAATAGTCATCAAGCAAGTCTAAATCCTAATTTACTTTAGCTCTCAAGGCTTGAAGATAATTTTGTGTTCTTTGAAATCATTTAGACAGTGGTGTCCCCTCCACTCGCACTGCTCTCTGGATTCTGAGCAGAAGTCCCTCAACCCTAGACTTCCACTTACTTCCAGGCCCACTGGGATGACAGCTTCACTTTTTTGGCTTTGAGTGGTCCCATTCTCCTAGTCCAAGTGAGTGATAATCCTACTCCGTCATCCCTAGTTGACCCTGTTCTTTTGCCATCTGGGCATGGCAGCTATACCTTCACATTTTTTGACAATAAACCAAAATTTATGTCAGAAGAAACTAGAAATAAATTGCATTTAAGTGTCAAGAAGCCAAAACAAAGGGAAGAGATGCCAAAGTCAAAGAGCCAAACATGTTAAAGGGCAACTTGAGAAAACAAAGCAAAATAATATAACAAAATGTACAAAGAGCTGTAGTAGTCAGTAAAAAAAGAAAGAATTCACTCACTGCTTCTCAAGCTGAAAGAACTGAGAAATTCAAGCCTTGAGTTGGAATACTGAAAGATAATGTGGGTAATCTTGATAATGTGGATAAAATCTTGAATGATCTAGGAAGCATCAAAAAAAGATGGAGAAAATACACAAAATCACTGTACAAAAAAAATTTGGTTGACACTGAAAAAATTCCAGGCTATAACATATAAACAAGAGGTAATGGTCATGAAGTAAGAGGTTCAAGCTGTGCTGAAGGCATTGGCAATAAATAATGCCCATGAATTGATGGGATTCCAGCTTACATGTTTCAGCTAACAGATGCAACCCTGGATGAGCTCATGTGTCTTTACTAGGAAATATGGAGGACAGCTGACTGGAAGAGATCCATATTTAATATCACATACAAAGAAAATATTGCTGAAGATCACCCAAAACCAGCTAGGACAGTACATTTACAGGGAACTGCCAGAGGTTCACGCAGGATTCAGAAGGGGCCATGGCACTAGGGATTTCACTGCTGATAGAAGATGGATCCTGGCTGGAAGCAGAAAATACCAGAAGAATGTCTGTCTGTGTTTTATTGACTTTACAAAGATATTTGTGTGGATCATAACAAACTAAAACTAGCATTGAGAAGAATGGGAATGCTGAGCACTTGATTGTGCATATATGAAATTTCTACCCAGACCAAGAATCTCTTGTCTGAATGAGGCAAGGGTACACTATATGGTTTGAAATCAGGTGCAAGGGTATATGCCAGGGATGTATCCTTTTTCCATGCCCATTGGGTCTCTATGCTGAGCAAAAAAGTGATTGAAACTGGACTCTGTGAAGAATGTGGCATCAGGATTAGAGGAAGACTCATCAGCACCTGCATTATGACACAACTTGGCTTTCTGAAAGTGAGGAGGATTTGAAGATCAAGGACCTTCAGTATGTGTTACATCTCAACATCAAGAAAATAATCCACACCACTGGTCCAATAGGCAACAATATGATAGATGGAGAAAGCACCGAAGTTGTCAGTGATTTCATCTTCTTAGATCAACAATCAACACTCTTGGAACCAAGACTCAGGAAATGAGGATACTTACTGCACTGGTCAAGTCAGCTGTCAGGGATCTCTCTAAAATGTTGAAGAGCAGTGATGTCAGTCTGAAGACGGAGGTGCACCTGAATCAGACCATGGTCCTTTCAATCTCTTGCTACACATCTGAGAGCTGGACAGTGAATAAAGATAATAGAAGAATTGATTGTTTTGAATTGCAGTGTTGAAGAAGAGTACTGAATATACCATGGACTGCCAAAAGAACAAATATATCTTGGAGAAGGTTCAGCTAGAGTGCTTCATGGAGGCAAAAATGTCAAAACTTCATCTCTTATACATTGGATATGTTGCTAGGAGAGGCTATTCCTTGGAGAAGGATATCATGGTTGGAAAGATGGCAAGTCAGCAAAAGAGGAAATCCAATGAGATGGTTAGACACAATGACTGTAGCAATAGACTCAAATGTATCAGAGGTGAGGATGGCACAAAATAGAAAAGAGTTCAAGTCTGTTGTTCATAGTATCACTATAACTTGTCCTTTTCTGTACCAGACAACAACCATGACAGTTCTTCTGACACTCACGGATGACAGTCCCACAGTTCAGAACCAGGTTGGTGAAGACTAGACTCTTTGAAAACTAGAAGGCTGTAGCCTCACCCTTCGACACCAAGGAAGCCCTGCTTTCAACGTTCCTTGTCTCTGCAGCTTCCGCTTTCTGGTTCCCTGGCCTCTGTGTGTACTGTTAAATGCCCAGAGACACTAGATTCCATCGGTGAGCCTCAGGCCAAAGACATTTTTCTCACCTGGGAGGCACTCCACTCTACAAGCCAACCTTTTGCTTGTAGGCACTCAGTTCTCTTGTTCCATGAGTCAGCTCGCTAGCTGTTTCACACACATCTGCTGGTTCTGCTACGGCCATTTTGGGCCATCTGCTTCTCTCCCTTTGAGTCTGTAATCCCATAAACAGTCTCTTGGAGACAGTCTACCAGGCTTAAAACTCTTCTATTACTCATTGCCCACTTCCAAAACCACACTTATATTTTAGTTATCTGTTAGAGCAGTACCCTACTTCCAGCATCCAGTTCTCTCTGTTTTATCTAATGCTGCTGTAACATAAATTCTGCAAGTACTTGGCTTTAGCAAACAGGTTTGTTCTCTCAGTTTTGGAGGCTCACTCATTTCCACACTGCCAGTGAGTTTATTCTGACTCATAAAAACCATGTAGTATAGAGTTGAACTGTGCAAGTAGGATTTCCAAGGTTGTAAATCTTTATGGGAGCCAACTGGCTCATCTCTCTTTCAGTGAGTAGCAGGTGGATTTGAACTACTAGCCTTTTGATAAGGATAGAGTTCAACTGTGTAATAAAGTTTCCAAGGTTGTAAATCTTTATGGGAGCCAACTGGTTCATCTTCCTCTCAGTGAGCAGCAGGTGGATTTGAACCTCCAGCCTTTTGCTTAGCGCTGAAATGCTAAAACCACAGTGCCATCAGGGCTCCAATTCCAGGGCTGTCAGCTCTGGATTAAGGCCCTTGCCTTCTTTCAACTTTTGTGAGCCTGACATCCTTTGAAGATCTCCATGTGCCCTGGCATCAATATATTCCCCTGGGTCTGGGAGGTTCTCAGTACAGGGAGCCCAGGTATAAAGGACATACTGCACTCCCAGCTCTTTTTTGTGACGATATGGAGGTCACTCCTAATTAGATTTACTTCTTATATCTCCTTTTATATCTTCTACAGTAAAAAGGGATACAGGTCACACTGGAAGGTACCCTCACAATGGCTCAGGGCTGCATAAGATTTCTGTACCTCACCCTAATCTGATAGATCACATCATGAGGGGTGATTGCATTATTAATTATGTAACTGATAAGTTACGTTGATCCATAACTGTCAAACTACTGAAAATGCTGGTCTGGGCAGATTGACACAGATTTTATTGCAATCCCATTATGATTCACTATTCCATTAACATAAAGGAAGAACACCGAGGGACATAGTACTAACATTTACCATCTAATATTATCAGTAAAACCCTTAATCAGTTATTAATATTCTCTGGTGCCAGTACACTTTGATACCATTTGCTTGGTCATCAGCCAAGCCATAGGTTGGACTGGTCATGTGATTTCTGATGTTCTGGAAGGAATTGAGATTATGTTTAGGATTTCAGTGGTGGTTTTTAGCTAATCCAGGGTAATGAAAGCTCCAAACTCACTGCTCCTTAATAGATTCTGGCTCATAGCAACCATCTAGGACAGAATAGAACTACCCAGTAGAGTTTCCAAGGCTGTGACCATCACAGAACCAGACACTATGTCTTTCTTTTCCCTTTACCAAGCAGCTGATTAACCACTGTGATACCAAACTCAGTACTCTAGGTGGTACCTTGTACCATTAAATCCCTGTGTCTGGTCTCAGAAGTAAGCTGTGTAACAGTTTGCATTGCTAACACTCCCAAAGTAGCTTATACTTTCTTTGTCCCCTCTGCTCAGATAATATGGGGACAGTGTTTGAATTCATTCTTGCTACTCCTGACCCTCATAACCAGCAGCGGTCTCCTGTTCACACTGACCCCAGCATGTGTCTCTCTTTTTCTACTTGTTACTTTTGCTCCCTCACTGCCATCCTTCTCCAGGAGCCTGTGCTAGGAAGACAGCCAGATGGTGACCACAGCCTGACCTCCTCCAGTTGAGTGCCCAGGGCTGCAGCAGCACTTGCCAGGGAACATGTAGGGAAGCCTGGGTCTCCAGAGCCTTGGAGATGGGCGCTTGGTCAGAGCTGCAGACTTCCAAGGAGACTGCAGTCAAGGGTGCAGCTGCATTCCAGGGAGTCCTTTAACATTTGTGAGACTCCGTACATTTAAACGATAGCATATTGACAGTCTCCGCAGCTGTTTCTAGAGTGGCTCATATTTGGTTTCAAAATAGTTATTGCAGGGGGGAAAAAGGGCATTCTTTACCTCTTATAAAGGACTTTTAAGAGCAGTTCTGAGTTTTTTAGTTTGTTGTGTTTGAGTTTTGTTTTGGTCCCACCTCTGCCTCCTTCCCCCCAGTAGATTGGCTGTGGTGTCGTGTCTTCTGCTTTGCTAGTAGTACTAAGAAAGGATATATGAAAACTGTTAAACAGATAGTTACTTAAAGCTAGCTAGGGTCATTTGGGGTCCTGAGGAAGACCTGGCACACAATCTCCGTGTCTGGCTGATCCTGGTACTTGTACAGGACCACATTCCAACTAAAGAGCCTCCATCCTGTGTCCACAACAACTCCTATCATGTGCCCCAAACTCACATTGTACTTTTACATCCTGGAACGAGGCCCTTGGTGGAACTGTCTTCCAGGTCCAAAGGGCAAGAATAGAGCAACTTGCTGCGGCAGAAAAGCAAAATAATATGCCTTGCTAGCAAAACCTGACTGGGACAGGGTGGCTGCAGTTGTTGACAGATTGTAGAAGGAGGGGCTGGGGCAAATCTAGGGAGAGAAAACACGTCTCAGAAAGCATGTGACATTTTAGACACACAGGGCTGGAACAGCAGTTACGTCTGTTAAAGATGTCAAAACTCAAGACTTCATTTGTTCATATTTGTCCAGTAAGTTGGAAGAGTTGTCACATGCTTGGTTTTAGAGTATTTAAAGGCATTGTTTTTCTCTAGTTAAATTTTATTACTTTTCAGAACTTAAGCCTTATTAGGACAAAACTACCAGATTCTCTTCTCAATAATACACAAAGATTCCCAGCAGCTTTCTCAGAAACCTTAGCTTGAGCCTTGCCTGTCTGGCCTTTAGTGATGCCTCCTTTCCCCTTTATATCTTCCTCTCTTTCCTGTTCATGAGTCCTTTTGTTTTCTGTGAGCCTGTTGTTATTATGTGCTTTCCAGTCAACTGCAATTCAGTGACCCGGTGAACAACAGCTCTGAACCCTGTCCTCTTCTGAGACAACTTCACCGTCTCTGACAACCTGATCCCATTGCCACAGCCACTGTGTTAGTCTATCTCATAGAGGGTCTTCCTTTCCTGTGCTGACCCTCCACCCTTCCAAGCATGATATCCTTTTCCAAGGACTGACCACCTCCTGACAGCGTGCCCAAAATATATGAGACAGAGTTTCAAAATCCTTGTCTCCGAAGAGCAAACTGGTTCTACACTCTCCAGGACAGACCTGTTTTCCCCCGAAAGACTGTCCCCCAATGGCACTGGTTACACTCTGCTTCTCTGGATCACTGTTGAATGTTTGTTCTATTCTGTGGTGTTCAGGCCTCAGTCTTGGTTTTGCATATCGTATCTTATTTTATCAGGCTGCAAGTGTTTACTCCATACATGTCTCTTCCTTGCTGAGGTAAAGGACATCCAAAGGGGGGGGGGGGACCAAACAACCAAACAGGACATTAGAGAAAGCAGAGTGACGTCAATGAATTTCTGTAGCTTTTCCCTGCCGGGTTCCTACATTTGTGTTCTCTTCCCTCAACCAATTCAGGTATGTGGGGAAAGACTATTCTGCTGCTCAGGAGTTAATGGAAGATGAGATGAAGGAATACTACAGCAAGAACCCCAAGGTCGCTCCAGTCCAGGCTGTGCATGTTGGGCAGTTGCTGGCAGTAAATGCCGACGAGGATGCGTGGCTGCGGGCACAGATCATCTCAGCAGATGACAAGAAAATAAAGGCAAGCACTGCTTATTTTGTCATAGCATTAGCAAGGTAAATACCAGGAAAGTTTTCAGATGTCATTGCTGCTGTTAGTATTGTGTCCTTTTAAAGTGTTTCACTTTCTCAGAAATAGAAGAGATAATAGCTGTTCAAGATTACCTGTCAGCTTTCAAGTCACTGATGGTCTTATTTCCATTTCAGACCAAAAAAATAATTCTCCATAACCTATGGTCTAACCAGGATAAAGCATTTCATCCCATTCCTGTGAGCTAAATAATTAAATACTGCTCAGAGCTATGTGGGCTTCTCACCAAGAACGATATTTTGGAGTGAAGAAGCAGCGGATCAGAGGCGAAGACATGCTTTCTCTCCTGCAGTCAGAAACCTGAAAAGGACTTGAATCTTCTTCTAAGAGCTACTGCTGTGTGCTGCCCTCTCTGCCTCTCGGAAAGGACAGAGGGTTTTTCTCTCCCCCTAACTGATTCTTAGATTTCCATACTTGACCATATCCCTGAGATCAGTTTTTGCCTTTTCTTTCAGTCTTGAGATTTAAAACCAGAACTTTGTTGCCCAAAAGGCACAGTCTTACTGGGATCAGTGGAGCCTTAGGGCTGTGGAGCTACTAAATGGATGCTCGAAGGAGGGCCGCTTGAGCTATGCCTTACTTTTTAATGTGCCACTTCTTCCTTTGTTGTTGAAAGCTGTGTGTTACTTGGAATTTTCATTTTTTGTTATTGAATTTGTCTGTGGAATCTTCTCTGTTAACGCCTTCATGGCAGTGAGGCTGCTGCTTTGTGGAGAACTTTGCAGGAGAAGGGGCCTTGTTGAAGATACTTGTCCTTCCCCAAAGGCAAATGTTCCACAAGAGATTGGCTCATTTCTATCCTCACTGGGAAACAAACTGTACAGGAGGGGAGGCTATTTCTCATCACCCAGTCTCAGTCCTCTCTTTCTTTTCCAATAGGATTCTCACAGTCTGGGAGAGGAAACACATCAAAAGACCTAAGAATTCTCTCTATATTTTGCAAGCAGGGAAATACACTTCTATTTTTGCAGGCTTTTCTGTACGATAAAACCTTTTTACCTTCCATATAGATAGCTTCAGCTCCCGACTGTGCAAAGACATTTGACTGTGTGGCTCATAGCAGACTATGGCTAGCATTGAGAATAATGGGAATTTCAGAACACTTACTTATGCTTGTATGAAACCTATACCTAGACCAAGAACCTGGTGTCCAAATAGAGCAAAGGAACACAGTTTGGTTTAAAATCAAGAAAGGGCTGTAATCCTTTTTCCTTACCTACTCAATCTGTATGCTGAAGTCATTAGAGAAGCTGAACTCTATGAAGAAGAGTTTGACATCTGGATTGGAGGAAGATTAATCAACAAACTACATTATGCAGATGACACACCTTTGCTTACTGAAAGCAAAGCAGACTCAAGGACTGCAGCCTTCTATGTGGATTACATCTCAACATCAGGAATATACCACGTGGTCAACAGGCAACATTATGATAGAGAGAAAAGATTGAAATTGTCAGCTATTAAATCTTGCTTGGCTGAAAGATATGGGAAAGAATTGGGAATTGTTTAGGATCTATTAGGATTGAGATCAGTTAGATTGCAGGTGGATGAGTTTGGAGCTCAGAGAAAGTAACAACTGGACAGATATCATACTGGAAGCATCAGCATATGTTTTGTTGTTGTTATGTGCTGATCAGTTGCTTGCGACTCATAACAACCTTATGTGAACAGCTCTGAACCCTGTTCTATCTTGAGCCAACCTCACTGTCTCTGATACACCTACTCCCATTAACACAGTCACTGAGTCAGTCCATCTCATCTAGGGTCTACCTCTTTTGCTCTGTCCCATCACCCTTCCAAGTATGATATCCCTCTCCAAGGACTGGTCCGCCCTTGCAGCACCCACAAAATATGTCAGATGGAGTTTCAGAATCCCTGCTTTCAAGGAGTAGCCTGGTTTCACCCTCTCCAGGACAGACATATTTGTTCTCCTAATAGTCCATGGTATTCTCAGTACTCTTCTCCCACACCACAACTCAAAGGCATAAATTCTCCTTCTGTCATCCTTAGTCATTGTTCCACTTTTTTATGCATAGCAAGTAATTGCAAAGACTATGGCCTTAATCGGGAGCACCTTAGTCTCCAGACTGACATTACTCCTCAGTACTCTGGAGAGGTCCATCACAGCAGATTTTCCCAATGCGATTAATCTTTTGGAGTTCCTGGCTGCTGGTGCCAAGAGTGTTGATTGTAGAGCCAAACAAAGTAAAGCTGTGAACAATCTCAGTCTCTTTACCGCCTATCATGATGCTTCCAGTCAGCCCAGTGGTGAGACTCTACTTAAAATCATGGGACTGAGTAAGATCTAGAGAATGAATACAGATAGAGAAGTAAGGAGGGTACAGGGCCATCTCTGAAACAGTTGAGTGTTTATATGGTGGACAGAAGAACAGTGAGGACTTCAGGAGGAGGAAGTACAAGTGGAGGGCACCACGGAAGCCAGAAGAAGAAAGTATCTCACATAAAAGGAAGCAGACAATTGTCATTGCTGCTCAGAGCTTCTAATTTTTTAGAAATAAAAAGAAACCCTCAGTATTTTGTACAGTAGAAAACCCCTAAAACTGCAATAAATTAGTTTTTAAATACCTAACCCATGACACGAACTTCAAGTAACTCTAACATATTTTAAGTAACATACTTGAAATAGCTAATCCATGAAATGAGCTCTTTTCTCACTCAGTGATCTTGTTTTTCTTTAATTGTGCTGTGCTTGGTAGAAGTAAAATATTTCCTTTTTACTTTCTACTTGTTAGATCTTCGTGACTATGAGAAACAGGAAAAGTCCAGCTTTGAAGCATATGGACACACCCCTCACAATGTAGATGTCTATTTGCCTAACCCAGACCTGTTTTCCAGGGATTTTAAATAAGGGTGATGCTAAGTGTTGTGAGATACATGACCACGTGATGGCACCAGAGAACAAGGAACGGGAATGCCAGGATTGTGTGCTCCCTCGTGTTGATCCCAGGGCCTTAGTGAAGAGATGTCACGGACCAAAGCACACAAGGCTAGGTGTGGCGACACTCAAACTGGGAAATGCACATGGAGGTGTTTTAGCTGCCTCATGAATATGTGATGTAGTGATCAAAAGTCAGAAAGGAAGAGGAAATAAAAAAGAAGAATCTGTAAACATTAAAATCCTGAGGGCTTTCTATAGTGGTTATTCTTTGTTATGCTCAGAACACATTCTCAGTTTCCTTAGAGTCATGATTCCACATCGTGTCCTTAATGGTTGGGAAGAATGGAATCTAAGTTGTAGGTGGTAGTGATGGCTATTAAAGGAAACAAAAGCTGCCTGAATCCTAAGGCAGGTGAGAAGAACAGGTGCCAGCTGCGGGTGGAGAAGCAGATTTGTGTGCTTTAGATGGCTGACTGCCTGGCAGGGGGACCCTGGCAGGGATCTGGCCCTGGGGCAGTATTGAGTCAAGTGTGAACCACAGACAATCTTCTCTGATACAGACAGACCCTCTTATCACATAAACCCTTTTCCTCTAGGAAGGCAGTTGGTATTCTGTGGCTTTCTTGTCCTTAGAATTTCTGCTTGTTGGAGTTTTTGTTTTGTTTATTTGGTACAAGACTCTTGGTACTGAGAAGCTGGTCTGTATATTCCATTTTCATGCAGAAAGTAAAAGGGCCTGTCTCTGTATTACACACTATCTGTTAGCCATGCTATTACCCTTTAGATCAGAGATCCACTGATTTTTATTTTTCAAATCACCATCATCTGCTTCAGTTAGAGAAATGTATTATATTTTCTGTATTTATCCTGTGATTCTTAGATATAATTTTAAACTCATAGCTTAATGAATCTATGTTCTCTTTTTCTAAAATAATCACCAGCATAATATCTAGACTTACTCATCTGCACTAAATGGGAGCCAAGAGTCACACCGGTTTCTTCAAGCACTGAACTCTGTCCCGCAGAGTGGGGCCTCTGTTGAGCTGGATGAAGCCTAACCAACTTTGCACCCACACGCTTCTACCTAATTCTGTCATCAAAAGTTCCATGTTAAACCATCAGTATTTTCGTCACTAGGAAGTATGTTGGCCTCTGAAACATTATGGTTCAGAGTTGGCAAATGCCTTTTTGAGGAATTTAGAATCTAATAAATAGAGTGACTTCTCCAGAAACAAATACTGCTGCCCAAGGACTGGATGGATGCATGAAACCAAGAAGAAGCGAATGCAGGGATAGGAGTAAGGAATGTGGGACACTCAGGGCGGGAAGAGCCACACGGACGTGCCAGTGAGAAACTGTCATTGACAAGACATCAGCCTTCAACACAGTCTTCCCCTTACTCTTCTCACAGGCAAAGAGGCATGGAGAGGGGTGAGGCCCATGAAGTCAGTGGGCCCAGTTTCCTTTGCAGTCTGTCTTTTCAGGTGGAAATCAGAGGTCACCTCTCTTGGCATTTTGCAGGCACCTGTGGGGTCCTTACACTTGGCCAGGGAAGTACTAAACTCACTTGAAAGTGTTGATTCTGGACTAAAATGGAGCCAGTTAAATGTACTGAATGGTTTTTAAATAAAGAAATTAAGATTGAAAAACCTTACTTGCACCTAATCTTGTTTTTTATTCTTAGGTATGCTATGTTGACTACGGTTTTAGTGAAAACATTGAAAAGAGCAAAGCATACAGATTGAATCCTAAATTCTGTTCACTTCCATTCCAAGCCACAAAGTGCAAGCTAGCAGGTGAGAAGAATTGCTCTTAATGCTTTCTCCATCTTAATACATGAATAAGTATTATACATCTGGATGGTTAAATATTATAAGGAACTAACTACTTTAAAGTCTTTTAATAATCTTTCTTGGAAAGTATAAATAATGTCATGCTTAGTGTTATTGTTGAAAGGTACTGTTGTGTCATCTCCCACTCATAGCTTCACTCATAGTTCACTCAATCCTGTGAACAACAGGTCAGTTGCCCTGTGCTTAGTATGTTGTTGTTGTTGTGTACCGTAGAGTTGGAACCAAATAATAGTTGACCCTCCAGTGGCTTTTCAGAGGCTGTAGATTGCATGACAGGAGATTGCCCATCCTTCTACTGTGGAGCAGCTGATGAATTTGAAAAATGTGCCTTTGGGATTTGCAGCACAGTTTCTTGCCACTAGGCCACCAGAATTCTCTACTATATGCTTAGTATGTTGTTGTTGTTGTTCGTTTGTTGTTATGTCCTGTCAAGTAGACTACAACTCATAGCAACCTTAGGCACAGTAGCTCTGAATCTTGTTCTATCCTGAGCCAGTCTCACTGTCTCTGACCCACCTACCCTCATTACTCC
Source organism: Elephantulus edwardii (assembly GCF_000299155.1). Classification (NCBI taxonomy): domain Eukaryota; kingdom Metazoa; phylum Chordata; class Mammalia; order Macroscelidea; family Macroscelididae; genus Elephantulus; species Elephantulus edwardii. Next base: position 3,388,354 of record NW_006399802.1, read on the forward strand.
AGTTATTGTGTCAATCCTCATCCGTGGTCTTCCTCTCATGCCCTGTCCCTCGACCCTCCCAAACATAATATCCTTCTCCAAAGTCTGGTTCCTGCTGGCTACATGCCCAAAGTACTTTTTAAAAAGGAATAAAAAGTATTCATCTCCATTTCCAATAAAATTATGTTCATTTTATGAGAAAAACACAACTATATTATTTAACTAGAAAATGAAAAAAGTAAAGGATAGGCTTTTGAAAGAAAAAGACAAACATATGACTGGCTGTTTTAATTAATAGCTTTTTCTTTATATGTCTTCTCTTTCAAATATGTATGTGTATATATATAAAGTAAAGGTTAGTTTTCCTAGAATCTCTGATAATCAACTTTTCTTCTTGTTTTAGGATTGTCTGATTTAGTACAGTAATTAAAAAAATACTCATACTTTTTAAAGGAGAGATAACATGATTATAAAATAACATACGGTTGTAAAATGAAACTCCGTTTAAAATTGAAGAGTTTTGTCATAGAATCCTAATTGTACAATAAATGTTCAAACCAGAAAAAATCAGTGTATGTGTCTAAAAATGGTTTCTCGAAGTCAAAATTGAAATACTCAATATTTTTCAGGCCTGGAAGTTCTGAGTGATGACCCTGATTTGGTGAAAGTGGTTGAATCTTTAACTTGCGGGAAGATCTTTGCAGTGGAAATACTCGACAAAGCTGACATTCCCCTTGTTGTTCTGTACGACACCTCAGGAGAAGACGACATCAACATCAATGCCACCTGCTTAAAGGCCATATCTGACAAGTCACTAGAAGTTCACCTTCAGGTATGACTGTGATCGTTACAGGCGCCTCTTTCATGTAGATTGTACGAAGAAAAGTCATCAGGAGAGTGTTACACATCATAGACTAATAATTAAGCACACTGTGTCTTTTGTCTTATTGCACATTTAGGCCATCATTATAGTTATAAAATGTTCCAGATTTAAATGTTGCTGTTGTTAGGTGTCATAAGTTGACTTCAGCTCATAGCAATCCTTTGACCAGCAGGTCTGAACCTTTCCCTATTCTGTACCATCCTTGTGGTCTCTAAGACGCTGGAGCCCGTTACAGTTCCCGTGTCAAGTCAATCTTGTTGAGGGTCTTCCTCTGTCCTCTGACCCTCTGTCTTTCCCACCGACAATGGTGTCTTTCCAATGACTGGTCCCTCCTGACCACATGCCCAAAGTATGTGAGATGAAATTACACTGCCAGGCCAACCTAGCTGCACTTTGTGGATCATAATAAATTATGGATAGCATTAAGAAGAATGAGAATCCCAGGACATTGAATTGTGCTCATTTAAAAGATCTAGACATTATAAAAGTCATATTCATAAAGCAACAGGATTTTTTTGCTTGTTTGCTTGCTTTATACAGTAGTAACTGACTAGAAAATATACTTGATCTCATGGATCCTAACACCAAACATGAAATGTGTAGAAACGAGAATGCAGCTGGAAAATTTAAAACCATACACATACACAAGTAGATTTGAATAAATAGAAAAACCATCCTCTTCTCAGCTGGAAAACTCAAAATTTTAAAATACTAATTCTCTCCCATTATTAGTCTATCAATGTAAATATTATCATAGAATTCCAAAAGATTTGGTTTTTCTTGGGAATTTTTCTAAAATTACCCCAAAATTCTTCTGAAAATAAAACAGATATACAAGAGTGATGGAAAACTTTGGAAAACCTGAAATATTGGGGGAATAGCAAGCCTTTCCAAAAATGAAAAGACAGAATATCAGTAATTAAAACAAAATTATTGTTGTTTTTGTTATTGTTATGTGCCATCAAGTCGCCTGCGACTCATATACAATGATCACGAAGGTGGTTTTCCCAGGGCAAGGCTTAGCCATTGCACTCCAGATGTGCTGAAACCTGTGATTTCCTCAAATGTAGCAAACTTGACTGTGTAATTTGTGGTAAGAACTAGGTTTGCACTTTCCCCTACAAGAAGGGGGAAAAATATATTCCTTTCTATGAAGATGACACCAAAAGCTAAAAAGAACAAAGCTGCAATAAACATGGGTGTGCATATATCTGCTTGGATGTCAGCTATGATCTCTTCAGGGTATATTCCCAGTAGTGGAATTGCTGGGTCAAATGGTATCTCTATTTGCAACTTTTTGAGAAAGCGCCATACTGCTTTCCACAGGGGTTG
>NW_006399802.1:3392142-3469963 GCF_000299155.1 Elephantulus edwardii
GAGAGAATGGTGCAGCGGTGAATGAATGGAAACCCAAAATCTCTGTAAATGTTTATGAAAATTAATAAAATATAATTATAGGAAAAAAAAGCTAAAAAGAAAGACCCTACCCCTCCCAAAACTGAAGCCAAAACAAACATTAAAGGCCAAAAAGCCAGTCTTGAAGGGCATCCACAGCCACACACACAAAAAAGAATATACACATATCACCCACCTTTTGGTGGCCTAAAGTTCCAAGACCCCAAAGGCAGCCTAAATAGCCCAGGAAGAAAACCCTCAGGAGAAACAAGCTTGACCACTATGCCATCATCACATTTCCCCTGACCACTGAGTCAGCCATGAAGAAGTTAGTAGATAATAACACACTAGTATTCATTGTGTGTTCACTTTCAAGGCCAAAAGCACCAGATCAATAAGCTGTAAAGAAGCTCTGTGTCATTGAGATGGCCAAGGTCAACACCTTGATTAGGCCTGATGGAGAGAAGAAGGCCTATGCTTGACTTACTCCTGACTATGATGCTTTTGATGTTGCCAACAAAATTGGGATCATCTAAACGGAATCCTAAATACAGATTTTCTCACACAGAAAAAACCCTAAAACAATATGGAAGAAGCCAAGAAATAGATGTCAGAGTTAAGGAGACAGAGAGTTTATAAATAAATTTTAAATGTAGGTATACAATGTTTGTAGCATAGCTAATAAAAAAGTAGTAAGGAAATGGAATATTATGCAACAGATAGTGTCTATATATTCTGTGGAAAAATTATTTATTTCTGCGTTATTTATACCAAGAATAGATTCAATGTGGATTAAACATTTAAACATAGCACTATCAAAGAAAGCATATTAGATTCTTAGGAGCAGAAAGAATGATCTGAGTATTACCTAGAGTCAAATAACCGTAAGGGGAAAATGATAGATTTGATTGTGGCAGTGTTAGGTGCCTTCAAATCGACTATGACTCATGGCAACCCTATCCGCAGTGGATCTGAACCTTTTCCTATACTATGCCAACTGCATCATCTCTAATATATTTGAGCCTATTGTTAAAGACATTTTGTCAATCCATTACATTGAGAATCCTCCTCTAATTCAGCAGTGCACCAGTTTGCCAAGCATGATGTCCTGTTCCAAGGACTAGCCCCCTCTCATAACATGCCCAAAATATGTGAGATAAAGTTTCATTTTTCTTGCTTCCAAGGAGCATGCTGGTTGCACTTTCTCCATGATAGATTGATTTTTTTTTCTTTTGACAGTTCATGTGATACTCAGTGCTCTTCTGCAGCACCATAGCTCAAAGGCATCAACTTTTCTGTCATCCTTATTCATTGTCCAACTTTCAGTACATCTTAGTCTTTAAATTGACAGCATTTTTCCATAACACTTTGAAGAGGTCCTTGATAGCACATTTTCCAAATGCCATGTATCTTTTGATTTCTTGACTGCTGAACCAAGGGATGTTAATTGTGGATCCAAGAAAGATGAAATTGTTAACTTTAATCTCTCCTCCATCTATCCTTATTGGTTCAGTGGTGAGGATTTTTGTCTTCTTGATGTTGAGATGCAAACCATACTGAAGGCTGCAGTCTTTGATCTTCTGGAGTAAGCATTTCAAGCCTACTGAGTTTCAGCAACCAAGGTAGTGTCATCTGCATAATGCATAAGTCTTCCTCCGAGCTTGATGTCACTCTATTCTTCATAACGTCCAGCCTCTCAAATGATTTGCTCACAATGGAATATATAAAGTATGAATTTAGGAAAATTGGAAGTTGTAAAAAACTGAAATGGAAAGCATAAAGACTGACATTCTAGATATTAGTGAGCTGAGGTGGGTGGACTGGCATGAGCCACTTTGAATCAGATAATTATATGATCTGTTATGCCAGGAGTGAAAATGAGAAAGAATGATACTGCATTTGTCCTAAAAAAGATCATTTCAAAGTCTATCCTGAAGTACAGTTCTGTGAGTGACACAAAGAAAACCTTTTAATAGAACTCTTATTTAAATCTTCACATCAACAACTAAAGCCAAAGAAAGGAGGATTTCTACCAACTTCTGTAGTTTGAAATTAACTGAACATATAGTCAAGATTTATTAATAATAATAATTGGTCACTGGAATGCAAAAGTTGGAAAAAAGATTGGTAGATGGATTTGGTGACAGAAATGAGGCTGGCAATAGAGTGACTGAATGTTGTACAATCAAGGATTGATTGATTAATTAATTATCATCTTTTTTAAAATCACAAGCTCCATCTATACACATGGGCCTTACCTGATGGACTACGTAGGAATCAAACTGACTACATCTGTGGAGAGAATCATTGGAGCAGCTCAGTATCAGCAGCCAAAGCCAGGCCAGGGGCTGATGGTGGAGATCCTCAGTGACTAATGTGCAAATTCAGACTGAAGCTGAAGAGAATTAGGATGAGTTTACAGAATCAAAGTAGGATCATGAATCTGTCCAGATTTGACTGTCGAGAACTGCAACTTCTCTAATGCAAAGCAAAGAACTATAAGAATTTGAAGCTTTTTGTTTTGGAAAAAAAGATTTTTAATAAATAGAACAAAGAATATTGTTTATATGTGCCATCAAGTTAGAACCTACTCATAGCTGACCCCCAGCAGCTATTCAGAGCCTGTAAAGCCCATGGGAAGAGATTGCCAGTCTCTCTCTTAGAGCAGCTGGTGGATTCAAATCATACGCCTTTGGGTTGGCAGTGCAACTCCTTACCACTAGCTCACCAAGTCCCATGGAATAAGATAGGCATTTCATTAATATATAAAGAGTTCTTTAGTTCAGTAGTAAAACTGTGAACAGTGAATGATTCTCACATGTGGCTCCAGGGCCTTTTTTCATTGCCTCATGAGTGTACAGTGATATTTTCTAGAGGTTACATGACATTGCAACAAATGAAATATCTGCCAAAAACGAGCATCTGTCTACATTCTGTTACCCATTGCCATCAGGTCAGTTGCAGCTCCTGTTGACCTTTTAAGACAGCATAGAACTGTGTGTGCCCTAGGGTTTTGAGGCTCTCGTGGCCTGGAGGTAGAGTGGCGTTGCCAACCCAAAGGCAAGAGATTCAGATCCACCAGCTGCTCCAAGAGAGAAGATGGGCAGGCTGCACCTGCACTATTTATAGCCTTTGAAAACCTGTCAGAGATGAGTGGTTCTGACTCACTGACACATAACAACAACAAGCTTTTTCGTCGAAAATCTTCAGGTCTTCTGTCCAGTGGAGGGTTCCAGCCGCTGACCTTTATGAGCTTAACTGTCATACCACCAGAAATACAAGGATAATAAAACTCAAACGCTTACGGATAATAGATACAGAAAAGTAATATAAAAATAGGAACATTAAATCCATCAAGATGTCTATGTTAATTTTAAAAAATTGTAAACGTCAAGAGCATAAATACCCTCAAAGAGGAAACCTTTAACTAAATTATAGACCACTCTACAGAAGACGATTAAATATTAAACAATAATTTTTTAAAATTTAGAGAAAATTTAGAAAATATTTAAGTCGAAAAACATGGAGTTTTTCTTTTACTTGTAGTAAAATAAAAAATTTTCTTTTTAGTTTTTATTTGCCTCTTTATATTATGATTTATCCAAAATGGTTAAAACTTTTACTGTGATTATAATTTTCTAAAAATATCCCAAAACCCATTTGGCTTAAGGACCTACATATAACAGGCTGATTGATTCTGTTAATGTTGCAGAAATAGAGTTTACATAAAAATGTTTTAATAAGTGAAGAGAAAATGAATCAAGCTACAGCTATTCTTAGCCTTTCAGTTAATGGGATATGGAAATGTGCTAATATCTGCAAAATGTTTATTGTTCCTGATACAAATGACATAAGAGCATAATTTTGGAAAGTCATTAGGTGTCATCAGTCAGAGAGCCTGTGCACAACGGAGGGGAAATTCTGCCCCGTCATGCAGCGTCCTCAGAATCATTGATATGTTGCAATTCTTTGTTGTCCCCTCTGTGTTAATGCCTCAGTCCATCTTTATGTCACTGACCCTCTATTTCATCAGGCATGGGGTATTCCTCTAAGGACAGCTTCCTGACACTGCACCCCCAGCCGTCCCTTTTTTGTTTTAATTTTTACTTCATTTAACATGAGATTGGTTATTGGTCCAATTGTAAGGATTTTGGGATTTTATTTTCTCTTTATGTTTTAGTGTAGTCCATAATTAAGGCTGTATCCTTTGATTTTCATCAGCAAGTGCTTCAAGTCTTTTTCACTTTCAGTGAGCAAGGTTGTGTCATCCAAATATTGCAGATTATTGATGAGTTTAACGACTGTTCCTCTAATTGTGACACCCAATTCTTCATATAACCCAGTTTCTTGAATTATTTACTGAGCATATAGACTGAATAAATATGGTGAAAGGCTACAATCCCAACGCTTACATTCCCTAATTTTAAACTACTTAATAACCTCTTGTTCTATTTGAATGACTCCTTCCTGGTCTATGTACCGGTTTCATATGAGAATAGTTAGGTGTCCTTTACAGTTTTACCCATAATTTGTTTTGATCCACACAGTCAATGACTGCATAGTCAATAAAGCAGTTAAACATCTTTCAGATATTCTCTGCTATCAGCAGAGATACATCTGATGGTCAGCAATGATACATCTCATTCTGTCTTCTTCTGAATCTGGATTGAATTTCTAGTAATTTCCTACCAGTGTACTGCAACTATTTTAAAGTTATCTTGAGCAAGATTTTACTTGCATGTGATATTAATGATATTATTTGATAATTTTTATATTCTGTTAGATCATCTTTCTACAGAATGTGCACAGACAGGCATTCCTTCCAGTAAGCCGGCTAAATAGCTGGCTTCCAGATTGCTTGGCATAAGCAAATGAGCACATGTCCATAGCTACGTCTGTTTGTTAAAACACCATGTCTTTCCACAGATGTTGTCAAGTTGATTCCTTTGTATTCCATCCAGCAAGGTCCCAGTTTGTGTTGTTGGGGAACAAAGGTATTTGCCCTGAATAAATTGTTGATCATATAAAATTTTATTATGAGATCTTCATTGTGTCTCTGTTTTCCTTATTTTCACTTATTTTTTCCAACTACTAAATCTTTTCTTCCTTGTTCCCAACTTTTGCATCCTAATTATATCTTCATTGCATGTTTGATTCATTTCAAACTACAGAAGTTAGTGGAAAGCTTCAATTCCTCCATCTTTGGTTTTAGTAGTTGGTATGTAAATTTGAGTAATACTCATAGTAACAGATCATTTTTTTTATGCAGATAGAAATTTTCCCATCACTGACAGCATTGTACTTAAGGGTAGCTCTTGAAATTGTCTTTTTAATGATTGGTATAACACCCTTCCTACTCCATTTTTTATTCTGGCGCAGTAGACCATTTCAAAATGAGAATCTCATCTCTGGCATTATACTAGCAGTGTTCTCCTGCTGTTTATAAGCTTCCTACTGACCAGTTTTTTTAGAGGTAGCTCACTAGTCCTTTTTCCTAGTCTTTGGTAATAAGATGAAATCTCTCTGGGTGTGTGACCCTATTGGGATTTGAAATAACAATGGTCCTGTTTCCAGCATCACAATATTTCAGTCACCACAGTTGTGGGGTTTGAGAAAGAAAGAGATCCAAGTCAGCTTTTCATGCTTAAATTAATGAACTCCACCTTATCTATCCAACAGTAGTCCCTGGCAGTGCCTGCTAACCAAAATAATAGCAGGTCCTATCTACCCAGAGGTAACTTGCAAGAAAGACCTTGTGATCTACTTCTGACAAATCAGCCATTGAAAACTCTGAGGAGCACAGCTCTGCTTTAACACACATGGTGGTGGTTATTGTGTATTGTAGGGTTCAAACTGACTCCTAGATGGCCCTCTAGCAGATTTTCAGAGGCTTTTAATCACACAGGAGGAGAGCAAAGTAGCTGGTGGCCTTCAACTATGTGCCTTTGGAATTACAGTGCACCTTCTTGGCACTAGGCCACTAGAGTGCTCAATCTGGTGGTAGCTGGTTTTTAACTTCCAGCTTGGAAATTTTAAAATGTAATAACTTGTAGCAAGGAAAGTGGCACTGAACTTTTTTGGAAGAGTAAGAAATTCAGATGAAAAAATGCGTTGGGATGTGCCTTGTGTTCTTCAAGGTTTTAAAAATGGCCATTCCTCTGAGAAAGATGGGAGAAATAATGTATACTGCATTGAAACAGATGAGGGAGAAAAATGTTTAAAAGGGATATGTGATGAAGTTTTATTGTCATGACAGGAGTCCAGAACGAAGGCTGCATGGACCTGGAGTGGACCTGGGGGTGGCAAGGGATTGTAAAACAATGAAAGAATTTTTCTTTTGCTTTTCAAAGAGAAGAGTGTACTGGGGGGAGGGATGGGCAGGGAGAAAAGTGTAACAATGAGTGAATGGAAATCCAAAGTGTCTCTAAATTTTCATTGGAATTAATAAAAAAAATTTAAAAATTGCCATTCCTTTTAAACTATCTCATGTGAAATAGATAAGAGCTCTTTTCTCGCCTCAAGCACTTTTACCTCCCTTAGCTTTACTGTGTCCCTTTTGGCTTGTTCCAGGTCGATGCCATGTACACAAATGTCAAAGTGACCAATATTTGCTCTGATGGAACACTTTACTGCCAGGTGCCCTGTAAGGGTCTGAACAAACTCAATGACCTTCTACATAAGATAGAAGACTACTTCCATTGCAAGGTATGTCGGGAGTCAGAGCAACACTGCCTCTCATATGAGCTCTAAAACAGCACACTAGAGTGGTCCACTCAGTCGCATTCCTGAGTAACGTTTGAATTGTTTGAGATAAATCTTTTGGGGTATTGGGCAAGAGTCTAGTGACTTCAGAGGTGAAGTGGAGGAGGCGAGGAAGCAAAGCCAAAACAAAACACTTGCTTGAACTCTTGAGTTTCACTAGTTTTGAGTCCTAGGTTCTGCTTTATAAAATGAGGATAATTATCGTGTATGTCTATAGGATTCTCATGGGGATTGGTTGCAAGACTTTGGGGCTAACGTATAGTAAGTGCTCCACAATAGTTAGGTTTGCATACAACTGATGATCCTGATAGTGCCAGCTGGTCCTTCTGACTCCCAAAAGGAGAATCCCTGGGATTTAGGAGGAAAATAAAGTATCTCTACCTTTGCCATCATCTTCTCCGGCCTCACTACCCCAGCTCTTTACGGTCTCTGAAAATCTGTCACCTTGAGAGGTTTGGCTTTTCAGTTTAAATTGTATTAATACTCTCAATTCTGGGATGCTTTTCTGAGTTGTAATTGGCTGAAGTTTTGCCTTGTAAATTTCTAAAATCTTTTTCTTCCTCCCTTCCTCCCCATTAGAACATTAAAGTCCTGAGCCAGAATATGCCTTGATTTCCCAGTGGCAAAAGTGTAGAAATGCTGCTTTAATCCCCACCCTCTCATCCCTAGAAGTGAGATTCTTTTCCCTTTATTTTACTTACTCTGTAGGTTCTTTGGGCACCTTACGGCTCTGATACTCAGCTCGGTATTTTAGCTGTTCACATACTTATTTCTCAAACTAAATTAGGCCTCTTGAGGAGAGGGACTGTGTCTCACCAAATTTTACATCTTTTACAGTACCTAACCCAGTGTGTTACATAGAGTACTCCAGAATATTTGGTAAAACTCTAGACCACAGTCTGAAATCAGGACATTGGGTCTGTAGCTTTACCTCTTTTTGCATCATCCTGCATCGTATATGTTTCCCAGAGTCATTACTTAAGTTTACTAGTGTCTTTCTCAGAGAAATCAAAGACACTTAGAGAGGCTGACTCCAGTGACAGACACATTTGCATGGGCGCCTCATAACCTATGGTGTTAAAAAGCCCTCTTGGTATTTTCTAGTGTTCTGGTAACCTGAGTGGGGATGCTGCCTGTGGGTCGAGTAGAGAGCTACCCACCTGAACTGACCAGGGCAGGCTCCTAGCTTCAGCAGCAAGGGATGCACAGACCTCAACCACAGTTTGTTAGCATTTCACTGGCAGATGTTTTCATTGATGACCTGTGTTTTGGAACTAAGAATTACTAGTATTTAAAAATAAAAGAAGGTCTTAAGAATAGCACCCCTCTGTAGTTCATTACAAGCTGGTCTCCTTATTTACCTGGTGGGGCAAGTGCAGATTGAACTCTGTGCTAATGTTCTTGACTTTTTAATTGTACTCATTTAGGAGCCTCAGCATGTAGGGAAAACATAGCCCTGTCCCCAGCACACGCGTGATAAGAAGGCCGAAGTTTCTTACCTCCTCCCGCCCACTGCAGGCAGCATGCTTCCCAGAGAGAAGCAGCTGTGTGGAAGTTCTGTAGCACTCCTGTTACACAGCGTGCTGTACCAGTTACCTATTTCTTTTCACTGTGTACCAACGTAGTCTTAGCTAAGAGTAATAAATTGATCATGCATTTTTGTTTTGTAGCACATGACCTCCGAGTACTTCATCTCACTACCCTTTTGTGGGAAGATCTGCCTCTTCCATTGCAAAGGAAAGTGGTCACGAGTAGAGGTAAAGCAACCCTTTTTAAACTTTTTAAAACTTAATGTAAAATATCCTAAACATACAAGTTGTGTTAGTTAATGGCCTAAGTCTCCATATACTCACCACTTACATAAGAAAGAAAACCTGAGGGAGCTCTGGTGTCCTAGGGGCAAGATGCTGCACTGCATTCCCAGAGGTACGCGGTTCAAATCCACCAGATGCTCTGCTGGAGAAGGAGGGAGCAGTCTCCTCCTGTACCAGTCAGATCTGATTTGATGGTACACGTAAAAATAATATAATAAAAATTTTTTTAAAAAAAGAAAGAAAACCTGACCTAGGTGGTTGAAGTAGTACGTACCACTGTGAACTGTCCTCTGTCTCCCTGGATAGCGATGTAGAAGTGAAGTTTCTGGGTATCAGGAAGGTGCGTCTTTAACTTTACCAGATTCTGTGGCTCTCTGGAGTCATGGTTCCAGTTGAGGATGTTGGCCTTTGAGGGTCTCGCCTTCACGGGGAGAGCACCCCACACACACACACTCCTGCTGGATCTGAGGTCCTGTCTCCTGCTCAGTGGCTTTGCGTTCTCTACTCCAGTATTTCTCCATTTCCAGCCTTTAGCAGCTTTCCTTAGTTTCTTGTGATCTCAGCAATTTGAAAGGAAATTTTTTCTATTATATTCAGTATTTGTATATTTTCCTAAAAAGGTCAGCTTTGGATTTTCTGAGGTTACTGTGGGCTTTTTTAATCTTTTGTTTGTTTAGTATATATCACTATCTTGGTGAAATTTTCCATTTTTGAGCCATTCATTTGGACTTATATTTCCTCTTTATAATTTTCTGGGTTTTCTTTTAGTTAGGATAAATGATGACATTATCATTAGGTCTTCTAATGATGCTATAGAATACAGAAATACCTTATAATATGAAAGTATGCAGTATTTGTGGTAAGTAAATCTCTTTCAAAATTTATTCTTTGTCTTCTCATTGTTAACACAGAATTTTTTTCTCACATTTTAATATTTTGTGACTAGACTACATATCCTAATGAACAGTATATAAAAATGTCTCAGTTTTCAGAATTAATAGTATCCTAGAATTGACTAGTAAATATTACTGTATTTATGTTTGATTTTACTATTAGCTTACTGATTTTTACTTATTAAAGAATAACTAAATGTTACAATCAATTTCCTCAAAAGAATAGCTTTCTAGTAAATATATGTTAAAATTAGGGGAATCTTAACATTGATCTTCTGTGTTGCTTTTTCTAGGCAGCTGTATAAAATATAACTGCACAGAAGCGTTTGGGGTTTTGACAATGCTAGTAAATTAGCCCACGGTTATCTCGTTTCAGATCACAAATGTTCACAGTAGCCGGGCTCTCGATGTTCAGTTCCTAGACTCTGGCACCGTGACATCTGTGAAAGTATCAGAGCTCAGAGAAATTCCACCTCGGTTCCTGCAGGAAATGATTGCTATACCACCTCAGGTACTCTATCATAGGGCTGGGCCACCTGCTGGAAGAGATGTGGATGCATTTGTAAGGCCAGAGAGAGGGTGCGCATTGGCTGACTTAAACAAAAACACCAGCCAATTTTCAGAACTCTGTCAGATTTGCAGAAACATTTATCAGATACTTCATTTTGCAGAATTGCAGTATTTGATAAATGTCTAAGTAAATAGAAGTTCTGTTGTAGTAATTAGATGATGATATTGATACCTAATACAGTTAGAATATCTATTATATGTAAGTATTTACTTCCAGTGTTTTTTGCTGATTTAGATTTTTGGAAATCCCTACAGATTCTAGTAACTAGATTCATTTACTTAACCTACAATACAAATTGCAGAGTTAGTGGAATCTCTCTGATTTTAGTAACTGGACTCTCTGATTTTAGTACCTTTGTTAATCCAGATTAAGACCCACTTTGTATGTAAAGTAATAATAACCTGTAAACAAAATAACATTTCCCGATAGTCTGTGGTTTCATGAGATCCCTTAGCTATTTCAAGAAGGCATCTTATGCCATTAGAAGTCAATAAGTAAAAAGTATTGATCATTCTTATGCCATAAAACGTCAGTGATAAAAAGAAAAAGTATTGATCATAGTTAATGTGTCTTATATTTTTTTCTCATTCTAGTCACCTTCACCTTATCAAACAGAAGTTATTTAACCTATATTCAAGCCTATTTTCAAAATTGTTTTTTCTTTTTTTGCTGATACGTTTTAATACTGAAAAGTGATAGATCAAGTGCTGCTGTGGTTGTTAGGGCTGTTGAATCAGCTCTGACTCAGGCCAGCCCCATGTGCTGCTGTCACTTAATTATACCTCTGGCCTTTCCAGCCCTTGTTAGAACATCTATCCAGGACCAGCCTTGCCTAGAAAAGTCTCCACAGGCTAGAGAGGAGGAGGGAATGTTTTCCACTGGTTCAAATAATCTGAAATTCAGAGTAACACCTTTTTTGGTGCTAGGACATTAAAAGCCATTTAAAAAATATTAGTCTTACATAGATTTGCTACTTGATCAATACAGACTCCTAGTTGAGGAAACTTTGGCGGCCAGGGAGCCCCAGTCCTCTGCCTGACATTTCTGCCAAGTGGTCTCAGTCCAGAGTAACAAACTAGTGGGCTGTAGACCCAAACTGACTCATGAATATTGGAGTTTGCTTCTCACAGTGTCCTAAAAATATGAATTTGTTGCCAAGATTTTAAAATCTAAAAATTCCATGCCAAAATACCTTATTCTAGCTTCTCTTGACAGATGAGAAGATGTGCCCATGTAGCAATAGACACAGCTCCACAGGAGCTCTGGAAGTAGCTGTTTTCCTTACAGGGCCCAAGCTTTCCAGCTGCTTGCTCCAACTCACCATGCCACCTATCACCTGCCTGGCCTCTGCAGGTGTTACCGATATGGTAACACCTTCACTCTGCTCCAAGGCTCCCCACCAAGGGGCCGCATTCAGGGGTCACTGTGAAGACTAACTGGGAGCCTTATTGTTTGTTGTTGTGTACCATCAAGTCAGAACTGACCTTCTTGGAGGTTTTCAGAGGCCATTAATCACACGGGAGGAGATTGTCCATCCTTCTCCAGTAAAGAAACTGTTGAATTTGTACTGCATACCTTTGTGTTGGTAGCACTATTCCTAACCACTAAGCCACCAGGCTGGGAATTCTCCTTCCAGGCAATTTACTGCCTCTGAAAACAACTTGGAGGGTCAGCTGTGAGTTGATTCCACTCAAGGGCACACAACAATAAAAACAACAGTGCCATCCAAATGACATTCTTTTGAGTGTAGCTTTGAGGAGAGTACTAGATAAGAGTCCTAACCCTCTTACTTTGCAACTCTGTGGTCTTAGACCAGTTAATTTGAGTCTGTCTTACCATCCATAAAATAGGATAAACATGGTTTTGCTTGTGTTGTAAGTTAAGAACTACATGAATCATCTAGTGAACGCCTTCATTCATAATAGGAGAAAGATAATAGCAGTAATCTAAATAGAGCCAGGAACAGAGCAGATGTTCACATCTGAGGAATGCGATTGTCATTATTAGCTGTTCGTTTTCTCTCTTGGCAGTCTCTAACTTGAAAGAAAACAGTGTTGGCATTATTCATATGTACTTATTTTAAGATGCAATGTTTGCCTCTCCATCATGTTTTCTTTTCAGGCTATAAAGTGCTCCTTAGCAGATCTTCCACAGTCTATTGGCGTGTGGACACCAGATGCTGTGCTTTGGCTAAGAGATTCCGTTCTGAACTGCTCAGACTGTAGCATTAAGGTTAGTTGACTTACTGATCCTGGTACATTTACAAAGGGAGCTGGCAATGAGAAGGGTTCATTTGGTGGTTGCGAAATAATGCTCTTGGAAACTGATACTTCCCCATCTGATACATTTTTTAGTCATTTTAGAGATTAGATAGATGTGTAGTTGAAATTAATTATTTCAATTTTTCATTATTATTTAAGAAATTACCCTGTTTCCCAGTACTACTTTTAAACTCTATTTTTTTTTCATTATTAAAAGGTAACAAAGGTTTCTTCTACTTCTGTTTTCCAACAGAGGGGTTTACGTATCTCTTGATAAAAGTGTCTAGAAATTAACTAAGATCTCTCTTTTTCTCTAAAGTAGAATGGATTATAAACAAGTTATTTGTCTCCGATTTTGGTGTGTGTTTTTTAAGGTTCATTTAAACTGACTTTGTTATTCACAAGACTTTGTTTATTTTTCTTACTTTTACATCTTCATATCAAAGATATTACTCATATTTCTAAGAATAGAAATGTAGCAAAATATTTTTCTCTGCAAAGAAGTGCAAATAGTGTTATCACTTCATGTAAGTTTTTAATGAGACATCCTTGAGAACTCTCTTTATGTAGATTATTATTCAGATTCTCAGTAATTTCTCTTTCTAGAGTGAATAATGTACAATTACACATTTAATTCTATATGCTTTATATTATTGTTCCACTGTTATATGATAATGAATATTGTTCAAAATTGCTTTCACAGTTCCTAAAGCCAGAGTGTTGGATTCTAAGTGGAAACCTTTTTTTAATTGGTTTTTTAAATTTTACTTCAACATCATAAATATGAAAATGAATTAATCGCCAGAATTTCATTGCCTATTTAAAGAATGAATTTTAAAAGTTTTTTATTTTACATACAAAATTCCTATACATTGTGTTTCACACTTTCCTTCATTCATATTGTGTTTCATACAGTCATTCCCATACCTTGTTTTATAAAATTAATCACCATTGGACTGTACCCACCATAAGCCCGTTTTTTCAGGGTCCTGCCAGATCTTTCCCATTTCCCTCCCTCCACCCACCAAATTGTATGACCCTGTGATTTCCCCCCTGGTCACCCTCGCCCCTCTGCTCCCACCTCTGCCCTCCTTGGACCCCCCCGTACGCATTTTCCTAGTTGTCCTTCTGGTTTTACAGTAATGGTCTTATGCAGTATTTGTTCTTATGTGACTAAGTTAGTTTACTGAGCGTAGTGCTCTACAGTCTCTCCCAAATGATGTAATATTTTTCTAAATTGTTTCTCCTGAGTGCTGTGTAGTATTCCATTGTGTGAATGTACCACAGTTTCTCAGTCCATTGGATTGTGGTTGGACAAGTAGACTGTTTCCATGTTCTTGAGATTGTGAATAATGCTGCTATGAACACTGGTGTACAAATCTGCTTTTGTATCTCGGTTCTAATTTCCTTGGAGTCTATTCCTAGCAGAGGAATAGCTGAGTCATATGAGGTTTTCATGTTCAGCTCTTTGAGCACTGCCTTCCAGAGTGGTTGTACCATTTTACAGTTCCACCAGCAGTGCATAAGAGTTCAAACCTTTCCATATTAAAGGAGAAGTTTTGTTTTTTAATAAATTTGCCTCACTGGGGAAAAGTAAATGACTGTGGATAGATTGTCTTGGCTGATATCTTTCTCCCTTTATGCCTGAATTCCTGCCCGTCACTTCTAGCCCTGTTCGCTAAAAGATAGATGAGGCTAGAAGTACCTCACTGTTGTGTCCCAAAGGGTGAATGAAGGTTGATGATTTTTGTCAGCTCTTCTTTGAGAATTTGAGACACAGCAGTCCTAAAATAGAATGCTAACTAACCATATCTTCCCTGCTAGTGTAAGGCCTTCTCATGCAAACATTCACCCCTTTGCAGAAACAGCAGAGCCAGCTATGGAGTCCAAGGTCTTCTGGCTGAGAGTACAGAACTGTAATGGCACTCTCATCGTCTTTTTCTCCCCAGGACTTTCTTTTCCCTAAAAATTGGGAAGGAGAAGTGAGAGGGGAGGAGAGATACTAGGAATAAAGAGGGCCGTCTGACAAGAGATCTTTACAGGTTTTGTAGATGGCAGGTTTTGTTCTTCCCTTCCCAGTCCGAGGGCATCATTCAGAGCCTGCCACTGTCATCATTATTTGTCATTGTTTAAGCTGGGTGATAAGCATCTGGGGGTCATTGAAGGACTCTTTCTTACTTGAGTGTTCTGAAATAATCATGAATACGTTTTTAAAATCATGATATATAAGATTACTGTTCAGTGACAGTGATCTCTAACAAGAAACAATATTCTCAGAATTTTAAAGGTTAAAATGGTTTCATTTCTGTAAGATTGTAGCTTTTTTCTGAGAATTTTTACTTAAAATCTATTTATTGCCTAAAACTATGATATATAATTAATCTTAAAGGAAATTAATTTTAGCCTGTTTTTTAAATTACTGTGTTTTAATATTTAAGATTATACTTACGATTGATATTATAACTTAGATTGCTGAAATTGTGGGGGTGTGTCTTCCACAGGTGACAAAGGTGGACGAAAACAAAGGGATCGCATATATTTATTTATTTACGCCTAAGAACTTCCCCGATCCTCACCGCAGTATTAATCGCCAGATTACAAATGCAGACTTGTGGAAGCATCAGAAGGATGTGTACCTGAGTGCCGTGTCGAGTGGCGCAAGCTCTCCCAACAGCAAAAGCATCAGTACCTCTGGGCCGGGCGGTGCTGGAGAGGGTTTCCGAAAGAGCCTCACTGATAGCCTCAAAAAGTCCATGGTGGACCACCCCAGCACTTTCTCTGTGAATGAACTGCCACCTCCTGTCCACTTGTCAAAACCAGGGGAGCACATGGATGTGTACGTGCCTGTGGCCTGTCACCCCGGATACTTTGTCATCCAGCCTTGGCAGGAGATACATAAGTTGGAAGTTCTGATGGAGGAGATGATTCTCTACTACAGTGTATCTGAAGAGCGACACATAGCATTGGAAAAAGACCAAGTGTATGCTGCAAAAGTGGAAAATAAGTAGGTCCCTGACAGAACCCTTTAGTCTGCTCCTAAAAAAACTATGTAGAATGATAACCAGAGTTCTTAATCGAACCCTGGCAGGGAGAATGGAAGTGCACATATGGGAATTTTGATTGTGAAGCTGACCAGTCAGTTGTATCATTTTCTAACATTTAAAGACATATAATTTATGTAAAAATCTAGTAACCCTAGTCCTGTTAAAATATAATTTCACTTAAAGTGAAGGTTTGAATGTGAGGCGTTTTTTTCTTACGTTAGAAAATATTTGAAAACAATTTTTTTTATTTAGAAAACAATTAGCTTAAATTACTTTTTATATTAAAACGTTTCTAGAAAATAGAAAGTAAAACAAAGGACTTTTACAGAGCAAAGTACAACAAAAAAGTTAAAAATTAGTCACTTAGGCATAACCTTTGGCAAATTATTTCCTTTTTTGCCATATATATTAATATACTTGGATATTATACATAATTTTGTACCTTTTTTTCACTTAACATACTGTGATAGTATTTCCTGTGATAAATATCTTCAAAAACATTTTTAATGTTTGAATGATATTTCCTCATATGGAGAAATCATAGCATTTCTCATAACTTTTTTTTATAACTTATTTATAATTATCTTCTGTTGCTTAGGGATTTTTCTTAGACATTTTTCACTATTATAACTAATGCTGAATATAAAATATCTGCATCTCTGATTATTTCCTTATGGAATAGAATCCTAGAAAAGTACTAGTCGCTTGTACCTTGCTACATGTCACTTGGTGCCTTGAATGCCTCTGCGAGCTCTTACAGGGTAGGACAATGCATATGCCACTGCTCTTTGGCCTCTGCACAGTAAGAACCATGTGTTAGGACGGGTATTGGTTTTGGATTTTTTCCATATTTACATCACTGCCGCCCTCCTTCCCTAAACCTTCAGTGTAAGCTGTTTTCGATTTCAGGAAAGCCAATCTCTCAGCTCACTCTCTGTCCCACACTCGGGTCATAAAAATCCAGAGATGGCATGTCCTGCCCTCTTTGCTGGCTTTCTTAGGGGAAGTGGACGTGCTTGTTTGTTGACTCTGAACACAAGAAAACTCTCTCTCTCTCAGAGAACTCTCCCTTCTACAACCGTGGAAACATTCCACCTCTCAGTTTCAAAGGTGAAAATGGGTTTTTTTTTGGTCTGTGAAATATTTACATTCTTCCTTTAGAGAACAAACAAACATTGATAAATTTTATCATTTTATGGGAGAAAATATTTACCTTTTAACAGCATGAAGTGGAAATTATCATTTTTATTTAGGGAGAAAAAAAGTCCATATTTTATGTCTACTGCAGTTCTGAAGGCACACGGTTCAAATCCACTAGCAGCTCAATGGGAGAAACAATGGGCAGTCTCCTCCCATGAGATTAGCTGCCTCTGAAAACCCACTGGAGAGTCAGCTACTGGTCATTTCTGACTCAACAGCCCACAACAACAAAATTCTTAGTATGGGGGGAAAATCCCTTTTTGCTACTTTGTATTATTTTCATTCCTTGGCTGCTTGTCAGATCTGAACTTCACCCTGTCTTGTGCTACATCACAGTCTCTGTCATGCTGAGCCCATTGTTACAGTTGCTATGTCCCTCTCATGGACGGTCTGTCTGCTGCAGACGACATGCCCAAAGCCTGTGCAATGAAGCTTCCCCACCTTTGCTGCTAGGGAGCACCCTCACTGCACTGCCTTCAAAACCGATTTGTTCTCACGGTCCATCAGGTCCACTCTTCATCATGGCCAAAATTCAGAGGCATCAATCATTTCTTCCGTCATCCTTAGTCATTGTCCAACTTTCAGATGCATCGGAAGTAAGTGAATTGAATCAGGTGTACCTTACTCATTATAAGAATATCTTTGCTCTTGAGCACCTGGAGAGGTCCTGGACAGCAGATTTTCACCCAAAGCAGGAAATCCTACTCGAGATGTTGGGGAAGGAGAACTCATAAACAAGGGGACTGGAGTGGGGAGCTTTGGACTCCCTTCCACCCTTCTTGGACTCAGACAGCTTTGCTCAGTTAATTTGCATCTAAAAAAAAATCAAAGGATGTCTTATATACCAAGAATAGATTGTTCTTTTGTGTGGTTCTGGTTTTGCTTTTTTTAAGCAAACTTAAAATCAATGAAAAACTGAACCAATGAAATGAATCCGTGTAAAAAAAGTATCTTACTTGAGATTCAGGCATATTTCTTGAACTCTACGTAAACCTTGTTCCAACTCTGTCTTAGCATAAAAATAATAACATGGAAAACAGTAAAAACAGAGATTCCCAGTTTTCATCTGGACCTTTAGAAGCTGAATCTCCAAGGTAGAGCCTTGGAATCTTGTCATTTCAGAACACTCCAGGTGATTCACAGACACTTTCCCTGAGGACATTGAAGAAGCACCTGTTTCGGGCGGGCCTCCCTTCACTGATGGGGCCTCGTGTGGAGACCTTGTGCTCAGATGGCCAGTATAGGTTCCTGATGGTTCTACTGACGGAAGAAAGATGTTCTCAACTCCTTTTGCGCTTAATACAAATGAACATCTTGCACCAAACGGACGTGTCCGCATATGAAAATGGCTTTTCATTTTGCCCTGAAGTACTTATCTACACAGCTTATCTTTGCTTAAATACTAACACTAACAGCTCCCATTTGCCAAGTGCTGAGTACGTGCCAAGCAGTGTGCTAAGCACATGGCAGCACTATTCCTTCAGATGAATGGATTTTAAATGTTAATAGGTAACTGAGGTGCATGTAGAAAAGTTAAATGAAGAGCTCAGGTGAGGTGACTGAAGATGGCTCAGCTGTGATTGTTTAGCCCCAAAAGCTTGTGTTTTGTGTCTTCAGGGAATAACTACTTGCTGCACCGGTGGCTCATCTGAAAGTTTGTGACGTTCCCCAGAAAACCCCAAACACATACAAGTCTTTAACTCTGACACATTCCTTTCAGACCGTATGGAAGATATTCCTTTCCTTACTGTGATAACATTAGTGTGACATAGTGATGTAATCAACAGGCCCCCTGAACTCCATCAAGATGACCTTTAGAATGGTCCTTCCTAACTTCCCTTTAAGTCTACGCTTTTCTCATGATGTTGATGTTGGCCCTGAAGGAATAATTACAGTCATGGGAATATCCTTCTGGCACCTTGACCTTGATCTGAAACCATGCTCCTTTCCCCCATTCCACATTCTTCTATATCCCCTGCTCTTCCCATGCACTCTACTTTAGGAGGTAGACTAGATTTTTTTGTACTTTGTTTTATCTTCTTTTATTTCTTCACTCTTGACATAATGTAAGTGGCCAACTTTGTGCCTCAAACCTTTGTAATTTCTCCCCAGTTTACGTTCCCAGGCTGGCTTTCTCTTCCACGCCTCCATACAGTCTACTTCTAGTTGTATTGGAATGTGTGTATGCTGGTTCCGGTCTTCTAGACATTTCTTCTCATGCAGTTCTTAGCCTGACTGGTCTCGCTTGCCTCCTCCTTCTCATCTCCCAACATTAATACATAGACGTAGCCTTTTTCTGTATGCTAGGTCAGAGTGAAGGCCCTTGTCCTGACCATCTGACATGACACTTGTTTCATTCTACATAATATATGTGATAGTTTATGTGTCAGACTTCATCACTAGCTGTCTTTAGAACCATGAATGTCTGCTGAAAGAACAAGTTCTATGAAATGAACCAGTGGCAAAGCAGAGGATAATAATTCATGGTAGAGGGGAAAGAAGCAGCATTCTCATTTTAAAATAGCTGTGATAGTATAGTTTTATGTTTTATAACAACTAATACATTATTCTTTTCACTATAAAATACTGCTTAGCCTTAAAGTAGGTGCTAACTCAGTGTGTTTTGTTTTCCTTTTTAAATCCATGGCACATCTAGATGGCACCGGGTGCTTTTGAAAGGAATCCTGACTAACGGACTGGTGTCCGTTTATGAGCTGGACTACGGCAAGCACGAATTAGTCAACGTCCGAAAAGTCCAGCCCTTAGTGGACGTGTTCAGAAAGCTGCCATTCCAGGCAGTCACCGCACAGCTTGCAGGTAGTTTTCGTGATGTCTGAGGTCACCCTGCACAATCGGTTATTCTGTCTGGGGTCCTTAACTAGTACTGATTCATTGACCTATTACGGGTTCTTCACAACATTTCCTGAAAATCCTGATCATAATGGAAATAACACAGCATTAAATCTCAAATGAAAACTATTTCTTCAGGTAAAGGCTTACAAAAGTAACTCCATTTAGTAGGAAAACTACAAGCTGGACTGTTCTAAGGTGGTTCGCCAGTGAGCACAAGCAGTTCCCCACTGTCCTGGGCCTAAGGAAGGCTGCTGTGTGACCCTTCACTTGTGCTCTCTGTCTTTCTACCAGGAGTGAAGTGCAGCCAGTGGTCTGAAGAGGCGTCGATGGTGTTTCGAAATCACGTGGAGAAGAAACCTCTGGTGGCATTGGTGCAGACTGTGCTAGAGAACACTAACCCCTGGGACCGGAAAGTAGTGATTTATTTAGTGGACACATCGTTGCCTGACACTGATATCTGGATTCATGACTTCATGTCAGAGTATCTGGTAGAGCTTTCAAAAGTTAATTAATTGCTGCTTCGGTGACCTTGACAACTAATTGAGATTTTTTAGCAATAACAAAATGTAGTAGGCTTTAAAAAAATACACACACAGAGACAAACAGCCACCCCCTCCCTGCTACATGGCCTTGACTCTGTGGGGGATTGAAAAAGAATATGCTTATGTTTGGTGGAAAATATTTAACAAGTTTTGTTTTAACAGAGTTTCTTTTCAAGAAAATTACTCTTGGATTGCTACTATAATAGCAGAATAAAAATGTTTATCAATATAAAAACTGACTATCTTGTAATCTCTAGGCTTTCTGGTCTTAAAATCAAGTTTCCCTTTCAATCATTCTGTCTTTGGGTTCTTCTCTAGTTACATGTAGAGTTTTATGACTTAGGAGGTTCTGGGTAGTTGTCAGAACCTGGGTATTGAAAGTGATTTCAGTAGACTGTTAACCTAGAGGTTGGCAGGTGGAATCCTCCTGGCAGCTCACCTAAGACAGACCTCGCGATCTGCTTCTGTGGAGATTGTTGTTGCTGTGCACTGTGGAGTCAGAACTGACCCATAGCTGACCCTACAGTGAGTACTGAGAGGTCATAAATCTCATGGGAGGAGATTGCCCATCTTTCCCAGAGCAGCTAGTGGATTTGAAGCACAAACTTGTAGGTTGGCAGCACAATCCCTTTCCAGCCAAGAAAACCCTGTGGGGCTCTGTGCTATGTGGGGTGCCATGGGTCAGATAGACTTGGTGGCAGCGGGTCTGGCTTTTGAGTTCTAATAAGTCATTCTTCCAGAGATGCACCTGCCAGTTTAGAGAGAGGAAACAAGTCCCAGAGAGATATAGTTTGCCTTTAGGTCCCTCTAGGCCAGCACTTCCAATAGAAATGTATGCTCTTGTGGAGCACTGGTAGTACAGAAATAACTAAAATCCTGGAAGCAACCTAAATGGCTATTTCTTACTAAGATGGGTTTTTTAAAACCTGTGATATATCCATGCATTGAGAAATTCTTTATGATTATTTTTTTAAAAAATCTATTAAAAACATACTACTTCATAAAAAATGTTTAAAACAGCCTGAAAATTGTAACTAGACATTATATGTATAACAATTAACAGTCTCGAAGAAGCATTAAAAAGTGAACTAGGGGAGGAGGAGCATGTATATGTTGGAAATCCAATCTCTTTGAAAATTTCACTAAAATCACAGTTAAAAAGCCAAAGCAAAAAACCCCTAGTAGATGGCTAGTAATATTAAAATGGATTTTTAAAAAGCTATGATATATCCATACACTGGAAACTTGAGTGCAGACAAAGTGGAACTGCAGAAAATAACACAGGTTAACCTCACAACAGAAAACTGAACACATGCAGGAGGGGAAAGGAGAACAAGGACATGATTACCATAAAAATAAAAACCATGATCAGATCTGTGAAGGCGTTAGGACTGGGAAGCCTGTGGAGGCTTCTGGGCTATGAGCAGGGTTGGGTTTTGACCTATATGTTCACATTATACAACATTAGGAAGTTGTGTACACTTTTCTGTATAGTTTTCTTTTGCAACGAAATGATTTTAAAATCTGAAACAGCACATTATTATTGTCTTATTAACATACATGGCACATGTGTAACAATGAATGAATGAAAATCCAACTTCTCTATAAACTTTTGTTAAAGTTGCAATAAAAAAATTAACTTAAAAAATGCACAGAACATATCCCAAGATGAATTCCATTAGGGAAATCTGCTGTAAGGGACCTCTCCAGAGTGCTGAAGAGCAACAATGTCAGTCTAGAGACACCTGATCTAAGCCAGGGTCTTTGCAATTACTTGCTATGCATCAGAGAACTGGACAGTGACCAAGGATTACAGAAGAATTACTGATGCCTTTGAATTGTCGTGCTGGAGAAGGATTTTGAACATAACCACGGACTGCCAAGAGATCCTAAGAGGTCTGTCCTGGAGAAGGTAAAACCATGCTGCTCCTTGAAGGCAAGGGTTTTGAGGCTCTGTCTCATATATTTTGGGCATGTAGCCAGTAGGGACCAGTCTTTGGAAAAAGATACCATGCTTGGAAGGGTTGAGGGACAGTGCAAGAGAGGAAGACCCCAGATGAGATGGACTGACACAGTAACTTGGGTAATGAGGATAGATGTGACAGATTAGCTCAGGATAGAGCTGTTGTACATAGGGTCACTATGAGTCATAGTTGACTTGATGGCACATTACAACAACATCCCTTAAAAAGAACACTCTTACAACTGGGATACATTTTAGTCAAGAATAATTTTTCATTTGTAATGAGCTTTTCTCAGTGTTGTTGAATATCATCAAGTCAGATCCGACTCAGCTGACTCTCCAGTGGGTTTTCAGAGGCAGTAAATCTCATGGGAGGAAATTGCCCATCTTTCTCCCAAGGAGAAGCTGGTGGATTTAAACATTGTACCTCTGAGTTGACAGTGCAATTCCTTACCACTGAATCACCAGAGCTCACTCCTTTCAGGCTCAAATTTTTTACAATTGATGGAGGCACTTTTATGGCAGAGATGAAATCTACTTCTAGGATTCCTTCTTTTCTCCAACTATAAGATTAGATTTTACTTAAAAGGGGTCTACTTATATCACCAGAAATTTTCTCCTGTAAATCCAAAAGGAGACTTTTTCCTATGTCCATACAAATTCCTCTGTATGACAAGGTTGTTTTTTTTCCCCAAGACTTGCTACAACCTCTAGAAGCTGGGACTTACTTATTTGGTGGTACTTAAGTTTTGACTTTTCACACATCAAACTCAATATAAACGGCAACATTCCATTTTCTTTTGGCTTATATGGTGATGGTGCCCTCAAGACAAGTACAACCCATTGCAACCCCATGAACAATATAGAACTGAACCCTGTCCTTTCCTGTGCCATCCTCACCATATCTGATTTAATTGAGAGCATTATTCAATCACTGTGTCGATCCATCTTGTTGAGGGTCGTCTTCTCTTTACTGACCCTCCACTTTTGCAAGCATGGTATCTTTTTTCCAGAAACTGACTCGTTTAACAGCATATCTAAAGTATAAGAGACCAAACTTCACAATCTGCCTCCAAGGAGTACTCTGGCTTCACGTTCTCCAAGACATACATGTTTGTTCTTTTGGCAATCCGTGGGGTATTCGGTACTCTTTTCCAACATCACAGCTCAAGGGCATTGATTTTTCTTCTGTCATCCTTATTCATCAGCCAACTTTCAGATACATAGAAGTAACTGAAAATACCATGTCTTTAAAAACAATTTTTTAAAAAGACCATGTCTTGGATTAGGTGCACTTTAATGTATATTAAGATGGGTGAAGGAGAAAGCAATATAAAACTAAGGGTGTTATCAACACAGTATCACTTAAAGGAAGAGAGTATGCTAGAAAGTAATGGAACTCAGAATTATTGGGAGGAAGCTGGAAAAGTGCTATTGCATTGTGGATATAGAAATTAATGTCATAGACAAATTGTATATGAATGGAATGAAAATTTTCTTTGTACACCTTCACTGGAATCACAATAAAAATTTAAACAAAATGAAACCCACCACGATGCTCAAAGCAGACATTTTTTCACTAAAACGAAGATGTCGAAGAATGCTTTTGGTTTAAAGTTTAAAGAGAATTCCTGAGCAATAGTTTCAGGGATTCATGCATCCTTCATGGAAATCTGGGGTTCACTAGGATTTAAACCTTTTCTACATGTTTCTTTCTTTTTTATTAGGATTCTTCTGTGGAATAGTTGATCAAAATATTGTCACCATCACTTTCAAAGGTTAATCTTAATTCCAGGACCAGCAGAAATGAAAAAAATGCGCACCTATTATCAGATAACCACCATCATTAAACTCCTCCAGGTACAAATCGAGGAGCCGAGATGAAGGGAACCGAAAGAAAGCAGGAGCTCAGGACGCTTTTGCTTGGCCAGGCTTGCCGGCGCCGCGCGGCGGGTGTCGACCCGGAGGCAGAGACGCGCGCGGGGTCCGGCGCCCCGGGTGGAGTGGGGAGGGATGGGGGGAAGCGGCGGGGAAAGTAATGGGCGGAGCGCCCATGCGGGGCGGGGCGAGTAGTGGGCGGGGCTCTCATATGGGCGCGGCGCTCCTGCGGATGCGGCATTGGAGCGGGCGGGGTGGGGCGGGGCGCGGCGAGTAGTGGGCGGGGCTTTCATGTGGGCGCGGCACTGGAGTGGGCGGGGCTGGTCGTTTAGTGGGCGGGGCGCTCCTGTGGATGTGGCATTGGAGAGGGGTGGGGCGAGGAGAGTTGTGGGCGGGGCGCCCCTGAGGGCGCGGCATTGGAGCGACCCCGCCCCTGGCTCCCACCCCTGCGCGCCCACAGCGCCCTGGCGCCGGGAGCTGGTGCAACCCCGTGCTGCGCTCGCCCCTCCGCCCGCCGAAGCGCCGCTGTGCCGCCCGCGCCCGTCCGTGGTCGACGCGCCTGGTTGCTGCCTCCCGCGCGCGCCCCCGCTCCCGTGCCTCTGCCACCCGGTAAGCCCCCCGGACGGCCGGGATCCCCCTGCCGCTTGTGGGGTTCCCTGCCCCCGCGCCGGGGCCCCCAGCCATATCTGGTCAAAATATTCAGCTGTCGCCGCCGCCGCCAAGAGGGACTGAGCGTGGCTCCCTCTATAAATAGCCGCCGAGGCTGCTGCAGCCTCCTTAGGTTGCCTCCTGGGCTGGGGAGCCTGGGGCTCGGGATCTAGGAGCCGGCGCTTCAGTCCCCGTCGCCTGGCGCACGCGGGTCGAGCCAGGGCGTCCCCCCTCGTCCCCGCAGGACTCGGCGATCTGTCTGCGCACCGAGGGGGTCCTGACGACTTGCGGGGGCCCGCGCTGGGGCGGGGGACGTGGCGGAGCGGGACGTCCTGGGCTCCCGCGCGGCGCAGCTCGGCGCCCGCCGGCAGCTCGGAGGCGCACAGGTGCCGCGACGCGAGGGCGGCCTCTCCCCACCCGCGGAGTCCAGGGATGGAGTCGGGGCGGAGTGCTCGTTGGGGGGGGAGGGGGACAGGGAGACCCGCTGCGCCGGGGACGGGAAAAGTTTCCCCAGAGAGATGGAGATGGAGAGACTGAAAGCGCCACGACATGCGCGCCAGCCGGAGACATGCCGGAGACGCGGTCACATGCGTGGACACAGGAGCTCCTTTGCTTTCGCCTACTTGCCTTCGCAGCCCCATCCTTTCTCCATCTCCCCATTTGTCAGGGTCTGTTTGGCTTTCGTGGTGAAGCTCTGAGCCGCTGGGCGAGGGCGGCAGGGTGCGCTCCCAGACGTCCGCGTTGCCCTGCACCTGTTCTTTAATTCAGGGCTGAGGACTAGGGGACCTATCCGCTACATCCTGTGTTTCGAGCACCAGAGACTGTGATGTTCCCCTAGACCCAAGACTTATCTGTAATCTCGGAAACACGAAAGGACTCTTGGAATTGCTTGAGTCGTACACCCCCAGAAAGTGCACCCAAAGGGCTTAAGGGGCTTTCCACATGGGGAGCCTGCATCACCCTTCTCAAAAGAGCGTGTGACCCAAACAGCTTTAGACTCAGTGAATTGCGAGAAGTCAGGGATTTCAACTGAACGGCTCTCCGGCCTCAGTTTCCTAGTTGTTATGGAGAGGAACCCACAAGCCTTATAGCCTGGGGCCGTGCAGCGGTGCCCTTCCTGGCCTAGCTGGCAGCCCTTGGCTTCGCCCTTCACCCCTCGGATGAACCAGCTCTGGTGGCTGTACCTGAATCCCTGATCTTGAACTTAGGGAAGGGCCCCTCAGCAGAAGCATCCTAAGAACTGACGTTTTGTTTTCTCTGAAGTGTTGTTGCTCAAGGTCGCTGGTTGATGGCCTCCCCAGGAGATCTGCTGTCCTCTACAGCTATGTCCATCTTTGATCCTGCCCCCTTCTGCTATACAGGGCAAGTTTTCAAGACCTGTGAGGCCACTACCAAGATGTCCTGTCTCTGAGCCATTATGCCCAGGCCTTTCCCCTTCCAG
Source organism: Elephantulus edwardii (assembly GCF_000299155.1). Classification (NCBI taxonomy): domain Eukaryota; kingdom Metazoa; phylum Chordata; class Mammalia; order Macroscelidea; family Macroscelididae; genus Elephantulus; species Elephantulus edwardii. The sequence goes on from NW_006399802.1 coordinate 3,418,031, forward strand.
ACAATAGCACCAGCATCCTGAAGTTCCCTTTTGGTTCTGGCTTTACTTTTATTATTTCCCCTAAAACCAAATCCAAACCGCACAGATAAAGAATCAAGAGGAAAGAAACCAAACCCATTCAGTCCAATTCATGCCAGTATCCGTGTTGAAGAGTAGAACTACTCCATATGATTTTCTTGCTGTAGTCTTTACAGAAGCAAATTGCAAAGGCCTTCTTCAGAGAGGCTTCAAACCACCAGCCTTTGTTAGTAGCTAAGTGTGACCCGTGCATACCACCTAGAAATGGTTAATAAGGTTGACATTCATTCAAGCCATCTCATAAACTGGCAGAGAATGAAAACAAGAAACATTATCCCTTGTGGTACAGAAGACTCTGATGAGTCCTGCAAACAAATGTTGCAGACAGCCCTTCAGTTCCTCCTAACCTAAGTGGAAAGCTAGCGTCCTCTAAAAATAGCCTCCACCCCAGCTTATCAGGGCCTCACACCTTCACCCTCACTGCTGAGGTGGGGAGGCGCCCTGCCTTGTAGGGAACACTCTGAGCTCATAGTGACTGCTCTAAATCATGGGTGGGAAAGTGGATTGACCTGGAGGTCAGGGTGTCGGGCCCCAGCCTCAGCTCTGCTACCCATTCAGAGTGACCTAAAGCAATGAGAGGTGGACATGATGGTCTCCAGCGGACCTGAAGTTTCCCTTGGGAGACTTTCCAGAGTGGAAAATGGAAGGGCCAGAAATGAAACTCTAGGGAGTCCAGGGTGAAGGGAGGTGGAAAAAGGGCAAAGGAGAAGGGAGGTTAGCAGTTCTGTTGTTATGTGTTGTTGAATCTGAATGGACTCAGAGCTGACTTTCCAGCAAGTTTGTAGAGGTTGTTAATGACACAGGAGGAGAATGCCCATCTTTCTCAGGAGAAGCAGCTGCTGAATTGAAACCACCTGCCTTTAGGATGGCAGCACAACTCTCCACCTACTAGCTAAGCAGAGGAGCAGTGGAGAAAGTGACTTCTCAGGAGCAAAGGGGAAGACATGCTAGCAGTGCTAGATGCAGCAGAAAGATTGAGGTGGATAAGACCATTAGAATGGAGAATTAGGTCATTGGCGATGCTGGCCAGGCTCATCTACCACATAATACAATTTACTACCACCTAATTGGGTGGGATTGGTGACCCAGATTGTCCCAGCCTCAGTTTCCTCCTCTGTACAATGAGTAATAATAGGACTCATTTCATGTAAGTTGCTGTGGAATTACGTGAGGTGAAGCAGGACAAGCAAGTCCTCAGCCCTGCGCCTGGTACCTTGTGGTGATATTGGTGTTAGCAGAGGCAGAGGCTGAAGCTTGTCATCGTGGATGAGTAAGGAAGGACCAGGGAAGGGAGTAGGCATGGGGGACAGGATCAGAAGAGAGGCAGGTGTTTCTGGGAGGAGGAGTGTGACAAGACGTAGAGAAGGACTCAGGAGAGGGCGATAAAGTGTAAAGAGAACCCAAGGGCTGTCTGTGAATTTGAATTTGGGAGGTGTCTGGGGGGCCTTCTTTAATCACCTGATATCACAGATATTACACGAGTCCCCGGAGCTGAACAAAGATAGAGTAAACCGAAGCTATGCTGGCTCAGGCTCCGTATCCCCTTGGCTGCCTTCAGCATCTGCAAAGGAGGTGATGATGGGTCATGGCTGGTGGTTTGACCCTGCCCAGGCCTCGTGACTGGGGCTTGCTTATTTCTGAGATGACGTCATCCATCGATGACTCTTACTGAGTCTTTTCCAGTCAATGTTTTGATTTTCTGTCTTCCTAATGGGCCAGCCTGGCTGCCAACATTTCTAAAAAGGCAACTTCACTTTTCAGTTGAAGCCAGAACATCAGAGAGATCAATTATTTGGCTTCAAGGATCCAATATCAGCTTCAAGCCACAGGCCTGTTTTTGTGGAAGAACATGGATCAAATCATTCTGGGGCTTCATCCTCTTTTCTTTCTCTCTCTCAGACCCTCCTTTGGTTAATTATGATAATACCTGACTGTTTTGATAATAACAAAAGAATGAGTTCATTAGGGTCCACTGAGGGAGCCTCTGGGAGGTTTTCTTCAGTGTTAGGAGGTGCTGTTGGATTCTTGTCTAGTCTGAAGAGCCAAACACACTCAAGCACTTCTTCTCTGACATCCTTTTTTTTTTCTGTTGGAGAAAACAAGTGTGTGAAAGAGCTGGACACCCTGGTAGGCAAGAAGAGGAAAGCGGAAGGCAAAGGAAACAGGATTTGCCCAAGAGCTCCATTTAATCATTTTCACTTTTCTACCCAATGCAGCATTTTCACTGGTACCCTTAGGGGGTGACCTCTCTGTCCCTTCTTGGAGATGATTCTGGTAGGTGAAGAGTGACCCTTTGTGTGTCCACTCTCCAAGCCTGAGGAAGTCGAGGGAAGCACAATTACCTCCTGACTTTACCGTATCTCTTTTACAGACTCCTCTCTCGAACGTTGGTGTCAGTTTTACTCCACACCCTCTCACTGGGCAACTCACTCCCATGGCTCCAGTCACTGACTGTAGACTCACAACTCCTAAATCCGTGTTTCCACTTTGTACTTCTTTTCCTCAGCTCTAAGGGTCTGTGGCTCCTGCCCAGTGGACAAAGCCAGGAGGATGTCCCAAAGGCACTTGAAACTGAAGAGACCAAGATGTGGGTTCATCACTCAGTCTACCTCTTCCTTGGTCTTTGGTCTTCTGTCTTGGTTTATACCGTTATCGTTCAGCCAGGAACCAACCCAGAATCTTCCTTTCCTTTTGCTGTCTCGTTCATTTGGGTCACCAAGTTTTGACAATTCTCTCTCCTTGATGTCTCTTTTTATTTTATTTTCTTTTCATTTTAATGAACATTTACAGAGATTTCCATTCATTCATTGTTGCACTTTTCTCCCTGCCCACCCCTCTCCTTGAAAAGGACAAGTTCCTTCATTGGTATACAGTCCCCTCCCCCCCATACACTCCACTATGCAACCTTCATTCTGGATGTTCCTTGATTTCTCTCATATTCATTTCTCTTCCCACATCCACTGCCTCAATTGCTTGTCATCTCTCCCTTGAGCTACTGCCAGCCTTTAAAAGCCTTTCTGCCTCGAATTTTTCTCTTCTTCCATGATGTAAAAGAATCTTCATAAAATAGTAATTGCTTTGTTAGTTCCCTTTGTTAAGATACTACCCATTTCCTACTATTAAGTCACCAAACTGGACCACCAGAACCATCTAAGATTGGGCTTGAAGCTGCTTCTTCAAGAACCGTCTCCTGGCTCTCCCCCATATCCACCTCACTTTCTGGTTTTGGTGCAGACATGCAGTGCGATGCCATGCCTCACTGCCTTTGCTCTTACAAGACATCCTCTGGTGCTGAACTTCTGACTTGTAGGCATCCTTTGCTGCAGAGCTTCTCGTTACCACATCTGTACGCCTACAGCCCCCAGCCCAGACTCAGGACCAGTCACTGTCTGTTCCAGATTCAATCCTCTGCTTTGCTCTTTATCTCTGGTTAGACCGAAAGCTCCTTGAGAACCGAATCTATGGCTCATCTGCCTCCCACTCGCCCAGTGTCTAACTCGGAGCTCAGCTGGCATAGTGCAGATGCTTGCATTTTCAGCAAACCACTGGCTATTGAGAAAAAGAAAGCTGTATTAGAACGATGACAGTCACACAACACCAGCCAACACGAGGATGTTTTCCCATCCCTGCAAACATCAGCTTCATGAGCTCCCTGGGGGCTCAGTGCCTATTGCTGTTGTTGTTGTTGTTGTTGTGTGCCATCAAGTTGGAACTGAGTCATAGCCGACCCTCCAGCGGGTTTTCCAAAGTAGTTAATCGCACAGGAGGAGACTGCCCACCTCTCTCCCGAGGGGCAGCTGGTGAATCCAAACCACATGCCCTTGGAATTGCAGCTCCACTTCTTGCCGCTAGACCACCCTCTCATAATATGTAGCTAAAGAATGGATCCATCATCTTGTTTGAAATCCATAGTAATATCGTGAAAGAGCAATGATGGATGTTGTCTCCCTCTTTTGCAGATAAGACAAGTGAGTGTCAGTGGGAATTGTTCCAAGTTACTCAGCTTGGGTACCTGGTCCAGAAGAGCCAATGTGCTTCCCCGGGCTTGATTATCTTAGTGTGCATTTGAATAATCTGAATAAATAGATCCAGAGAGGGACCTGAGGTCCTGCATTTCTAACAAGCTCCTCTGTCTTGCTAATGGCCCTGGTCCTAGACCACAGTTGGAGCCCTGAGGTGAGTGCTGGTCACCACAAGGCATTCTGCTGACCCTTGTATTTATATAGTATTTTTAAAATATGAAAATACTCATGTATTTGACTCCAAATCAAGGAATCTTTTTGGTCTTTGAATTATTCATCCTACTTACAAGCTGGGTACCTGTGAAGGCAGGACGACTATCTGGCTAGTGCTGGGTGAAGAATCTGAGACACCTATATGACTACTCTGAAGTCTAAATGTGTTAAGACATGAGAAAGAAGTTAAGACAGTTTTCTCCGTGCAAACTCACGAAGATTTCATAATTTCAAGTGAATGGCAACCATGTGGGTTTATTCATGGTTTTTAAATTATATTCCACTTATATCATTCAGAGGATTGAAAGTGACAAAAAAAAGTGCACAGGCAATATAATTATCAAGAATGGAATTTTTTTAAAGGGCAGAAATTTAGAAGAATACGTTTTGAGAAGCTGATGTAGTTGTAGACCTCTGTTCAAGAAAAAAGGGTATCCATATGCATAACAGTTTGCACATGATCTCAGAACGGGCATGGGTTGCCTCTGAAACCCACTCAGAAACTCAGGATCACTTCACGAAGAGTAAGGAGAGAAAATTATGTCGGCATCCAGGCTGAAGATAGTGATTGTATTTGGACCCTCAAATCTGTTCAGAGGTGGATTGTGGGCATCAAAGGTGAAAGGGAGAAAAGATGAACTTCAGACTCTTCATGGCTAATAATACAGAGAAGAAAACCAATATTTCAAGAGAGAGAGAAATGTTCTCTTAGCCTTGATTCAAAGAGTAGATTGTCATGGCAGACAGTTTAGCATAGTGGTTAAGATGGGCTGTGTCCAGAATGAAGGCTGCATAGTGGAGTGGACTGGGGTAGGGAGGGATTGTATAACAGTGAAAGAATTTTACTTTTCAAAGAGAAGAGCAAAACTGGAGGTGAGGAGTGGGTAGGGAGAAAAATGCAACAATGAATGAATGGAAATCCAAAGCCTCTGTAAAAGTTTGTTAAAATTAGGGTGAAGTCTCTCTCAGGGAGGAGTGATAGGGAATGGCAAAGGACACACTGACAAAGGAGATTAATCAGAACTGGCTTTGACAAGCACTGTGGCAATTGGACAATTAAAACAGACATTCGGGGGGGGGGGGAGAAAGAAGAACTGGGGAGGAGGGTAGAGAAAACAGTGCAACAATGAATGAATGAAAACCCAAAATCTCTGTAAATGTTCATTAAAACTAATAAAATTTAATAATAATTTTAAAAGTTTATTAAAATTAATAATTTAAAAAGGGAAAAAAGAACATGGACTCTGAAGATACCTCCCTGGGTTCAAATATAACTTCTGCCAATTACTTTGTTAATCCCTCTATATCTCTGTTTCTCAGTTTCTTTATAAAGTAGACTTTTGTGTTGGATCAAAATAGTTAATATTTGTGAAATTCTTAAGGTAGCCGCCATACATTGCTAGCATTAAGTGTGAGCTATTAGAAGAAGGCAGAGTTTGTGGTGATGGTTAGGTGCCACCCAGTTGACGACAACTCACAGCGACTGTGAACAGCAGATCAGAGCCTTACCCTGTGCAGTGTCAGCCTTACAGTGTCTGCCGTGTGTGGGATAGTCACCTGTCAAGCCCTGGATTGACCAGTCCTTTATTGAAAGAGTCTTCCTCTCATTCGTTGACCCTCTTCCTTTCCCAGTATATGTTTTTCCAAGGACTGACCTTTCCTGATAATATGTGAAATGAAGTTGAGTGCATTGAGATTGCTTGCATGGATTCAAAATCCTGGCTTCGCCACTTCTAAGTTTATGTTGGTCAGATTCCCTAATTGCTCTTCACCTCAGTTTCTTTATCTATAAAATGGATATAATTAAAATACCTACCTCAAAGCACTGTGAAGATGGCTTGAAATAATCGATGTTGAGGCCTTAGCACAGGGCCCAATATGCAGAGAACATAGAAAGTTCTTGCTGTTATTATAAGGTCCAAGAGTCCAAGAGCATAATAGGCACTAAAATGCCCTTGTTTCATTGTATATGTAATTCACACAGTTCTCTCCTGATGAATTTAATGTAGCTTTCATTTTCTTGTCCTGATGGGTAATGTTGTACCAGAGAATTTGTACCTGTATCTTTGCACAGTTAACTTGTAAACTGGTAGAATAAATTCCTAGAAGTGTAATTGCTGAGTCAGAGGATGTGTGGATTTTAATAAGGTTTAAATTGCCTTGAAAGAAGCCTGCATCAAAGTATACTTCCATTCTGTGTATACTTCCTCTCTCTCCACATCTTATAAAAGCTGGAGACTCTCAGATGTTTTAATATTTTTCATTCTCATAGATAATCATCATGTTTGAAAGGGTGGGGGGACAGCGCAGGAGCCGAAGACCCAGGATGAAATGGATTGACAAAGTAACTGGATGTAATGGGATTAGGTATGTCAGAATCAGTTAGACTGGCTCAAGATAGGGCATGATTCAGAACTACAGTATTCAAGAACAATAGATGGGAACTGATAGCTCATTTCTCCATTTGCCTTTCTAAAATAATCAATGTGAGCCATTATCTGTTCATACATTTATTGTTGTTATTATGTGCCATTGAGTTGCTTGTGACACATAGCAACCCTTTGTACAACAGCTCTGAACCCTGCTCTATCCTATGCCAACCTTCTCGTCTCTGGCCCACCTACCCCCATTACCTCAGTCACTGAGTCAATCCATCTCATCAAGGATCTTCCTCCTAAGCATGATGTCCCTCTTCAAGGACTGGTCCCTCCTTAAAACATGCCCAGAGTATGTCAGACAGAGCTTCAGAATCCATGCCTCCAAGAAGCAGCCTGGTTTTACCCTCCCCATGACTGACCTGTTTGTTCTCCTAGCAGTCCATGGTATATTCAGCACTGTTCTCCAGCACCACAGCTCAAAGGCATCAGTTCTCTTCTGTCATCCCTGGTCATTGTCCAGCTTTCTGATTGCAAAGGCCGTGGCCTCAATCAGTGCACCTTAGTCTTCAGACTGACATCATTGCTCTTCAGTACTCTGGAGAGATCCCCAACAACAGATTTCCCCAATGCAATTCATCTTTTGTTTTCCTGGCTGCTGGTGCATACACATTTGCATATTTTTTAGCTACTTATTTTTATGTAAATGGCTTGGTTTTTTCCTTTTCTCACATTTTCATCAAACTCTTTTTATTTTTTTTTTCAATGATTTTAGAAATCTAAATCTAGTTGTCTCTTAAGCAAACTAGCCCTTACCAAATATATTCTTTCTTGTTTGTCATTTGCCTTTTGGCAAAGTGTTGATGCTCATTTTCGTAGTGGTTTTCCAGGAAGTGCAAAAACCTACTTGGTAAAGCTCTCCCTCATGTTAGCACCTGTCAGGCCAGGTGGAGAAAGTTATGTGTGTGAAACAGAATACAAATAGGAGTGAGCTCCATGAACTTCCCTGCCAGCAGACTTTTCTTCTACTTGTGCTTGTGATTACCCAGCTTTATGGTCGTCAAGCCAGAGAGTAATCATCGTTCATTCAGCCAGTATTTCTTGAGTGCTTAAGAGGAGCACGTCTTTGTGTTGTGCCATGGGAGCCCACAGGAGATGGCTGCCCTCACGTAAAGTATTTTCTGTCTTGGAAACTGAGGTAGGGTGGCGTACGGTGGAGAAGAGAGTGGTACAGAACAATAGATGACTCCCAGATAACTCCAATGGCCTCTCTCATTTGCATTAAGATCAATGGCTTCCCACTGTTTTTCATTCACATTGTATTCCATACAATCATTCTAATACATTAAGTTTTAGAAAATTACTCGCCATTGGACCTTACCCATTATAACCCTGTCTTTTTCACCCAGATCCTTCCCATTTGTTTCCCTCCACCCACCAAACTGTGCAGCCCTGTGGTTTCACCCCTACCTATCCTCACTCCTCCACTCCTCCCCTGCTCTCCCCACCCCCGAGTTCCTGTACATGTTTTACTAGTTATCCTTCTATATAAACTTTGTAAGCAAACCAATGGGGAAAAGAATAATGTAAATTAGAAGGTATATGAATGATTTATGAAACACAATGTAAATGAAAGATAGTGTAAAACACAATGAATGAAACATATAGGAATTATTATATGAAAACAAAAAATATTTAAAAAAAAGATAGATGGCTTCCTAAAAACCGCTTTATAGGTGTGGCCTTAGATAAAGTGAAAAAGCAGAGCCAGGTGACAGACATGCCAGTGTAGGGAGGGAGCCTGCGAAAGCTCAGATGAGAGCTTAGGGCCTGATCTCTCAGAAAGTGGAAGGGGTGGGGAGAGTGAGCTCAGAGCAGGGGGAAGTCTGCTTTAGGGGGCAGCTGGGCAGGCCAGCTGGGGCAAGGAGATGGTTTCAGAGTCTTTTCCGGGAACTTTATCCTTATGATGACTCATGGTGACTCAGACACCTTGATGACATGAGGAGATGCAAAATAAAAACACAAACACAACACACACACATATACACAGAGACTCTTTGTAATTTAAGCCATTTGACAATTTGGACTGGCATGTGGACCTCTGAGGCTCCGTGTGTTCTGAACAGAGTTTGGAGCAGCCACAGAATGTTTTGGAGTAAAACAAAGAGTTTTGTTTCCCTGCTTTTTCAGAAGTTTACCATGTCACCAAGAGAATGAAATAAATCAGGGAGAATAAATGCAAAGAGGTCAGAAAACAAGTCTTTTCAGTATGACTGGGCCTTAAGGCACTATCTTCTATTCAATTGTTGCCAGCATATCTTTTATGATGAAATAAGGACTTCAAAGACCTTAGAGCTCACCTGGCCAACACTCCAACCACCACCAACACTAATCAATGCATCATCCTCTGTCAGACCCTTATTTGGGTCTCTTATCATCTCTGCTTAACCCTCATCTTCAACTATTGCCACTGAGTCAATTCTGATTTATAGCCACCCTCTAGGTCATAGGAGACCTGCTGTATAGCGTTTCTGAGCTCTGAGTGTTGTGTGTTGGTCTGCCAATCTAAAGGTTGGCTATTGGAGTCCGCCAGCTGCTCCTCGGGAGAGAGATGAGCATTCTCTTTCCCTGTAACAATTTATATCCTTGGAAATCTGATAGAGGGCTGCTGTGTATCAGAATCATCTTGCCAACAGTAGATTGAGTTTGGTTTCATCTGTACAGAATCTTCTTCTGCAACTGCCATATTTTTCCCCAGTGAAGTGGTTATTGAGCTCTAACTACCAGTCTTTTTGTTCGCACCTAAACACTTACCCACTGTGCCACTAGCATTCTTTTTGTCTCTGCTTACACATCTGTAATTATGGGATGTGATGAAATGATGATGCCGGTTGACCCAGTGATGAGGACCTTTGTTTCTCTAATGTTGAAATGGAATCATACCAAATGCTATGTAGTATAAGCCTTGATATTCTGCAGCAAGCATTTCAACTACTTCTCACTTTCAGCAAGCAAGGTTGTGTCCTCTGCATAAGGCAGGTTGTTGATGAGGCTTCCTTTGATCCTTACTGCCACATTCCTCTTCATAGGTAGAGTCCAACTTCATGAATATATTGCATTGGGCCAGTCATTTATCAGGGGCTTCTCCAGAATACTGAAGACCAATCATGTCCATTTGAAAACGAAGGTGCTCCTGATTCAGGCCTTGGTATTTTCAGTCTCTTGCTACACATCTGAGAGCTGGACAGTGAATAAGAATGACAGAAGATGAATTGATGCCTTTGAATTGAGCTGTTGGAGAAAAGTGCTGAATATCCCAAGGGTTGCCAAAAGAACAAACAGATAAGTCTTAGGAAAAGAGCAAGAAGAGTGCTCCTTGGAGGCAAAGATGGTGAAGCTTCATCTCTCATACTTTAGATATGTTGCTAGGAGAGGTTGTTCCTTGGAAAAGGACATCATGCTTGGCAAGGTGAAGGGTCAGCGAAAGAGATGAAGATCCCCAATGAGATGGATTGATGTAATGGCTGAAGCAATGGGCTCAAATGTGTCAGAGATGATGAGGACGGCACAGGGTAAGATAGGGTTCAGATCTATTGTTCAGAGTGTTGCTGTAAATTGTACTTAACTTGACAGCACCTAATGACAATAGCTATCTCTTGAATCTGCCCAGTGCATTAGGCCATTTTTATTGTTTAAAAGTTCTTGGGTTGATTGGAAATCTGTCTTTGTAATCTTACTAAGTCTATGTCTTCTGTCCTCTGGAAGTGTTCTGCCTGTAACACTTGTGTTCTCACAAGAGATTTGCAGAGTGTGACCATGTTTGCCCTCGTCCTTCCTCTGTTCTCCATGTGACACCCAGAAAATTGGAGCCCAGGAAGGACCTGGGCTGGAGAGGGATGGTCAGATCTTCAGCTCATTGTTTCCATGTTACAGCATTACATGCATGTACTTGGGAGGGAACACACTTCAGTCCATGGCATATGGTATGAATTCAAGCCCTGGTACATGGCTGCCCAAGAGGGACTCATCATGGAAGACTTGAGATAGGAAGGAATAGCCTTCTTAGAAGGAAAAGGAGCTGTCAATCACTCTTGTGGTCCTGACACCGAGGGAGAAGAGAAGGTCAGGTTAGGGGAGTGGACAGCAGCACCTTAGAATGTGAGAATTAGTGCTGAGGGATCACAGCATAATGATGTTAATGAGGTATGAAGAATCAACTTTGAAAATCAGCCTTCTGTCCTCTATCCTCAAGACATTGACTTCAGCTGAAACAAGAAGATGATTTAACTGTAAGTATTCCTTCGAACTGTGACTGGGCACTTCCTGAACGTGGGGCAGTGCATCCTACAAATCAAGTGCTGCACCAGCATCTCCTCTGGATGTTCTCTTGAGACGCTGGGCCTGCTTCCCCTGGGCCATTTAAAGAGCACCCCACACCCTGTACTTAGGAGCTCTGTTGGCTCAGACTTTGACTTCTGAAGCTTCCCTGATGGATGGTGTCAGGCCTTGACCCCCTAATTTTTACTACCCAATCTGCTGAGTTGTACTTCCTGGCACACCTTGTAAATTCTCTTTTCACACTTAGCAGAGACTTAGGGCTTCTGCTGTTGAGAAGCATGGCGGCTGGATGTGCTCTAAGTGTAAAATACATACCAGATGTGGAAGACTTAAGTTCATTTTGAATGTGTTTAACAGTGCAGGTATTGTTTTGTTTTGTGGTTTCTCCCTCACCAATTCTCAGTCAGGACCAAATTTATAAAGCAGGCTACAGAGGAGCTTTTCTGAGGGGCCACAGTGGGAGCCTTGAAAGTTCTACAGCCCTCTTCCTGTCTGACTCCTTCCTCTCATATTCCCAGCCTTCCCAGACGTGGTCCAAACTTTCCATTTTAAGGATGGATGAACAGAAGATCAGAAGAGAGATGGTCCTCACCCAGGCCTCAAGGGCACTAGAGCAGAGCCTAGGAATGAGCCGAGTGTTCATGCCTCACTTCAAGGGCACCACTGGGCAAGCACAGGGCTCCGGGAGGTGGAGGTGAATAGGACATACATAGGTCCTGTCCTAAGGGGCCTTACAGGGTCATGATAGCCCTGTAACACTGGGAAAATCTGCTATCAGGGAACTCTCCAAAGTGCTAAAGAGTAATGATGTCAGCCTGAAAATTAAGATGTGCCTGATTCAAGCCATGGTCTTCTCAATTACTTGCTATGCCTCTGAAAGTTGGACTATGACAGAAGAACGGATGCCTTTGAGTAATGGAGTGGAGAAGATTGTTGAATTTCCCATGGACTGCCAAGAGAACGAACAGATAAGTCTTGGAGAAAGTGAAGCCAGGGTACTCCTTGGAAGCAATGATGGTGAAACTTCATCTCACATACTTAGAACAAGTTGTTAGGAGGACCAGTCCCTGCAGGACATCATACTTGCAAAGGTGCAAGGTCGGTCAGCACAATAGAGGAAGACCTTCAACAGGACTGATTGACACTGTGACTACACACAGCAGTGGGCTCAGGTATGCCAGATTTGACGACGATGGCGCAGGATAGGACAGGGTTCAGGTCTGTTACTCACAGGGCCACTATCAGTCATACTCAACTCAAGAGCATGTGACAACAACACCAACACCATGAGAAAGTGACCTCCTAATGATGGCTACCACTGACAGCCTTGATCATCAGGCTGTGTCCCTCATCTGCAGTTACCAGTGCAGCCTCTAGGGTGAGTACTGCCCCTCTCACTATGCAAAGAAATCCAGTCCAGTGATTTCTAACCTTTATTTATGTAGCCATAGAAATATCTCCTCAAGGGAAGTCTTCCTTGGAACTCCAAATAGACTAAACCGCTAAAATCGAGATTTGGTCTCCCTACTCAGTCGCTTTACTCCCTGCAGTGGCTCTGGAGACACTTTCCTGGCATCTGAAAGGTCCTCTAGACACAGTTTATTTCTTTTTAAAAAAATATTCATTTGCATATTAAATTCATATAATTGTGTTTTATTCATAATACATTGTGTTTCACATAATCATTCCTATATACTGTGTTTATAAAATTTATCACCATTGATGTATGCCCACTAACACCTCATCATTTCAGGTCCCCACTGGGTCTTTCCTAATTCCTTCACCTCCTCCCTCTGCCACCAAATTCTGCAACCCCATGATTTCCCCCATCTCCACCCTTAGCCCCTTTTCCTATCACCCGTTCCCCTTTGGATTTTTATCCACATCTTACTAGTTAGCCTTCAATTTTTATAATCATGGTTTTATGTAATATTTGTCCTTATGAGACTGAGTTCACTAGCATAATGTTGTCTAGCTTCTCCCAGGTTGTACAGTGTTTTATGAAATCATTGCTCTTGAGTGCTGCATAGTATCCCATCAGGTGGATGTACCATAATATCTCAGTCCATTCGTTTGGTGATGGACATTTGGGCTGTTTCCATTTTCTTGCTATTGTGAATAGCGCTGCTATGAACTTAAGAGTACGAATCTCTATTTGTGCCTTGGTTCTATCATCCTTGTGATATATTCCTTGCAGTGGAATAGCTGCATCATAGGCAATTTCTGGGTTCAGCTTTTTGAGAAAATGCCATACTTCCCTAGGCACAATTTAAAGCCACCAACAGGATTGGACAGCACAGGACTGAACAGTTTGTAAACCACTGACAGGGTGAACAGATTTATATCACTAACATGTATATGTGAAGTTTGCTGCAATGACAAATGTTTTGTTACCTACATTAAACTAAAGCTTATTGCTGTCGAGTTGGAACTGACTTCAAAGCTGGATCTCCATGGTTGTAAATCACCCAGGAGGAGATTGCCCGTTTTGTCCCGCTGAGCTGCTAGTGGATGAGAACTGCCAGAGGGCTTTGGTCTTTGGCTTAGGAGCACACCCTCTTATATTTATGTAGTAAGTATATTAATAAGAAAGGGGAGGAGGGACAAAGAAAAAGCAGTAGGGATGGTGGAAGGGTGAAAGGAAGGAAAGAGGGAGAAAGGCAAGATAGAGAAAGAGTTTCAGAAACAAAGAAGGGGAGGAAGAACCCCAGCGTGATCCAGTTACTTCACTCTACAGAGGAGCAAAAGGAGACCCAGAGGCGAGAAGGAGCTGAATGAGAGTCCCTCAGGGAGTTAGAGTCACAGCTGGCTCTCCGTGAATGTCATGAATCATGGGCTGTACGCCATCCACAGCACCTCTTTTATTGAGGAAACGAAGGCCTTTTGTTAATACTTATAAAATCCAATATCTCCCAAGCCATATTTTAAGACTGAACTTGCAGAGGGTTTGGCTGACGTGCTGACTCGTACCTCCCTTCCACTTGTACCTCACACCTTCTCACCTCCAGTTCCCACACGGGTGACCAACCACCAGAGGAGAATCCTTCCAGAATCCACCGTGTGCCAAGTGGATGAGTGTGATGTGAAGCCGACAACTTTGTAGTTTACCCTAAGTGTTCTCGGTTCCTCTCAGCTTATTTCTTTTAATGCTTCATCATTCTATAATACTACAAGGACACTTCGTATCGGAAAGATCTTTTTAAGATTTGACATGGGATTTTTTAAAACTCAGCAACACTTTGGAGTGTGTTTGTGGTGCATGACTCTTCCTGTTGGGGGTAGAGAGAGCCTCCTTCAGATGATGGAAGAGTCTTTCTGACGATTGCTCCTCTCAAGGTGACACCTCTGACTCCCACATGGTTTCCATCTCTGTACTTCTTCCTTGACCTATTTTCCACCAGCTTGTTTGACTTCCACCTCCCTGTTCTCTCATTCTGGCTCCTCCTTTCTCTGGGGTCAGTCCATCACTGTCCTCCTAAATATTTTATTGTAAATCATCTAGGGAAAGAATCTACTTGCAGAAATAGCAGGCATGGGGCACTCTCAGCATTTCAGAACGGTCCAGTTTCCCAAGAAGTATGTCCTAGTGTGGCCCTGTTCCTTGTTGCATGGCTCTGAATATCTTTCTTGTTCTTTTCACTTTTGCTGTTACTTGGGTGAAAGTTTACAGAGAAAATTGGGTTTCCATTCAACAATTCATACGTATGTTGATTCATGACATTTATTTCAATCCCACCCACACTCTTTCTGCTTCCTTTCTGTGTTTGCTGTTTCTGTTTGTCTTTCTTTCCTGGATCTCTTCCTGCCTTCAGAGTTGTGTCCTTGGGTAAGTACTGCCTTTTTTATTTTGTGTGGTTGGTGCTTCTAAGAACAACCAAATAACTTCCCTGGTGTTACTGTTTTCTTTGTCTGTTCTGTCTCTTGTTTGGGTGAAAGTGAGCCATGGAGGTTACATTCAGTTCAGAGGTTCTAAGATCCGTAGTCTGAGGGTTTTGTAGGTTTCTTTATGACCAGTAAGCCTGGCATTATTATTATTTGAATTTTGTTCCACATTTTTCTCCCACTCTATCCAGGCTCTCTTACTGACCATGATTCCTTTCTGAACAGTCTCCAGTGGTAGCTGGTCCCATTTAGTTCTTCTGGTCTCAGAGTCATAGAGGCTGAGACTCCAGTGACCTAGTAGTCCCTTTGACTAATTGTCTCCATACTTTATTTTATTTTCTTCACTCTCCTTTCCTTCAGGTGGGATCATATCATTAACTGCACCTTAGATAGCCCTTCACAAGCTTTTAAAGAGAGTCTTTCTCTAAGAAGAGCAAGGGCCACATAAGGAGCACCATATCTGACTTTTAGCACCATATCTGACCTTTAGCAACTTCAGAGGAGGAAGGTATCCCCACCCACAGCACCAATAATACAGAATCCCATGAGGGATTCCCATGCCTCTTTATACTCATCTCAATACCAATCTTACTGCTTGACTGGGTCCAAAATACAACGTGATAGCTCACAGACCACACAGAACTATAATGGGGGAGTTAAAAGGCTATAATTCAGATTAATAAGAAAATATAATCAAAACAGCTCCCAAAATGTGCACACAGGCACCTCAGCCTCGTGACTCGAATTATTCCCAAGTTCTCAGTCCTCCCAATATTGGTTTTCCCTCCTAATTGTCCAACAAAGTTCTCAGTCCTGCCAATATTCGCTTCCCCTACCCCGAAGTCCCATATCACAACTTATT
This sequence comes from Elephantulus edwardii, assembly GCF_000299155.1. Lineage (NCBI taxonomy): Eukaryota > Metazoa > Chordata > Mammalia > Macroscelidea > Macroscelididae > Elephantulus > Elephantulus edwardii. The sequence goes on from NW_006399802.1 coordinate 3,433,801, forward strand.
CTGCAGTTCTGCCATTGCTGCTGCTGCTGTGCTGAAGTGTGACCTGCATTTCACTGGGCTAGGGGTAGTTGCTCTTCTCTGGCTGAGTGAGGATTTCCATCTCTTCTGGTGGGGGAAGAAGTCCTACTCTCTTCATCTAGAGCTGTTCAATTTCTTGGTGAGACTAGCCCGTCCTCTTATGGAATGATAGAGAGCCTGTCCCTTTGTAGATAGGCCAACATGCTTCACTCCTCCAGTCCCACCCCTCCACATAGTCATTTACATTAGGAAGGCCATACTGAGAGACAAACTCCACACTTTCTGATGTGACCCAGTGGGGACTCTAGATCTCTGTTTCCACTTTGTTTCATGGGATTCAAATTCCAGAAGTTTCTCAGAACAAGAAAGGTTTTATAGTTAACATAGTTGGAATTCTTCTTGGTGATGTCCAATTCAAGGTAGCATACCAAAGTCTTTTAGAAGTTCTGCAGTCAATTTTTCTATGGGACTCTCTATAACCCAAACTTAGAGAATTGGAGATGGTTTTGACGTCTCTGGACATTGTTCTTGGATGCCTCCATGTCCATCTTCAGAGTCCCACTTAACCCTTGTGGATCCTCTTCCTTTTTCAATTTGACTCAGAGAAAGACATATGAGGTTGTTCTGTGAGGACCTTTACAGCTTTTCATCTGTGTCAGAGCATTGTCATCTGGTTGTGCTTTCCTTGGAAGTAAATAGAAGTGAATCAAGGGGCCCTATTTACAGTCTGACATTATCTTCCTGGACTCTGGTAAAAGGAAATTCTAGGCCAAGCCAAGGGTCCTTGGGGAATGAAAGGCATTGGGGTTTTCTGTGTTTACAAAGCAAGTCCGGCCTTGTCAAACTGGCAATTACATCCTCAAATTCTTCTTACCGATAAACCTATATATGCATGTATTTGCACAAACAAATATACTCTCTGCATTCTGAATTGGAAGCTTTTTCTGTTAGCTTAGAGAACTGTAGGTTTGGTTTTAAAAAATGACTTTGTTTTACTCAGAAGAAACAGCAGGATTAAAAGAAGTCAGCATCATAGGGAGGAAGTTGGGAAAGTGCAGTTATGTTGTAGGAACTGAAGGAATGTTACTGAACAGTGTATGAATGGTTGAGTGAAAAAGTAATTGTATTGTAAATTTTCACTGAAATCACAATACAAAATAAAAATTTTTAATTATTTTGTTCTTAATTTACTACTGATTTTTTTATAGCCCCGCATTGCTTGTCTTTTTCCTAGACTTCTTTCTGACATTGATTTTGGTCTTTTCTTTTTTTTTGCTATCACTTTAATGATCTTTTGTTTTCTTCAAATATGACGTTTTTATGTATCTCACAACTTGTCTGATATTCAGTCATTAGTCTTCAGCACATCAAATCTGTTCTTCAAATCTTGTTCTTGAAATGGCTCTAAATTCAAGTGGGTTCTTTTCTATTGTGTGATTAAATTGCCTCTGAAAACCCCCAGAAGGGGCAGCTGTGGATGAGACCTGGCTCGATGGTCTGTCTAACAACAACATCCCCAAGGTCATACTTTGACTCTCGTAGACTTTTTCATTTTTTTTTCTTAATTTCAAATTAAACTTGTATATAAACAATGTATAGTCTACAACTCAGTCAGCCTTTGACTGTGTTCTAACTGATAATATTTAGCTGTCAGTCTCTGGTGACTTATATGTTGTTGGGATGCTGGAACCTTTAGACCTAATATTTCAAATGGGTGGGGTCACCCTTAAGGGGCAGGTTTGAGTATAGCTTCCCAACTAAGAAACTAACAAGAAAGACTGGTGAGCTACTCCTGAAAAATTTGGCCAGTGAAAATCTTAGCCGAATATTGTCTGAAATAGTGTCAGAAGACAAGCCTCTCAGGTTGGAAGGCCCTCAAAATAGAATTAGGAAAGAGCTGGTTCCTAAAAGTAGAGTTGATTTTAATATCGTAGGCAGAATACTACTTTCGGCACCTTCTTTTGCTGATATGGCACAACTAAAATGGGAAGAAACCTATTCATAATTAAAACATAGGATTATGAAATATAAATGTAAGAAAATTTCATATTGTCCAAAGTGAAGTGGAATGCATAATGTTTGATATCCTAGGCAGTACTGAGCTGAAGTGGGCTGGTATTGGCCATTTTGAATCAAATAATCTTATCATCTAATATGCTAGAAATGGCGAAGTGGACTAGTGTCACATTCATCATCACAAAAAACATTTCAAGATGTTTTACTGAAGTCCAGTGCTATCTGTCAGTGACAGAATATCTGTCCACTTATAAGGAAGACCAGTTAATATATCTACGAATCACGTTTGCTTATTGATCATGAATTCTAAAGATGAAGGAATAAAAAATTTACTAACATCTGCAGTCAGAAACAAATTAAGCATGCAGTCAAGATGCATTGATAATCGCTGATGATCGGAATATGAAAGAAGCAAAGAAGAAGGATCAATAGTAGGAAAATATGACTTGGGTAATAGAAATTAGACAATTTTTCCAGACCAATTAGTTATTCATTGTGAATACCTTTTACCAACAACACAAGCAATGACTACACATGGGTCTTGAGGAATGGGATATACAGGATCAAACTGGCTGTACTGTAGTGAGAGGATGGAGATGCTCACCATCGTCAGTTAGAATAAAAGCCGGGTTACAAAGCAGACCTCAGATGATTTACAATGAGAAAATCCAACCTGCAGGGCGTATTGTGAGTTCACAGTTGTGAAAAATGTTATGGTTAAGGGAAGTAGAAAAGACAGTGTGTTCCTTCTCAGGTATTAGATTTATGTTCATGTATTAAATGCAAATGAGCAGTAAACTTCCCTACTAAAAGAGTACAGCCTAGGATATGGAGTTCCTAGAAACTGGTCCCGTTGAGTCTCCCTGCATACATTGTTTCTTCCCTCAGGGCCAGCTTCCTTGGAAATGAAATCCAGACTAAGCATTTCCCTATCTGCATGGCATTAAGAAATTCCATTGAATATGTTGTTGTTATGTGCCGTTGAGTCACTTGTGACTCATAGCGACCCTATGTACAACAGCCCTAAACTCTGCTCTGTCCTGTGCCAGTCGAACTGTCTCTGACACTCCCATCCCGATTACCCCAGTCATTGAATCAGTTCACCTCATAGAGGGTCTTCCTCTCCTGCGCTGTCCCTCCACCCTACCAAGCATGATGTCCCTCTCCAAGGACCTGTCCCTTCTTACAACATGTCCAAAGTATGTTAGACAAAGCTTCAGAATCCTTGCCTCCAAGGAGCCACCCAGTTTAATCCTTTCCAGGATGAATCTGTTTTCCTGGCAGTCCATGGTACTCTCAATACTCTTCTCCAGCACCAAATCTCAAAGGCATCAATTCTCCTTCTATCCTCCTTGGTCATTGTCCAACTCTCTGATGCATAACAATTGAATATACGCTGAGAAAATGAGAACTGAGACACAAACTGAAATTTGAACACCAGTGTTCATAGCAGCATTATTCACCATCACAAGAACATGGAAACAGCCCAAATGTTGAACCACAAATGAATGGATTGAGAAATTATGGAACATTCACATAATGGAATACTATGCAGCACACAGGAACAATGATTTTGTAAATTATTATCTAGCTTAAGAGAAACTGGAGAGAACTAACTATGCTGAGTGAACTAACTCAGTCCCACGAGGATAAAGTATAAAACCATTACTGTAGACAGAGTATAAGGATCCAAGAAGGGTGGGAGAGGGTTGAAGCAGAGGGATGAGGATGTGCAGGGTGCAGGGGGGGAACTAATCATGGGGGAAAGTGGAAAAAATTTGTTCTTGAAAACAATGTATTCAAATTTTGTAAATAAACTAGTAGAAAACTTTAAAAAAAAAGAAAGTCCATTGAAAAAGATGTGGTAATGTAATGGAAAAAGCAATGTGGGTCCTGAAAGCCAGCACATCTGGGTTCAATTTGTGGTTGGTGGATTAGGGGTAAGGAGTTGCACTGCCGACCCAAAGGCACACAGTTTGAATCCACCAGCTGCTCTGCAGGAGAAAGATGGACCGTCTCCTTTTGTAAGATTTACTGCCACTGAAGACCCTCTGGAAGGTCAGCTGTGGATCAGTTCCAGCTTGATGGTACATAACAACAGCCACCTCCGATTAGTGTGATTGTCGGTCAGTCACTTATTTCCTCTCAATTTTTTCATCTGTAAAATGAGGGTAACTATAAAGACCTGCTTTATGGATAAACTGAGAAACTCCTGTGATGTGCTTAACATACCCTGTCATGTGGCAGTAAACGTTAACTATTATACTGGTAAATATTTAGTATTATAGGATGTTCTGGTAGCCAGGTGGTAAAGAACTGTGCATGCAGTGTGAATTCACCAGCGGTTTTGTGAGAGAAAAATAGGCAGTTTCCTCCTGTGTGATTTACTGTCTCTGCAAACCCACTGTAGGGTCAGTTATGAGTTGGTTCCGACTCTGTGGGCCCTAACAACAACATACTTACTGCAGAGAGTTCCAGTGGCGTAGTCTGGAGGGAGCTGCACTGCTGACCCAAAGGCAGTGCCTCTCTGGAGGTTCAAGTCCACCAGGGTCTCCTCAGGATAAAGATGGGCAGTCTTCTCCCTTGAAGTGTACATAGAGCCTTAGAACTCCACTGGAGGGTCAACTTGGAGTCGTTTACAACACAACAGCAATGAGTTGATATATACAACAATGAACATTTTAAAAAGGTATTATTATCAGCTACTTTTCATGAGGACTATATGAGATATTGTTAGACCTGCATGTAATAGGTGCTTACTTAACTATTGATGCCTCTCTCTTTAAGATCACCTTTGGCAGCGTTTCTACCATTCATGATTCCATCTCATTGTTGATGGGGAGTTGTACAGAAAGACACTCAAAACTGCCTGAAGGGAGCTCTGGTGGCCTAGTGGCAAGAAGCTGCACTGCAATCATAGAGCTACACGGTTCAAATCCACCAGATGCTCTGTTGGAGAAGGAGCGGAAATCTCTTGTACTAGGCAGATCTGATTTGACAGTACACACACAAAAAATAATAATAAATTTTTTTAAAAAGGCTTGAAGAATCAAATTGTTTTCAGACCTTTTTGAGCCCTCTGTAATCATATATTTACTTGTAATCAATAGAGCTTGTTGATTTCAGTTCATTAAATCACATGCCCTAAAGACTTTTATCTTGTACAGATTTATCAGATAATTAGCTGAAATTAGTACAGTGTTCTCCATAATTATTTTGCTGGCAGTTTATAAAATGTGCTCAGGCCACCACACGAATTATAAACATCCGTTTGAAAGTCAGAACATAAGATTGCCCAGGAAGGTTCTTTCTAAGTTTTTCCCTCTTTCTGATAGGTCACAGATCCTTATAGAAGCTGTGAGACAAGGACAAGTTCTCCTACAATGTCGTACAGACGGGAACTAGAGAAATACCGAGACCTGGATGAAGATGAAATCCTCGGAGCCCTGACAGAGGAAGAGCTCAGAACCTTGGAAAATGAGCTGGATGAGCTGGACCCTGATGTGAGTAGGCATGCATTGCAAACAGAAACAGGCAAGGGGGACACACAGTTACAGGTACAGGAACGCACGATTACAGACACAGGCACAGAAGTGGCCTCCTGGCGAAGGACAGATGACACATCCCTGTCTTTTCTCTTCTGTCTTCTGTGGCAAAGACATTGGCTTAAGCACTGTGTCCATCCTGAGGGTTTTTTGTTTTGCTTTGTTTTTAATGTGTTACGGAATGCACTGGATGAGAAATTAAAAGAACCCCTTTCACTCATTTGATGTTTTATCATAGCATTTCAGAGTTGGCACATTTAGGAAGTTTTCTTTAGTGCTCGGTTTTCACCTCTGCAGTCAGGATGCACAGCCTCCAGGGGCTTGTCCTGTAGGTAGTTTGACCAGCTGGCCACATGGGAGCCCTGAGCAGGGCAAGGGAAGAATTGGTTGATGGCCTCATAGAGAGAGACTTTTGTCCTGTATCATGATCCCAGGGACCCATGTCTGTGCCCAGCACTGAGCAATACTTAGTGAATAGTAATTAAATGAGTTTTACATTTGATATATTTCTAAATAAAAATGATGTTTTACTTTCTTTGTTTTAGAACCTCTGTTGCTAAACTTGAATTCAGCAGTAGTCCATAAAGAAAACAACACTTTAGTCTCTTTTTCATTAACCTTCAAATAATCTCTGCTAATGTAGTCCATAGGGAGCTCTGGTGTCCCAATGGTGAGAAACTGCACTGCAATCCCCAAGACATGCAGTTTGAATCCACCAGCTGCTCTGCAGGAGATGACGGATGGACAGTCTCCTCCTGTGTGATTCGCTATCTCTGAAACCCCACTGGAGGGTCAGCTATGGGTCGGTTCTGATGGTACACAACAACAACAGCAACTCAATATAGGCCTTGTAGAGAGGCCTAGTGGTCTGGAGTTGGGCGGCCAACTCAAAAGACGTGTGTTTTAAGTCCACCAGCAGCACCATGGGAGAAAGTTGGGCAGTCTCCTCCCATGCGATTTACAGCCTCTGAAGGTCCACTGGAGGTCAGCTCTGAGTCAGTTCTAACTCCACAGTACATAACGACAACAACGTAGTCTGTAGGAAGTTGAGCTGAGGTGGTTTGTGAGAAGACAGTATTAGTGGCTCAAGGCTTGGGTCTCCTTCTAGCATCCCTACACCATCTTTCCTCATTAAACTGAGTCTCAGTAAAATAAGTGCTATCAGCGACGAACAATCAGGCTTTTTGCTTTGTCACTGTAAAATTATTCTGTTCTAATTCTATCCACTGTCGCATAGAATTACAAGAACGGCTTTAAAAAGCGAGAATGAAAGGGGGATGGAATGTAACTACTTCTGTTCAGTTGGATAAATGGGACACTGTTACCTGCCAGGCACCAAGCCCTGTGCTGGGTACCCACAGGTGAGCTTGGCAAGGATTCTGCCCCTCGGGGCTCAGTCAGGTGAGGACAGAGGCATAATAAACCATGTCCTAAATGGGAGCACACAGAGGGCTCCCAGAAAGGATTCTTTTTCACTGGTGGGAAGCTTTGCAGAGCAGGTGATAAGTTAAGAAATAAACTGAAGAATTCTAGGCTGATTGAATGCTACCTGCAAAGGCTCAGTTGTGAAAGGTAACTGGAGATGGAACATCTCTGTGTCATTTCTGTGGAGGGTTTGAGGGAACTGAGAAGGGGGTTGAGGCTGTGTTACTGAGGGTAGGTGGCAGAGTTTGCATGGCAAACTGAAGAGTCTGACTTTTCTTCTTGGGCCCTGAGAACCCAGGAGAGGCAAACGGTCTTAGTGGCTCCGAGCTTTGTGGTTGAGGAAGATGATCCGGGGACTGAAGGGGTGCTGGGGGAAAGGTGTGAAAAGTGGAAGGGACTGGTGCAGGAGGTGCTAGGGGGCGCTTTTCTTGATGATAAGGAAGGAGCCTACGCCTCTCCACAACCCTTTTAGCCATACTGTGAGACCTTTTTCCCAGAAGGGAGAATTAGGACCACTCACAAGTCTCACAGCCCTGTTGCCTCTCATTGTGTTGCCACCAAGATGAAACTGAAACAAAATTAGGTTGTGGCTGCAAATAGGACAAAAATGAGGGTCCGAAACAAGTGAGGAGGGAGGAGGCCAATGAAGTCCTCTCAGGACTACATGCTGTGTGCACGCTCTGAGGACTGCCTCGCCCAAGGCCTGGTTCACTTCTGAGTTGGCAAAGGGTTCGCACACATATTCTCCTCCTGAGCCCTCTCATCCAAGTACCAGGGCATCTTGCCCACAGTAAATCCCCAGGGCCTCTGAGCACCTGTGGACAGGCAGCTCTCCTCTTTCCAGCCCCATCCCGTTCCCTCCACACACAAGTGTCCAGCAGGAAGGGGGAGGGTAGCTCTGCCTCTAGGAGGCTGTAGAGCCTGAGCCTCACTCACTTGTCTGTCCCACGATTAGAGTACAGAGACTCTGGTTTCAGACAGGCTCCTGAGTATGCACACCTCCCAGTCAAGCCTGAAAATAACTGTGGATATGGATTCAAGAATAAAAACAACAACAACAAAAAAACCCCAAGCCAGTGTTATTCAGTAGGGCCCTAACAAGTAAGGAGTTGCACTGCTAACCCCAAGGCAGGTGGTTTGAATCCACCAGCTGCTCTGAGGGAGAAAGGTGAACAGTCTCTTCCTGTGTTACAGCCTCTGACAACCCTGGGAATCAGCTTCAACTCAATGGCACATGACAACAACCAGCATCAGACAGACAAGAACGTCCCCACTGTAGGGTTTTCAGTCCTTACGGAAGCCAGCTGCCACATCTTTCTCCCAGGGGGCAGCTGATGGATTTGAACTTTACCGAGTGCGGCTCTTTAACCACCAGAGGTCCTTGGATTTGAAAGTTCGCATAGGAAGTCTGAGACCTGTGGTTCTCATACCATTGTGGTTTCCAAACAGACACTTTTAAAGACTTTCTCAGTTCAAGAGGAAGAAAAGAGAAAACTGAGCAGATAGACGATAAGAAAGATCAGTGGGGGGGTTTTGTGCCAGCCACACGGTTAGCTTCTTCTCTGAGGTCGTCTCTATTACCTGCTTTGCAAGGCAGTGTGTGATTTCTATAAAGGTCTAAGAGGCCTCCTTTCCTTCTGAGAGCACAAACATTCCAGCTCGAGTTTCACTCTCTTTTGGCCCATGTTCTGAAATCACAGCATAGGGAGAGGCTGAAGGTATGCAGACTGGGAGAGGCCTCCAGGCTGGGAGGAGATGCAGAGGCCAGCAGGTGTCTAGCCCCCCACTTACAGCGAGGGAACAGAGCCCAGAGAGGGCAGGGAGCACACCCCAGCTCCCATGTCCACACAGTGAGACCAGACCAGGACCCAGATCCGCTGGCACCTTGGCCACTGCTCTCCATTATACCCTGTTCTCCTTCTCTGTTTATTTTTGCTTAGCAAGTACTTATATGGCCCTTACTATAGGGAGGCACTCATTTAATCATCATCATAATTTAAGATGCAAACACTGCTGTTGTTACTCCCATTTTGCAGACGAGGGAACTGGCAACTGAAGGAGCTTGTTGTGGTTTCTACCACAGAGTCTTGATGTGGTTTTTGCATTCATGTTGTCAGCTCCACCACTGAAGTCTTCACCTGAGTCTTTGGGAAGATAGGGCCACAGATGTTCTCTCACTTCCTAGTTCAGGAAGGTGATGCTTTGCGTCTTCTTGGGAAGAGCCTGAGGGACAGGAGCCTATATTGGAGTCCTGCTTCTGCTCCGAACTTAGACATATGCCCTTTAGGTCTCAGTTTTTCTGTCTGTCAAATGGATGCAGTCCGTTTAGCTGATCCCCTCAGGCCTCCTCCAGCCCTACCCATCTGTGATTTGATGAGCAGTTCTGGGAATCTGATTACCTGTGTTCACTTCTTGGAGTCACGTATTCAGTTATGCAATTGCTAAGCCGCCATGTCATGTGATAGAGTAGAGTACGAGGAGTTGGAAAGCAGCGCTGTTTGCGGCAGAGGCTTCTTAACGACACACTAAAAAAAAAAAGGGGGGGGGAGCAGTGCCCAAAACTTTCTATCGCTAACTCTCTTGGTCTGGAAAAACTCGGGCTTATCATGAGACTGCTGCACTTGGATTCCCAAGGGAGAGGAATGCTTCATGTGCTAAAAGTATCCGCTGTTGACTGATTCCCCAAGAGGCTCTGCCCTTTCTCAGTCTCTCTGGAGTTAAGTGGATGCGGCTCTGAAGCGGAGCCAGCGGCTGGGTTCAGATTGCCTGTGTGCTGGGCAGTGGGGGAAATGAGCAGGGCATGGAGGGGGCTGAAAATGACGGGTCACATGGACACTGGTGCAGGGAACAGTGTCCACGCTCTCGGATGACTGAGTTGCTGGCCGTACGGCGGGCCTCCGTGGATGCTGTTGTTAAGTGCCATCAAGTCAACTCTGACTCACAGTGACCCCGTGAGGAACTGAGCTCCATCCTCACAGCCTTAAACCTACTGTTGCAGACACTGTGTCAGTCCATCTTGTAGTTTCCTCCTGTTTTTCAGACTCTCTACTCAGCATGCTGTCTTTCTCCAGGAATGAGCCCCTCGTGATCACATGTTCAAAGTGTATGAGGGGACGTCTCACTGTCCCCACTGCTGAGGAGCATTCTGGCAGCCCCCCTTCATCCAACACACAATTGTTTGCTCTTTTGCCAGTCCCTGAGGCTGATCCCATTTAATCTTCTTGATGGGTGACTCGTCCTGTTTTAAAGATGGGGAAACTGAGGTTGAGGGAGGTGACAGAACCTCCCTCAGGATGAGACATACTTGGTGCTGGGATTCCAAACTGGACGGTTAACTACATCGTAACTACAGCTCCTGTGAGCGCGTGTGGCTCTCAACCTGGAAGGGAACTGAAAGCATAGGATGAAGTGTTGTGTTACCAGCAAATTGTTTTGCTCACTTCAGTTTCCTTTGAAGTCTTTTGATTTTCACCATCAATATATATCTTAAAAGAAAAGGAAAAACCATGATCCCAAGGAACTTAACAGTAACTATTGGTTGTTAATGAGACTTTGGGGAAAAGGCAGTATATTTTTAAAATTGCCTGAGTCAAAGGATCAAAATATCTGTAGGAGAGAAGATGAGAGAGATAATCCCAACCTTATAAAGAAATTGGGCCTGAAGAGTTAATTTTGAAGTCAGCAGTTTGGAATCTGTGACACATTATAACCATAGAAACTGCACTTTGCAAACATGGAACGTCTGAAATAATTACAAATAAGGGTCATTATTATTCTTTATTGCTGTCCTCCTGTGCGTAAAGCACTTTACATGTATCATCACATAAAATCTCCCCAAAGTCCTCTGAAACTGGTCCTCATAGTGTGACATTCCTACTATTCAATAGACGTGTTAACAGAAGGATGAGGCTAGTCTCTGGAGAGGGACATCGTGCTTGGTCAGTGAGAAGACCCTCAGTGTGACAGAGTGACACAGGGGCTGTAGCAATGGACATAAACAAAGTGACAGTTATGAGGATGGTGCAGAACTGGGCAGTGTCTCACTCTGTTGTGCCTGCTGTCACTATGACTCAGAGAGAGCCAATGACATGTCTCAACAACGACAGTTGATAAGGGAGGAATTCGTACGTGACACAACCATTTGAGCACTCACCTACCAGCTGAAAGGTTGATAGTTCGAACTCAACCTCAGAAGACAGGCTTGGCAATCTACTTCTAAAAGGTCACACCCTTGAAAATGCCACAGATAATTTTGAGTCCACACACATGCAATCAGAATTGGCTTGATGGTAGCTAGCAGCAACAGCAACACAGATGAGGGAGTGGAGAACTGATGAAACGAAACCCAGGCCAGCCCTGCCTTCCTGAGCCCACAGTGTGTCCAGAGATCTGGGAACAAGAGACCATGAACTGTAGGAGGAAATGGTGGAGAAGAATTGTAGGACTCAAGTCAGCAGGACACTTGGAAACCCTTTCCCTTAAGCCTCTGCCCACCTTTCCATATGCATACCTGGTCAAGTTAGGGAACTTGAGCCTCTGGGAAAAGTTGGAAGTTTGTGTCCACCTAGAGGTTCCTCAGAAGATGCTTGGGGTGATCTACTCCCCCAAAGCTTTGTGGAACACACACTCAGTGGGGGGTTGTAAGTCATAACTGACTCAATAGCAACTGGTTTTGGGCCTTACAGACGTGTTGTTTCCTTAATACCTTTGTGTATCTTATCAGATCCTAATGCCTTCCTTATGATATTACCGTATTAGTAATGAAAAATCAAAACAGGAAAAACCCAGAACCACGAGAGGAAACAGATTAGACAGCAAATGAGCAGCAGAGCCATGGCCAGAACAAGGGACTTGTACCCCGTGGCTTCCTGCCAGAAACCACACCCCCCACTTGTTGCCCCGAATGTGTCCTGTAAGTTGGAAAGCCCTCTTGGCCATCCAGGAAGCCACCAAGTTCAGGCCATGGCCACAGTTCTCCCTTGTAACACAAACCAGCAGATTCACAAGCCCAGGACAGAAGTAAACAGTTGAAATGGAAAGAAATAAATCTCTCCTCTAAAAATAGGCACACATCCTTAGAAACACTGCCGGCCCGTGCACAGAACCCAGGATGAACCTAACGGGGTGAGTCAGGCCAGGTGTTCGCAAACCCCACCCCACCTTCTGTCTTCTCCAGCTGACCCCTGCCCTCCCCTGTCTCCGTTCTTCAGGCTGCCCTTCAGCTGCCCAGGATGCTGACCTTCCCCACCCCGCCCTCCTCACTGATTCTCTTTGTAGGGTGACTTCTTAGACCTAGAACCCCTGCTCTTCAAAGTTGCCCTCTCATGTTTCAAGACCCATTTTCTTTGCACCTGAGCCTTTGAGCTTTTGGCACCTCACCCTTCATTTTGAGATGCGTTCCTGACATGTGTTTTTTGTTTTGTTTTGTTTCAATAATTTTTTTAATTTTAATTTTTATTTTAACGGAAGTTTACAGAAAAGTTAGATTTTCTTTTGTTCACTGTTGCACATTAACTCTTTTTTATTTCCCCATTCATTTGTTGTCACACATTTTCCTCCCTGTCCCCTCTCCCCTCCAGTTCACTTTTTTCTTTGGAAAAAAAGTTCTTTCATTGTTATATAGTCTCCCCCACCCCCCACCCCCGGACCACTTTACTATACAACTCTTATTCTGGACTCTTGTCCTGCCAATAATACCTAGTCATATGTTCCTTTTATACAGTTATCTCCCTCTGTGTTTCAATGCTGTGTGCATTATTTATCCCCTCTTTTTTTTAGTTTTTCCCCAACCCGTATATCAGTCCTGTTCTATAAGAGTGGCATTATATAGTATTTGTCTTTTTTGTAACTGAGATATTTCACTCAGCATAATGTCCTCCAGGGTCACCCATTTTGTATACTATTTCATGAGTTCTTTGTTTTTCACTGCTGCATAATATTCCATTGTAAATATACCAGAGCTTCTCTATCCATGCCTTTGTTTATAGGCGTTTGGGCTGTTTCCAACTCTTTGGTATTGTGAACAAAGCAGCAATAAGCATGGGTGTGTGATGGTTTTTTGTTGTTGTTTTGTTTGTGTGTTTTTTTAAAGAGGCAGCATAGGACCAAACCAGTACAAGGAACATCAATTGATTTCCAATTTGATTTTTTTTTTGTTTTAGGAGTTATTATGAACATATGTTTTTGCTGTTGGGTGCTGTCAAGTGTAACTCTTAAGTGGCTCTGTGACTAACAGGTCTACGAAGCCAGTCTTGCCTTGTGCCATTATCATAATCTCTGACACACTGGAGCCATTTGCTGCAGTTACTGAATCAATTTATTTTGTAGGGAGTCTTGCTCTCTTTTGATGACCCTTTGTCTTTCCAAGCATGAGTCTCTCCTAGCAACATGGCCAAACAATGAGACAGAGCTTTATCATCTGTCCTCCAAGGAGCAAATGTGCCTATGAACACATAGAAAAACCAAAGTCAAATCCACTGCGGTGAAGTCACTTCTGACTCATGGTGACTCTCTATCAGGTGTCCAAGGCTGTAAATCTTTCTCCCCTAGATCAGCTGATGGATTCAGACTACCTGGTTTGGTTAGCAGCCCAGGATGTTACACAGTGTACCATGGAGAGAGCAGGATAGCCCTACGCTACCATCTTCCATATTTAACAGATGCTAAAGTGTTGCTTATTTGATTCAAAGCACACAAAGAAATCACCACAGATGAAGTTCAAGACCTGCCTTCACATACTCAGTCTCTTCCTCATCTTCTGTTAACCTTGATACTTCCTGTTGAGAATCAGCAAACAAAGTAACATAAATAAAGAAAGGAATGTGGACCAGTTTTTAGAAAGTATCTGGCTGTTTTGATTTATCTTCTACTCTTCTGCTCTTGAAAGAGATAGTTGTTGTTGTTATGTGCTGTCGATATAGGGATATAAGAAATGTGTCACTTCTGGCAATAAGACAGATGTAAATCCATCTCACCCCAGTAGCAGTGGTAAAGTTTAACAGGACAGTAAATAATAAATGTTGGAGAGGATGTGGGAGAGATAGGAACTCTTATGCGCTGTTGGTGGGACTGTAAAATGGTACAACCACTCTGGAAACAGTTTCCTCAGAAAACTGAAGCTAGAAATTCCACATGACCCAGTCATTTCACTGCTTGGAATATACCCCAAGAAAATTAGAACTGAGGCATAAATGGAGAATTGTACACCAGTGTTAATAACAGCATTATTCACCATCACAAGAACATGGAAACAGTTCAAAAGTCCAGCCACAATGGAATGGGTTGAGAAATTATGGTGCATTCACATGATGGAATACTATGTAGCATGCAGAAACAATGATTTTGAAAATCCCTACCTAAGTTGAGAGGGACTGGAGAGCATTATGCTAAGTGAATTCACTCAGTCCCATAAGGACAGATACTGTATAAGACCATTGTTGTAGAAATAGAAAGATAGTTAGTAAAATGTGTATGAAAATCCAAGGAGGGGAATGGGGGAGCGGAGGAGAGAGGATGGGGTAATCATAGGGTCACACAGTCTGATGGGTAGAGGGAGGGGTGGGTGAAGAAAATGGGAAAGACCTGGTGTAAAAGATAATGTATATGAACTTTGTAAGTAAACCAGTATAAAATAAAAACTTTTCTTTAAAAAAATGTGTCACTTGCCACATAACTTTCCAGAAAGAGAAATGAATGATAGCAGAGCCTACAATAAATGGTAACTGATTCCTGACCTATGTTCCAGAGACAGTAGAGTGGTGAGGACTGTGGCAAACAGAAAAGCTTGCTGGTTTTATCCAAAAGACAGTTGTTATAAATTGGCATGACCATTGCCATAGTGAGAGTGCTGGGCAGTGGTCTAATTTTGCAAAAGATGTTGAACTTCAGCTGTCTACTTTTAAATACTGACTCGAAAAACTCAGACTCATTGCCATTGAACTAGAACCGACTCGAAGCTGACCTTCCAGCAGGTTTTCAGAAGCTGTAAGTCACACAGGAGGATGTTTCTCTTTGCTCTCCCATAGAGCAGCAGGTGAATTTGAACTGCCTGCCTTTGGATTGCCAACTCTTTACTCATGAGGCTGCATTGACCAAATAAACAGAGTTTCCGTTCTTGATTGGATTTTTGTTAGGTGCTGTCGAGTTGATGCTGGCTCTGACAACCTCTGTGCACAGCACAGTGGGACGCTGTCCAGTCCTGGGCCATCTTCACAGTCATTGCCATGCTTGAGCCCATTGTTGAAGCCACTGTGTTGGTCCACGTCATTAAGAGTCCGCCTCATTTTTACACACTCTGACTCTTCATTGCCAACTGTAATGCCCTTCTCTAAGAACTGATGCCTCCTGGTCACATGTCCAAAGGATGTGAAACGGAGTTTCTCCAGCCTCGATTTTCATGAACTTCCAGCTGTCTCATCTTCCAAGACAGATTTTGTTCATCTTTCAGTTAGAAGTCCACACGTGGGCAGTGTAGCAACTGAATGGGGTACTCTTACCACTGAGAGACTCCTCTCCCTTAAACACATCTTTCACGATATGCCACTCTCCCCCAAATCTCCTTGAAGATCACTTAGGGCATCATGCAATATTAGACTGAAGGATGTCCAAGACATTTCATTCTCTCCCCAGCTGAAACGTCGGTGGTGTGTGGTTCTGGAACAATGGAGACCACAGTTCCTTAGCACCCATGCTCAATGCTGAGGATCCAGAAAAGGCTAACTATATCCCAGCTGACTTGAGGGATACTCTTGTTTCCTTGGGACGGAGATACAAGCATAGATGGACTCTGGGGCAGAGCAGGATGAGCATTATATAAGAGCTGGCCAGATGCCTAGGGGAGTTTGGAAGGAGAACTGCCACATCACTGTGGGAAGCACTGCTAAGACGAAACAGGGTGCTGAAGGCAAGGGCTTGGGAAGACGAGGGCAGAGGGAGGAAGCATGGGACGCCGGGAAGAGGGCAAAGCAGCACAGAGGCTGATAGTACAAGTGCTGAGCAGCTGTGGAATGTGGAGGAACCCAGAGAGGCTGGAATGTGGAGGGCTTGGAGAAGAGGGTCTTGAGGCTGGAGAGGCAGGAGAAGACTAAAGCCAAGTCATTGGAGAATGTTCTGTGTCTGCCTGATCAACTTGGTCATGATTATGTGGGTCAGTGAAGGTGCTGAACATTTCTGAGTGTATTGGAAAGTGATGTGATCGGAGGTGTGGGTTGGTGAGGTCTGTTGCTGAGAAGGGAGAGAGTTGAGGCAGAGACCCAAGACGGAAACCAGTCAGGAGGTTGCTCTGTGGTTGCAGTTTGAGTGAAAGTGGTGCCCATGGAATAAACAGTTCAGAGCCCTGCAAACTTGGACTTACTCAGACTCCTTTCCCAGCATGCCTTGCACCCACACCATGCCTTTGCTAGCCGTTCTGTCCCTCTGTAATGCTGCCCTATCTTTACCTGACCATCTCCTCTTGGTCTCTTGGGCTCAACTAGGGAGCCACCTCCTCCAGGAAGCCCATGGCTCGGTAGGGTGTTTTTATCTTCCCTCTAATGTGAACTTCCATGCAGTAACAAACACCACCAACCCTCAACGGGCACTGAATTGATTGCAACTCACAGTGACCCCATGTGTGTCAAAGAGTGGTAGTCCATAGTGCTTTCAAAGGCCGATTATTTTGGAAGTAGAATGCCAGCCTTCTCTTCTGAGCAACTGTTGGGTGCATCAACAATTTATTCTAGTCAGGGATTCCTTCTGAGGAGAAAGGGCCCCCAATTCATTGTTTCGGGCCACCCAGGACCCAGCACACAAGACCAGGACACTTTGCCTGTAGCTGAGGCAGAAGTGGGCCGATTAGGAGAAGGCTAGGAAGGAGAAGTTTGGCCTCAGTTTTGCCATGAACTCTAGGGAGTGCTGTTATGGGCAGTGTGCTCCAGCAGAAATAATTGCTGCCTTTCCACGTCAGCACTAATGCCCCGTAAAGTTAATTACGTTAAGTGACAGCTGTTGGGTTTCCCCGGTCTGACAGCAAGGTCAGGGGACGGAGCCAGAGGCCTAGATCATTCTGGAGAGAAATGAGAGAGGAGGGGGCGCAGAGTGTGTGTGTGTTGAAGCAGGGCAGGCGGGAGTGGAGGGTAGTTATTAGAGGTTTGAATCCCCCTAGGCTCCTTTGTGCCTGAAGTAAAAATGCTGTGACTGGGACATGAGTGGGAACCCCAAGCACCACTAGCACTGATCTTGGGGTCCAACTGAATGAAACTCTCCAGCGCTGTGATCTTGCAGGTAGGTCTCCAAGTAGGACCAGTACTGCAGACACAGAACGCTCAGTCAGAAGGGCCTCTGGGGACGATGGTTTCCACATAAGGGGAAACAGACATGGCAGTTAACTGGGAAATAGAATTTTTTATAAAGTTTACAGGTAAAGACCTTGTACAGAGTGTTTGGGAGACTGTCTGGGCTAGAAAATGCTTTGGCCAGGCCAGGCACGGTGAAAGGGTGGGAGGAGCTGGGGGTCTAGGGCATGCTTAGGTTAGATCGTTGAAAAGAGAGAGGCGTCGGGAAGAAGTTGGAGAAGGTAAACCTCATTGGTTACACTCTTCCCCCAGGCCAGTGACTCCATGCTGCTAGGCTCAGTGTCTCCACTGGTAAATTGAGACTAGTTTGATAAGAGGGCAAGATCTAGCTTCCTAACACTTGGGGTGGGAGCCTGTTCTCACATGTAGCCATGTCTGGTTTCCTGGACGTATTCCTAGACCAAGGTACCCAGGTGAGTGGGGAAGTTTTCTGTGGCTTGAAAGCATCCTGGGCTCTCAGCCTAGTGTCTGGCTTCAGACAGGACTTTTCTACACCCCGGACCTCGACTTCTCCCAATACCCAATGAGGATGTTGTACCACACGATCACAAATGAGCCCTTCCTCCTCCTAAGAGGATGTGTATGATTCAGTAAGGGTCCTGGGGCGCTTGGAGCCTGGACAAGGGAGGCCTGATTGCATTCCTTGCCTCTTAAGTACAGTTATTCATTTGGGAAAGTGATAAAATGATTTTTGGGAGGAGGTCATTGTGAAGAGTCAGGGTAAGGGACATTTTATGTATGATGAGCCAACAATCAGAAGAATTCCATATCACCGTATCAATCCTTGAGGTGCTAATTATACACAGTATCATCTGTAGCAAACTTATTAGTCTTACTGATTGTGTGGCTACCAAGCTAGGTGATCTGACAAGTGACTTCAGTTTTCTGTGCCTCAGTCTCCCCAGCTGAAAATGGAAGAATTGGCCTAGAGGATCTTTTAGGGCTTCGTAGCCTTCGTAGCTCTGAGCTTCTGTCTCATGCAGGATGTTTGTGTGTGTGCATCTGAACAATCCCCCCCCCACTTGAATTGCCATGGCTTCTCACATAGCCGTCTATCTTTAACAACAATAATTGTGCAGGTACTTGAAATTGGCTCTTATTGGCACCTGTTTGCAGGGTGTTAGAATCCTAACAACACAGTTGGGGAACTGTCAAAATCTGTGTTGTCCTTTAGACAACTGGACTTCAGAAAATGGTTGTGAACGTTAATCTCTTGAGCTGCATATCTGAGCTTCAATTTTGTTGTTGTTGTTGTTGTTATGTGCCGTTGAGTCGTTTGTGACTCATAGCGACCCTATGCTTCAATTTTACAACATTTAAAAAGAAGTCACCACTTCAGAAAACCAGGAGTAGAGAATTAACAGGAAGTTCTCAAAATTTTCCAAAAATTTTCCCCTGTGATTGTTTCCAAGAAAATGTTATATTTTTAATGTATTTTAGAATAAAAATTCTAAATGAAAAACCCATCTGTATTCCTCTTTGTTTCTCCCTAAGACTTGATGCAGATAAAACCCTTGGTGTAGTGAGTGAATGAATGTCTTGATTTCTCTGTGTATGGAATTTTAGTAGAATGGCTGCCCATGGGTTGAGTCTGGACTGTGCTTTATTCTGCATGAACACTGTCTTAAAAATATTTCACTTGCCAATATTTAAAAATCAAGACATTTTACATAAAAAAAAACATGGTAGATCTGCCACATTCTACTTGGCAGCCGTTTGCTGGAGCTGAGTACTTTGGGAACATGAGCACTCCAGTGTACCAGTCTCACCTGTCCCAGGTATTTAACAGCTACACTTTAAAGTATAGATCAGAGAGCGCTAGAAATTCCTTCCCCTTTAAACTGACACCAGCTTCCCTGGTGGGAGATGATAAGGTCACCAGGTAATCAGCCCTGCCCTCCTCATACCAGTAAATTTCCAATTGTAAGGGCGTGAGGGTTTGCTGTGGAACCTGTGTAACAAAACCCTTTCTGAGGGCAACTCTATTCCATGAACAGGTGGCTTTGAGATAAAGGTGGTGGTGGTTGTCAGATCCTGTCCAGTCGATTATGACTCACTGTCTTTCCCCTCGGATTCTCCAGCCTTAGACAAGCATTAATTTACTTTCTGTCTCTATGGATTTGCAAAACTAGATATTTCCTGTAAACAGAACGATGTGATATATGGTCAGTGACTAGATTTTTCACTTACCAGGTTTTCAAGGCTCATCCAGGTTGTACTGTGTAGCAGTGCTCATTCTTAAACTGATATGTTCCCTTGCATGAATAGATAGCACATGTTATTTAACTATTCGTCAGTCAGTGGATGTTTGGGTTGTTACCATTTTTCAGCTGTTATGAATAACACTGCTGTGAACATTCAAGTAGAAGGTTTTTTTGTGGCTCGTTTCCCTTTGGGGTAGATAGTGAAGCATGAATTGTTGCATCATTTGCTAACTCTAGTCAGACTCTTTTCTACTCTGGCTGCATCATTTCACATTTCCACCAGCAACCTCCGAGGGTTCCAATTTCTTCACATTCTCACCGCCCTTTCTTATCTGGTTTGACGGTAGCCATTCTCTTGAGGGTGTATTGCTATCTCAGTGTGGTTTTGAATTACATCTCCCTAATGATGAATGAAGGGCCCTCTCATGGCTTCGTAGTAAGGAGTTGCACTGCCAACCCAAAGACATGAGGTTCAAATCCACCAGCTGCTCTGTGGGAGAAAGATGGGCAATCTCCTCCTGTGCACTTTGCAGCTTCTGAAAGCCCACTGAAGGGTCAGCTATAATTCAGTTCCAGCTTTCTGGAACATAACAATAACAACAATGGCTGATAATGAAGGAGCTCTGTTAGTGAGATGCATTTTGTGTTGTGCTGCTAACTGAAAGGTCCGCAGTTCAAGTCAACCATGGCGGGGAAAGGTGGGCAGTCTCCTCTTGTAAAAACTTACAGCCTTGAAAATCCTTTGCAGGATTGGCATGAGTCAGAAATTACTCAACCCAATAGTTGTAGGTTTGGGAGTGACTAATGATGAGGCCTGGTGGTTAAGTTGTTGGCTCTGAGAAAGAAACATCCGGCAGTCAGCTTCTGAAACGTTATAGCCTTGAAATCCTGTGGGCACATCCACTCCATCCTGCAGTACCACAGTGAGTGGAAATAGGCCACACTGAATATCTTGTCATGCATTTATCGGCCATTAATAGATTTTCTTAAGAAAAAAAATCTATTAAAATTATTTGCCTCTTTTAAAAAAATGGATTACTTTTTGACTGTTGAGCTGTAATAATGAGAAAAAAGAACCCCAGCACCTTCGAGTGCAGCCCATAAAGATGCTCCGTTGGGTTTTGAGACTGTGAGTACTTACAGGAAGTGACCGCCCCCCTTACCCCTGCAGAGCAGCCTGCAGGATATAAGGTGCTGACGTTTTGGTTAGTAGCCCCACCTGTTATTCACAAGAACATCAGAACTCCTCGAGTTGTAATGTTGTTGTTGTGTACTGTTGAGTTGGAACCAACCCATAGGTGACCCTCCAGTGGGTTTTCAGAGGCTGTAAACTCACAGGAGGAGAACGGCCATCTTTCTCCCACGGAGCAGCTGGTGGATTCAAACCATGTACTTTTGAGTTGGCAACACAATTCCTTGCTGCTAAGCCACCAGCTCACTTGAGTTGTGATAGCTCTCTATATATTCTGGAGCACAAGAAGCCAAAGGAAACAGAGATCAGTTGCACATCCTCAAAAGGAACAGATTTCACACTGCAAAGGGTGGTATCAAGAAAGTGAAAATACAACCCCCAAAATGGGAATTCTATTTCCTCTGATCCCCCTTTATCTTTTCTGTTAAAGGATGTGCATCTTGAATATATGGGGAACTATTACAACTCCCAAGGGCACACTGGTGACTTAGTGGTAAGGAATCACACTTTTAACCTAAAGGCACACGGTTCAAATCCACCAGCTACTCTGCAGAAAAAATATGGACTGTCTCCTGCCTTGCAATCAACTTCCTTTGAAAAACCTGCTGTAAGTTCAACTCTGAGTCAGTTGAGGCTTGTTGGTATATAATGACAACATCACAACTCATAAAGAGCCCCAGTGGCATGATGTATAAGGGGTTTGGGTTTCTAACCAGAAGGTTGCCAGTTTGAATCTCCTAGCTGCTCCTTGGGAGATAAATGGGCGGTCTCCTCCAGCAAAGATAAAAGCTTCGGAAACTTGATGGAGGGATGCTATGAGCTGGAACCAACTCAGCAGGTACTAGGTTTACTTTTGGTTTATTGCAACTCAAAGTCAAGGGTGCGCTGTTTGCAGTACCCAAGGATGCCTGTCGTCACATACCTGATTCTCATTTCCCTCAGAGGGGCTTTCAGGAAAGGATTTGGAGCGAGTGTGAATGAAGATATGCATTGGGGGATATAAAGTAATTCCTTCCAATTCAGGAAATTTGGATGTACAGTGAGAGGGTTGCGGGTTTTGCCCCCGTCTGCCCTCCAGGTATCCACAGGGTACAGAACCTCTCCAAAGGAACAGCAGTGGTTAGAAATAAGGATTAATCCCCAAGTCTGAATAAGGACCCCAATTGTCCTAGTCGCCAAACAAGGGCATGTTTGCTTCTAAAACTCCTTGAGCAAGTCTTTCCTTGGTCTAGACCTCAGTTTCTCCTTGAGATCAAGGAGGAATGTGCATGAAATTATTTCCAACGGCTGCTATGAATGCTTTTGAATCATTAAGATACTGGGGGTGAGTTAAATGAAGCCAGTGTAATTCAAACCTACCCTAATTAGGACTCTGCTTTAGTAGTAAGTCACATGAAAGCCTGCCCTTGTTTGAATAAGAGAATGCAGGTATTGGTTGATGTTATCTTTCTTCACAGACCCATCTCCGGGGTGATGGTCAAAATATTTAACAACCAGCACAGCTGAGCAGGGACTGATCAGAAGGGGTGGCAGCCAGGAGCAGGGCTCCCAGCCTAGAAACGTGCTTTTCCCACCCCACGGAGAGAGCTTGGGCTTTCTTCTGATGATGGTGGTGGTGAGAAAGATGATTGATGGCTCTGCTCCTTCCTGCCTGGGTCTACATCCAGGGCCCTGATTCAGAGTTTTTGGCTTCTTCTCCCTCTGACCACTTAACCCTTAATTGCTGTGAAAATCTTGCACCTAACACCAGTTTAAAAAATAAAACAAAAACCAAAAAAACAACTAAAGAGACGTTTAGTCACAGAATCAATTTTAGTATGGTTATCAAGAGGGGAAAGGAGGGAGTAGGAAATGAATTAATATATAATAAATACTTATTAATAGATAGGGATGAAGGGGAAGACACTTGGTAGGTGGATGATCAGATGCTGTGGGTATTTTAATGAACATCTTGGAGCAAAATATGCATGAATGAATGATTGAAAAAACAAAATGCTTTGTAAATCACAAATAACAAATCACAATAAAAGAATTTTCTGGGGAGAAGCCATCACTCTCAGGGTTCTTTGAGACCCCTCTGTGCTCAGCACCAAGTCAGCTGCCCGGTGTCCTCTTCCCTTTATTTTCAAAACAAAAGAGGTGGAGAGAAACAAGGGAAGATGAAGAGACCTAAGTTGTACCCTAGCTCTGCGCCGCATCTACTGTGTGATTTCGTAGTGCTCCTTTGCCAGAAATACCACAAGGGGGTTGCTTTAACAAACAGAAATTTATTTTCTCACAGTTAATAAAGCTAAATTTAGGCATCTCCATTCAGCATGCCACCTCTATGGGAAAGTGTCCTCTCTCTGTTGACTCGGGAGAAGGGTGTTTGTCTCCTTGAGCTTCTGCTCCTGTACAGTCTTCATGTGGCCTGGCATCTCTCGTCTCCCATCTGTACTTGCTAACCTGAATTAAATTTTGTATCTCAGAAGAGAGTAACTAAACAATACTCCTTCACTAATCCCCACCTCATTAACAAAGATAACCCTTTCCCAAATGGGATTAGAACCAAAGGCCTTAAGGTTAGATTTATAACACACATTTGGGGAAGCCATTATTTAACACATACAATGGCTTTGGGTAAGTCCCCACTTTGGCTCAGAGGCCTAGATGTAGGAAGTGGGGCTTGCACCGATGCCAGGAGATCTGAGGCCCCTGTTGTTTAGTGGTGAGTTTCTGTGGAAATACAAGTCTTCAGCAGCTGACTGCTCTCTCTCTTTCTCTCTCTCCCTCCCCACTCCATCCCACCACCTCCACTGTAGAATGCACTGCTGCCTGCAGGCCTGAGGCAGAAGGATCAGACCACCAAGGCGCCCACGGGCCCCTTTAAAAGAGAGGAACTCTTGGATCATTTGGAAAAGCAAGCAAAGGAGTTTAAGGACCGAGAAGATCTGGTCCCCTACACAGGAGAAAAACGAGGTATTGCACAGTGTCACCTTTGTTAATGTGTACTTCAAAGCCCAAACCTGTGTATGGTGGAAACCTGTCTGCAAAGGAAAACTCAGATCCTCTTCGCTAAAATGAATGACAGATGAGTGGTTTAGAAAACGTCCAAGACCTGGAAAAATAAGATAGTCCCATGACTTCTGACGCGCACAGGCTCCCTGTGTGTTAATCCTCATGTGTTCATTGACTGCCAACCATATGGCAGGCCCCAGGCTGGACCAGATGGGACTGGACCTCCTTGTCCTCACCCTGCCTGGCCAAAGTACAGCACACAAACACACCAGTAGGTGGTGTGGATTCAGTGGTTCCAGGGAGACAAAGGAGAGAGTATTAGCCTCTCTGACTAGCAATCTAAAATCTCAATCTCCTTTAACTGGAGTGCTCTTATATTTTGTGCCAATCTTGACACTATAGAGAGTGAAAATGCACAGGGGGAGTTAATGATGGTATCAGGACATTAGGTCTAAAACAAGGACTATCTCATGCCACATGGAAATAAGAAATACCCCCACTCCATCCTAACTAACTGCCCTTTCTCCAAAGTTCCTTTCTCTGCATCAACCCTTTCTTCTCTGTCCTCCAAGTCTCTCAGCACCTGCCCAAGGCAAGCCACCTAGAAGGCCTGGGGTCATAGAGGGGCTCTTTCTCTGTTTTCACCCACCTTTCCCCCAGAAAACAACCACAGCTGTCAACTGGATTCTGTCTCATGGGGACCCTCCATTGTGTTTCTGGGGTTGTAGATCTTTATGGGAGATTTCTGCTTAACTTTCTTTTGACGAGCAGATAGCAGATTTGAACCACTAACCTTTCAGGTAGTAAGCCAAAATATCACCCCCTACATCACTAGGATTCCTTCCCAGGACTTCCCACTCCTTCTGCACCGTTCTCACCCTTGCTTGCTGCACTGCTGCCCCACTGGCCTGCCTTCGGCTACCGAACACTTCACGCTCTTTCACACATGCTCCCTCCTCCTGGAATGATGGTCCCACTGTCTGACTTTATACGATCTCTGCGGTGATTGTAAGGAATTCTGAATGGTTAGGTGTTCAGCTGCTTATTGAAAGATTGGCAGTTAAAATCCACCATGACGTTATGAGGATTAAATGAGTATTGTTGTATGTGTCTTTTAGTTGGAACTGACTCATCACTGAACCTCTACTGATGCAAAGAGGTCAGTCTAGAGACCAAGGTGCGCCTGATCTAGGCCAGGGTGTTTGCAATTACTTGCTATGCATTAGAGAACTGGACAATGATTAAGGATACAGAAGAATTGATGCCTTTGCGTTGTGGTGTTGGAAAAGAGTATTGAACATACTGTGGACTGCTAAGAAAATGAACAGGTCTTGGAGAGGGTGAAACCAAGTTGCTCTCTGGAGACAAGGATTTTGAAGCTCCATCTCACATACTTTGGGTATGTCCAGGAGGGACAAGTCCTTGGAGAAGGACATCATGCTTGCGAGGGTGGAGGGACAGTGCAGGAGAGGAAGACCTTGGATAAGATGGATTGACACAGTGACTGGGGTAATAGGAACAGGTGTATTGGAGACAGTGAGATTGGCTCAAGACAGGACAGAGTTCACAGCCATTGTGCATAGGGTCATTGTGAGTCGCAGGTGACTTGGTGGTACATAACAACAATAATGACAGCAGTGGGTTTTCAGAGGCTGTAAATCACATGGGAGGAGATTGCCCACCTTTCTCCTGCAGAGCCACTAGTGTCCTTGAACCACCTGCCTTTGGGTTGTCAGTGCAGTTCCTAACCACTGGTCCACCAGAGCTCTCTGAATGAGTTTTAGAGATTATTAGCCTCTAGATCTTAATTGTACTGCATTCTCTTCCAAAGAAGCTCTATGTCTGCTGTTTAGGATATGGCTTCGCCTTCAGTTTACCCTCTGATACTTTCCATCTCAGGAGCCTGTGTGTGTCCCTCATGTCTATTCACATTATATTTGATTTCTCTTGATTTCTCAACTGTCTCTTGCCTTAGTCCATAAGGTCCATGAGAGTGGAGACTTGGGTGGTTGTGTTCACATAGCACCTCACACGGCCTGGTGTATAATAATACTCAGTAGAGAGCTGTTAAATTAATTAGTTAGCTAAAATTAAACACATGTGTAATGAACCCTCTAGTGCTTTTTTCTTATACTATAAGG
The DNA here is from genome assembly GCF_000299155.1 of Elephantulus edwardii. Taxonomy (NCBI): domain Eukaryota; kingdom Metazoa; phylum Chordata; class Mammalia; order Macroscelidea; family Macroscelididae; genus Elephantulus; species Elephantulus edwardii. Next base: position 3,459,670 of record NW_006399802.1, read on the forward strand.
CCCATGAGTGCCAGGACTTTCTCTTGTCATTACCAGCACTATTAAATTCCTAGCCCACAGTAGGCATTCAACTTGTTGAATTGAAAGATAATTGTAACTGGCCGATTGTCTAATTCCTTTCAGTCTCTTACCTTCTCCATGCTGTTATGGGCTGAGGGTCCCTGACTCTTCTCTGTTGCAGTTATAGTAGTCCAATGTCCTGCACAGAATAGCTGCTTAGTAAACAATAAGTAGAAAAAGCAAAATTCTAAGTGACAGTATGTTGTTACTCCTCTGCTAACACCCTTCCATCTCAGAGTAAAAACCCAGTTCCCCTCAAGGCCATCCAGGACCCTCTGACCTGCCCCAACAAGCTCTCTAACTCCATCTCCTACTAGTTCTGCCTTCCCTAACTTCACCATAATCACGCTCATCCCCTTCTGTTCCTGGAACTTGACCTCACGGTCTTTGCTCTTCACTGAGTGAACTGTATGGCTCATATCCTCACTTTAATCAGATACCAGATCTTGGGCCATCATCTCAGCGTTCCCTGTCACTGCCCCAAAATAGCAGCACGCACTTCACTCACACCCAACCTGACACTAATTTATCTGATGTCCTTGCATATTGGTTTCTTATCTGTCTCTTTTCACTGAATTGTAAAGCTCCCCTTGAATTGTTTCTGGCACATAGGAAGCAATAAATATGTGTTGTGTGAATATATGTATATATATTTTCCCCCACAAATTAAAGTATTTGTGCTATTTGTAACTTGCTCTTTCATGCCACATTTTGTCCCGAGTGTTATCCTCCTTAATAATTAGCGATCTCCATCAATCTCGACTGTAGTAGTAGAGAACTGGACCCATTGTATGGGGCACCATGATTTCATCAACAGTCCCACCTAGTGGACATTGTGGTCATCATATTTGTACCTGCATCTTTGCCAAAGCAAGGAAAGAATTATTTTTGCTTCCTATTCTTTTGGGTTTTTTTTTTAAAATAACCTTATTTTATTTATGAATATTTTCAGAATTTTAATACCCGAATCCTTGATTTAGATACCGCAGATCCTGGCCTTCTATATTTCTCTTTTTTAATTCTTTTCCTGCCTTTTCAACTCAGACTCATTGCCATTGTGTCGGAACCAATAGCAGACCATCCATTGGGTTTCCAAGGTTGTAAATTGCATGCAAGGAGATTGATTATCTGTCTCTCCCTGAGCCGCCGTTGAATTTGAACTTCCAGAGAAGTGTACCCTTTGGAGTGGCAGCACAATTCCCTACGGAGAAGACCACCACATCTTATTTAAAGCCATGACTGATGCTTTCAATGGAAAGGGGACTGTTTTTACCATATTATGACATCATCCTTTTCAGACCAGAAGGAGTTCCCTGGCTCCTATGGGGACGTTCAGCCCTCAGAGCTTCGAGGGAGGATCCTTATAGGTGTCTTGACGGCCCATCTAAGACGACCAAGAAGCTGCCTTTCCCAGATGCACACGGTAATGGCCACCTTCTTTGTTTGCAGGAAAGGTCTGGGTCCCCAAGCAGAAGCCAATGGATCCTGTGCTGGAAAGTGTGACATTGGAGCCAGAGTTGGAGGAGGCCTTGGCAAACGCCTCTGATGCAGAGCTCTGTGATATCGCAGGTAAGAGGCATTCCAGAAGCTTCCCCAGTCCTACAGGAGGATTTTCCAAGCATATCCAGGAAACGTTTTATGGTTTATTTCAACATGAGCCCCCTCTGTATTTTCTAACGAGGCTAACAGAGACTAAGAGTATTAAAATAGAAATCTGTTTTAACCAGAATAAGGGAAGAAGATAAAGCCACCCAGACCCCCCAACACGGAGGAGTGGTTTGTTGTGGCCGAGGCCTGGTCCCAGAGAAGTGTGGAAGTACCCCAGAGAAGAGATGTTCTAGCCGACACACGCTCACGAGCCATTTGTCTCAAACCCAGTTCAAATGAAAAGCCATGTTAAATGGAGCAAAAAGACTAGAGTGGAACAAAGGACAGGTTGGCATCTCCAACTTGGTGACTCCAACGGAGTCCAACTTCCAGCTTCCCTGCAGCCAGCCCAGACCCCAAGTTTTGAGAGGATCACCCAGTAAATGCCTCACATGACTGTAACATTTTGAATTTACAAATACTAAAAAAAACCCCAAAACCAAATAAATTAAAAACCTCAAACTCATTTCCAGCGAGATGGAACCAAGTCTCCTTGGGGTTTCTGAGGCTGTAAGTTGAATGAGAAGGGACTGCCATCTTTTCCCTCGGAGCTGCTGGTGGATTTGAACCACCAGAGTGGCACAGCCTTTGGATTAGCAGTGCCCTTCTCTAGGGATATGCCACAGAGCTCTGTTTCCATATAAGCTCCATTAAATCTTTAAAAACAGTTCTCAAAAGCCCCTGAGGTGGCTGGCTATTCAGAACTCTCCACCACCCTTCTTTTCTTAAAGCCATCTCTTCCTTTCCCCAGGCACTTTGTTCCAGCCCCTGAGAAGGTCATCTTTGGACCACATCACAGCCCTCAAGTACTTCCCATCACACTGTGCTCCCCATTGGACTTGGGAGCTACTGACCAAAACCCAAGTACTGGCACAGAGGGGCAGTGACTGGCTGTGAGAGGGGCCAGTTCGTTCGGTTACAGGGGAGAAGGAAGGCAGGTGTTCTGACTCCAGGGCCCAGGTGGGAGGGTGCGGGTGTATCATGAAGGTGAGGGAAAAGAGGAGCAGCGTTAGGGGAAATGCTGAGGTAAGTTTAGGGCCTGTGGAGCTCAAGGTGCTTATAGGTCAGCCAGGTGGAGACAGTTTTGCCAGAAGGTCAGGTTTTGGCAAGGCTGTAGAGCCATCCTGGCTATAGAGACGTGGACACTGTTAACATTGTGAAGCCCAGGGCAGGGGGCATAGAAGGACAAGTGTAGAAGCCAAGTAGATGATGCCTTTGGGAGGTGAGCCATGGAAATGGGGCAGAGGACCCACAAATGTCTTGATTGTTAAAGACTAAATGCAGAGAGGCAGAGCCCAGGGCAGGAGGAATCTAGGAGACAGAACAGGCTTGGGGTGGCAGAGGAAATTCTAATGTATGTACGCAGGCTGAAAGGGACTGTCAGTGCCAAGGAACTTAGCCGTGGCTGACTTCTGCCTTGTCACATCCTCCATCCTCTGGGTGGGGTGCAGGTCTTCTGAGCTGTGAGCCTGGCCGGGGTGGGACGAGGTGAGAAGACTTGACTGTGTTCAAGAGGTAACTCTGGGTGGTGATAACCATAACAAGGTTGCAGGGATGAAAGAAGTGACTGGGATAGAGCCACCTAGCATCCAGACAGCACTTTCCTCTCGATAGAAAACTCAGCAACGAATAAAGAATGAAGCATAGCAAGACTGATAGGACAGTTTTCATCTTCACCCAGAAGTACAGAAGTGGCAATTACGTCCCCCAGATGGGAACAGAACACTTAGCTCATGGAACCTGGTTTATTTGGAATTTAAGGATTGATTTTCTCAGGAGGATTAGGTTATAGTTCAAGCTCCCTGCCCCCGCTGTCATCAGATCTATTTCAGTTCTTAGCAACTCTGTGAGACCGAGAAGAACTGACCTATGGGGTTTCCAAAGCTACAAATTTTTACAGAAGCCGACTGCCTCATCTTTCTCCGTGGAATGTCTGGTAGGTTTGAACCACCAACCTTGAGGATAGCACCCAAGCATTTTAACTACCATGCCACCACAGTTTCTTTGGGTCATATTTTTTATATATGATCTCAAGTCAGAACTGACTCACAGCTGACCCTCCATCAGGTATTCCGAGGCTGTAAATTACCTGGGTGGAGACAGCCGATCTCTCTCTGACAGAGCTGTTGGTGGATTAGAACCATGTGCCCTTGGATTGGCAGCACAACTCTTTACCACTAGGCCACCAGAGCTCCCTTTAGATCATATTAGATCTTGATGTGTTTCAATACCATTTCTCTGAGGTGGGGGAGGCCTGTGGACTCCAGGGTCCTCAGCTCAGCAGGTAGTGGACACTGCCTGTGTGCAATGTCTCCACCATGACTCACTCTGGGGCTGTTTTCATCTAGACTTTTGCCTCTGATGACCCTGCATGACGTCACTCCCCTCATTAGACAGCTCAGAGGGATTATCAAATGGCCCTGCTGTCAGAGTCACCAGCGCCTGCCAGTTCCTGTGCCAAAATAGGACTGCAATATTGTACTCAATTTCTGTCTTGATTTCTTGAAGCTATTTTTCTTTATTTTTGTTGGCATGGCTAATTATGATTATCTGTTCTTGTTACCCTACGCTTCTGGTGTCCAGAATGGAAGGGTGGCTGTACGGCTGCACCAGTGTTAGCTGGCTGGTACCTCTTATTTGGACGTTTATTCAAAGGTGGCAGCAGCTCTTGGCAAGGAGGAATTGAACATTTCTTGACTCTCAACGATGTCCTAGATCCCATGTGTAAAGGCTCTGTGGACATTTCTGCATTAATTGCCAACAGCAATCCTAAGGAGTAGGTTTTATTATTGTCACTACTTATGGATGGAAAACTGGGCACTATGAGGTTATGAGGAGTCCACAGGTATGATTTCCAGTTAAGGTTGATGGTTTAAATCCACCCAGAGGCACCCCAGAAGAAAGAGCCAGAGATCCACTTCTGAAAAATCACAGCCAATGGAAACATTATTGAGTTTTACTCTGAAACCCAGGAGTTGGCATGAACTTAATAGTGACTGATTGGGTTTTGGTTTTTTGAGGTTCTTTGGCAACATTCATTCCTGGACATACTCCCAGCATCGCTGCTCAGTGTAACCTGAACAGATGCTCTGAGGTGGAGAAGGGGTCAGTGAACCCAGAGGCTGGGCAAAGAGGGTACCTGTGGAGTCAGGGAGAATCAGCTGGAGGGCAAGGAGGCCACATTAGGAGAGGCTCTGAACAAGAGGTGAATGAGTGACACCTGGACCCAACGAGGATGGGGAGGCACCTGCTGGAAGAAGGGGCTTGGGAAGGAAGGAGGTCAGAGGCAGGCCCAGGTGGAGCATCAGAGATGCAGACTAATGAGAAACCAGGGGCTCCAGGAGCTGGACCAGACGCTATGAGGTTGCAATGACACCAGGCTTTCTGATCCCCATCTGTGCTACAGAAAACAGAAACAGAACTGCAAGACTTTGCAAGCTGCTCTGAGAGGAGGTAATTTCAAACACCCCTGGGATCTGGAGGGAGACATTGTATTGGCATGCTGAGTGTCAGCCCACCAGGGAGTGGCCAGCTTCAGAGGTTATGAGTATGGTTGAAGGATTAGAGGAAGAAAAGTAGGACAGGAAGACATGGGGCTGCCAGGGCTGCCCACCCACCTCCAGGTCAAGCTGATAGGACATTTTTGTTCGTTTGTTCACTCTTTCACAGCCAACAGCAATGAGTAAGTGCCTTCTTCCTGCACACAGAGGCTATCAAGGAGAGGTCAGAGAGCAGCCTTGTTCCTGCCCTCAAGGAGCCAAACATTAAACAGCCAGGCAACTCTTAAAGGACAAATGAGAATGAGTGCCATACAAAAACACACACAAAGAAAAAGAAAAATAGATGTAAGTGTGGTGTTTGTCGAGATACTGAAGATGGGGGGATGACGGAAGCAGTGTGGAGGCTAAACCTAGAGGAGGGAGGGTAGAAGTAAGTGAGAAGAAGTATGAGGGTGAAACATCGAGGCAGGGGGTAGATAGAAAGCAAGATAAGCGTGGGCTGACTTGAGCTTGGAACTGCCAGAAGTTTAAGCAGGATTTAGAAGAGGCCATGGCACCAGCGATGGCATTGCTGATGTCGGATGGATCCTGGCTGAAAGTAAAGAATACTGGGAAAATGTCTATCTGTGCTTTATTGATTATGAAAAGGCATTTGACTGTGTGGACCATAACAAGTTGTGGCTAACACTGAGAAGAATGGGAATCCCAGAGCACGTAATTGTGCTCATGTGACACTTATACCTAGACCGGGAGGCTGCTGTGTGAACAGAGCAAGGGCATATTACATGGTTTAAAATTAGGAAGGCAGTGTGTCGAGTTTGTATTTTCTCTCCATACCTATTCAGTCCGTATGCTGAGCAAATTATTCTGGGAGCTGGACTCTATGAAGAGAATGCGGCATCAGAATCAGAGGGAGACTCATCAATTACCTGAGTTATGCAGATGACCCAACCTTGCTTGCAGAAAGTGAGGAGGACCTGAAGCACCTGTTGCAGAAGATCAAAGAATAGAGTCTTCAATATGAATTGCATCTCAGTGTAAAAAAGACAAAGATTCTTACCACTGGAGAAAAGATTGAAACTGTCAACAACTTCATCTTATGTGGATCCACAATTAACACCCTTGGTACCAGCAGTCAGGAGATGTATTGTACTGGTAAAGTCTACACTTAGGAACCTCTCCAAATTATTGAGGCATATTGATGTCAGTTTGAGGAATAAGGTGCTTCTGATTTAGGCTATGGCCTTTCTGATTACTTGCTATGCATTTGAGAACTGGACAGTGAATAAGGATGACAAAAGAATCAATGTCTTTGAGCTCTGGTGTTGGAAAAGAGCACTGGACATCCTATGGATTGCCAAAGAACAAACAAATATGTCTTGGAAAGGGTGCAACCAGAGTGCTCTTTGGAGGCAAAGATAATGAGGTGTCGCCTCACATACTTTGGGCATTTTGCTAGGAGGGAGGAGCTAATGCTTGGATTTGTTGCTCAGAAAGGTGGAGGGTCGGTGAAAGGGAGGAAGACCCTGAACCAGGTGGATTGACGTGGTGACTGCCACAAAGGGCTCTGATGTGTCAGAAAGAGTGAGGGAGTCACAGGACAGGACAAGATTCAGATCTGTTGTTCATAGGGTCGCGATGAGTCATATTCAACTCGACGACACCTAACAACAACAACAACAACAACAACAACTCTACTGAGAAATTTCTTTGGGGTTTCATATCAGCATGCGATGGTTTACGGCAGTTAGTAAGTTCAAATAATGCTATGCTTCTCTTGCCTACTGGTTATGCCTTCTTTGTCAGGGATGGTAAATTTGAAAAGGGGTTTTGATTCTATGGGAAGGTGCTGTGGGTGTTGGGAGAGAGACAGATGCCAGCTACCCTAGAATCAGAACCCTTTGATGTGGAAAAAGAAGTGCATTTGTTCACTACAGAGAAGTAGATAAATTCAAGGAATATGTGCTCACCTTGGTTTTTAGACAAGCCAACATTGGGTACAGGCAAAGAAGACCCACCGTTGGCCATCTTAGCCAGGCCACCCTTTGGCTTGGGCTTGCCTGTGTCCTCAGGCCCCTGTCCTGGGATTCTGGGAGGGCCAGGCTTTGGCTTATCTAGAACTATCTAGCCGCTCTCCTGTCCAGGACAAGCACCAGCTTCTCCCACCTTTCTCAGGATGCAGGAGAAGCAACTTCCCTCTGCCCCAGTCAGCCCAGGCCACTGGCCCTGGAGAAGCTGGGATGAGCCCTGTTATCTCTGCCTCCTAACTGGGATTACAGACTTCATGAACCCTGCCAAGGCAGAGCCAGGAAAGAGAACTCGATGTTCTTTTTCAAAGCTCAAAAATAGTTCTTTTTGAGTTTTGGGTGAAGATCTAGACTTTTTTTTTTTAAGTCAATTTTCTGGTTCTAAATTCAGCCTTGCCAGCATCTACAAGGAACGAAGCGGTAGGCTGTGTGATGTGCCGCTTTCTCCCATCTCTCACTCCTAGTGATGTGGGCGTGCAAACCAAGCGAGAGGGGAGTTTTGACTTGGTGCCAAGGCCTGGCCAGAGGTGTGGTGTGCTGTCTGCAGACTGGCAGGCGTCTGCTCACCAGTGGGAGTTTCACCTCAGACCCTTCCTTCTTCCCTTCCTCCCTGCTTCCTCCTTCCATTTGTTTCTTCCTTTTTAAAAAAAAATTTTTTTTGGGGGGGGGATTGTTCTTTTATTATTATTATTAATTTTAATGAAAGTTTACAGAGACTTTGGATTTCCATTCATTCATTGTTGCATTTTTCTTCCTGCCCATCCCTCCCCCAATTTGCTCTTTTCTTTGAAAAGAAAATTCTTTCATTGTTATACAGTCCCTCCCCGCAGGTCCACTCCACTATGCAGCCTTCATTCTGGACTCCCATCATGACAATAATACCTAATCACATATCCCTTTTAAACAGTTCTCTCCCTCATCTGTTTCACTGCAGTACACATTATTTATCCCTACTTTCTCAGTCTCCCCTCAATCCTGATGTCAGTCCCGTTTTACAACAGTTGTGTCCTCCAGGGTCACCCATTCTGAATAATACTGCATGAGTTCCTTGTTTTTCAATGCAGCGTAGTATTCCATTGTGTAAATATACCACAGCTTCTCTATCCATTCATTTGTTGATGGACACTTTAGTTGTTTCCACCTCTTTGCTATTGTGAAAAAAAGCCGTGATAAACATGGGTGTGCATAATCTTAATTTCTCATGAGGAAGCAGCTCTGGTGGCCTAGTGGTAAGGAGTTGGACTTCCAACCCAAAGGAATGCACTTCGAATTCACCAGTTGCTCTGTGGGCAAAAAATCCGAGGTCTCCTCCAGTGTGATTTATTCCCTCTGAAAACCCACTGGATGGTCAGCTAGGAGTCGGTTCTGATTCATTGGCACATAACAACAATTTCCTAGGCGCTGCAAAATTGTTTTCTTTCTCTTTAAGCCTCTGTTGGCATATTCTGTCTCTGACTCTGCACCTTTCCCAGCATGATGTCTTTTTTCAAGGACTGGTCCTTCCTAACAGCACACCCAGAATGAGAGAGAAGGTTTCACCATCCTCACCTCTAAGGACCATCCTGGTTGCACTTCCTCCAAAACAGACCTGCTTGGTGTTTGGGCAGTCTGTGCCTAGGCTGTTCAGCTCTCACCTCCAGTACCACAGTGGAGAAGAAGACCCTCGGCAAGATGGGTTGACAGAGTGACTCAAACAACGGGCTCGAGCGTATCAGGGCTGCTGAGGTGGGCGCAGGATGGTGCATGGTTCTGACCTGTTGTTCACAGGGTTGCTGTGAATCGTAGTCCACTGGACGGCACCTAGCAACAATACCAACGGTTGACATATTCCCTCCTAGAATACATGTTATCTATCTTTAGAATTCTAAAGCCAAGGGCACGTTTTAAACCTTTAGAAGTGCTAGTGACCTGGTATATGAGTGAGGATACTAACTTAGGAGCCAGGTGGGGCCTCACTCGATCGTCCCTGGGAAATCACTTCCTCTTGAGCATCCTCGCTAAGTCATGTTCACCAACACCTTGTTTACTCTAAAAACCAAAGGGGATGTAAACATGAGAAGTGGTAACTCATTGCTGTGTTCTATGAGAACTTAAGAGGTCTACACTCAAATGCATTCCCTTTCCAGGTGAATAAATGAAGGCGCATCAGGGGAAGTGATATGTATAGAGTTAGGATAGGGCAGTTTCCAGATATGTTGTTCCTAAGGTCACTATGAATCACGATTGACGACAGCACGTAATAACCACAACCCAGGAAATGAATACTAAGCCTCACACTGGAGCCCAGGTCTCCCTCCTCTTTACTCGCTGGAAGTTCCTTATGGTTTCCTTCTCTCTGACCTCCTTTCTGGAAAGAAAGTTCTAGGAGGCTGGCATCCAAGCATCAAGTTCATCTTCCGTCTCTTTATCCAGATGGCAAGACCAGCGAGTCCTATGCTGCCCATCACCATGTCATCCCCAGCAGCCATTCCACACCTTGTTTCCTTTGAAAGCCAAGCTGCAGCCCAGAACGACCCCAGCTGCCCCCTCCATAGGGGCTGGACCAGCAGCTCCAGGACGTGACACACGGTGATCTGATTCACCTGCTGCTGACTCAGGTCTCAGCTCCGGTTGCCCACGTAGAGCAGCCGAAATTAAAACCCAGAGAGCTCGAAATAATGCAGATGTCTCTCTCCTCTCCAGCTCTACTTGGTGAGGAACAGGCAAGGCTAATTTTAGCAGAGAAGACTCTTAGAATGTGAGAAACAGAAGGGACTTCGAGATCATCCTGTTTTGTGGTTCTCAGCTCTCACTGAGAATCAAATTCATCCAAGAGATTAAACACAGTATCATCAAGTAATGTCATCAAGAGATTCTGATTGTCTGGCCATGGAGCCCAGGAGTGAACGCTTTAGGCTCCCCAAATGATTTGTCTGTGCAGCCATAACTGAGAATCACAGGTGTGTTCTAACATTCTCATTATACGCATCAGAGAGTTGGACAATGACTAGGGAGGATAGAAGGAGAATTGACACCTTTGAGCTGTGGTGCTGGAGAAGAGTATTGAATGTACCATGGACT
>NW_006399802.1:3470163-3487465 GCF_000299155.1 Elephantulus edwardii
GTGACTGGGGTAATCGGGATGGGTGTGTCAGAGGCAGTGTGGTTGGCGCAGGATAGAGCAGGGTTTAGGGCTGTTGTACATAGGGTCGCTATGAGTCGCAAATGACTCGATGGCACATAACAACAAAAACAACAACAAAAGTACCCAGAGGTCACACTGGTGGCAGTGGCATCCTCAGGACTGGACTTTGTATCTCCTTGTCATGGGCTTGTGTGTTCTTTCTCTTAACTGGAAACAATATTTAGTGAAATGGCTTGGAGGTTGAAAAACCATCACCAAATATTTACCAAATATCGAGTGTATTATAGAAGAGAGGGAAGGAGACAATATTCTTCCTTGATCTGTAGAAAATTACAAACCAGTAAAGGAGGAATGTGTGTATCCAGGTATCTCTAACACTCTATAGATCATATGCTGTAATACATAGCAGATGTTATAGGAGACCAATGGAGGAGAGAGGAATCCAGGAAGCCTCCATAAAGGAGGAATGGATACTCAAAGCTTTAAAGGATAGAGGTAGAGCGGTTTTAAAATACAGGCAGCCTAGTTGAATTTGAACTTAAGATAAACAATGAATAATTTGTGGTGTAAATATGTACCAACACTTACTCATCATTCCCATCCTCGCTTCCTGCTATGGTCACCCTGCTCACACAGCCCTTTTTGCACAACCCTTGTCACACTTATATTTGTAACTATGTGCTTACTTGCTTATGGTCTCCCTCCCTAGCAAACTATAAACTTCATGTTCGAGTCCCTGTTTTGCTTATTCATTGTTCTCTTCAGACCCCCCCCCCAGGCAAGCACATGATGGGGGCACTCAGTCGATACAGAATAAATGAGTGAGTGAGCATGGGAGAGGCAGTGTCAGCTTAGCATTTCCAGAAAGATCTTTCTGACTGCACTTTGCTAAATCCTGGAGTTGAGAAGAGAAGAGATTGAGGCCAGGGCACCGGTGACAACAAAGCCCTGATCATTCAGTCAAAGAACTGATGGATCCTCTGCCGGGACAGAGGTGATGAGCTGGGACAGGACTGGTCTGCGTGACATGGGGGACATCGAATGTGCTGTGTTGAAAGGTGAGGGCTTGGTGAAAAGAGGAGGCACCACCTGCCTGAGGTTTTACCCGAGGGAGAGCTTGGATGACACGATGGGGGATGAGCCAAAGGGAGAGGCAGTTGCCCGGAAAGCTGAGGACTGTTTAGGTCAAGTTAGGTTGGAAGGACAGTGGGACACTGGGGCAAGGGGAAGAGCCAGGAGTCGGATTGTGAGGCCTAGAGAGGTCTAGGCTGGGAACAGACTTGAGAACCATGTAAAAAGAAGAGAGAGAACAAATAAAGAGATGTTATTCAAGTTGTCATGTAAGTATTCCTTGCCATCTCTATGAGCAAAAATTCCTGGAGTGTGGCGTGTCCGTCTCTGAGAGTTTTATGTGTCAATCTGAGAGGTAAGCCCTGGGCCTTCCCTCTTCTCCACAGCTATCCTGGGCATGCACACCCTCATGAGCAACCAGCAGTACTACCAGGCCCTGGGCAGCAGCTCCATCGTGAACAAGGAGGGCCTCAATAGTGAGTACTCAGCTCTGCCAGCTCAGCTCCTCCTAGCCCTCCCCTCCACCCAGGGCCACTCAGGGATGTGAGAGACCTGGACTGCTTGCTTTCCTCTGCTCCCTGCACGCCGGGCTCCCTGCAGAATTGTTAAAATTTTATGTAGTCAGTTCTGTCCCTGTTTTCTTCTTCAGTCTCCTAGAATTTGTATCCCATTAATGAAGATACCCTCCATCCCAATGTAGTTAAAAAGCATGCCCTACGTTTTCTTCTAAGCAGCCAGAGGCTCATTTTCTATATTCAAGTTCTTGTTCCACCAGGACTTCCTGTTTGTGTATGGTGTGAGGGGAGACCAAAACTTTTTTCTGTTTTTTTTAAAGGCTACCCAATTGTCCTGATGCCAATTTTGTTTTGTTTAAATTTTTTTTTATTTTATTATTTTTGTGTGAGTGTACCGTCAAAGCAGATCTGACTGGTACAGGAGGAGATTGTCCCTCCTTCCCCGGCAGAGCATCTGGTGGATTTGAACCGTGCACTTCTGGGATTGTAGTTGCAGCTCCTTGCCACTAGGCCACCAGAGCTCCCCCTGATGCCAGTTTTTATGTAGTTGGATCCTTTTAGCATTGATCTGGGGCTCCACTTGTTATTATCATTTTACACATTCCGATAATTTCTGGGTATCCCTTCTGCTCCATGAGCTTCTGTTTCCTTCCTTTCACAGTTATTCCAATGTTTTCTTACCCACTGCTCCCATCACTTGCACTGTTGTGCCTAGACCTCAGATAGGAATGAGGGCACCAAAAGAATAATTGTCCCCCTTCTCTGGAACAATTATACTTTTCTTTCCCCCATCCAGGCTTCATTTTATTCTTACAAAAACTAATAAAGAACTGATAGCTAAACCAATTTTCTGTGAAGATTTTTCAGATAAAAACAATAAATGTATTGTTCAAGCAGCCAAAAAAACCCCAACTTATAAATGTAGGTAAAATTAATGATCTCCTTTTATAGTAAGAGCATGGAGGCTCTGAGAATTTATGTCACTGCAGATCGTTACAGGCAGAGAGCCCAAGCCTCCTGGCCCCCATCGGTGGCCCTCCTTCCATGACATCCCACTCCCGGCATCCCCCGAGTCTTGCTGATGCTTCCTGTCTGTGTCCTTGTGTTTATGTGTCATTTACTGATCACTCTATCTAGGTGTGATCAAACCAACACAGTACAAGCCCGTGCCTGATGAAGAACCCAACTCCACAGACGTAGAAGAGACGCTGGAGCGGATAAAGAACAATGACCCTGAACTTGAAGAGGTTAACCTCAATAACATCCGGGTAAAGTCTTTTCATTTCATTTCGGAGAAAGGCGTGTCCACGCAGCCCAGTCTTGGAAAGACAGAGTGAATAAGGTCCTGTGTGGGCTCTGGAGGCTCTGGATCAGGAATATGGGGAATACCTTGCCAATATGGGGGGCGTCTGAGATGAATGGACAGTGTAAACAAACATCAGGCTCAGACCTTCCCACGGACCAGCCCCACTCTGTCTCTGGAAACCCTCCATGTGTTCACAACACTGAGAGGTTCTTGAGATAAAATTGTGAGTCAGCCACACGCTGCTTCACACGATCTGAAGGCCAGAAAACGCCAGTATCCACCACACCAGTGAGGAGACCCAGCCTTTGAGAAGGACCTTCCTTGTCCCCACTGCTGCTCTGTCAGGTTTAGACGCAGCCTCGCTCTGCAGCCCTAAAAGGGAGCTTGTTGGCCCCAATGTCCAAAGCCATCTTCCAAGTTCTCTGCCATTTCCTCTGGTGGCTGCCAAGGCTAGAGGAGGGACAGATGGACAGGCAGCCCTACCCTGGGCAGATCACAAAAGGAATTCAGAAGCAGGCACAGCTGCCCACCCACCTGCTCGGCTCCAGGGCCTGTGGGATCGGTTCAGGGAGAGTAAGACAAGAAGCCAGCCCCTCACTCCCTGCTCCTCTTTCCTTTCTTCTCCCCTTTCTTGTAAGTGGCTGCCAGCCCCTCAGCACAATCAGATTGGAAGCTTGCACCCTCAGTGTTCTCCTCCACCTGCCCCCTGTGCTCTGCTCCCATGGGGAGCTAAAATGACACCCTGAAATGAGAGATTGGTGAGAACACAGCCAGAGCCCCCCTCGCCGGTGCCTCAGTTGTCTGCTGTGTGTCTCCTGGGAGGCGGACACAGTTCAGTATTGTGTGCACTGGAGTGAATGCCCGCTCAGAGCCATACAGGGTGCTGGAGCCCTGTCTGGGTTCTGCATCCTTGACGGTGGGTGTCAGCCAAGTGCACAGTCCTCTCTGGGAGTCAGTTTTCCTTCTTGTACAATGAGGCAATTGGACTTCGTTAGTGGTTTTCACCAGAGGAAATTCTTAAAAATGCCTGTGCCCAGGCCACACCCTCAGAGAGATTCTTAATTCCTTGTTCTATGACGGGGCCTGGGCATCAGTATTTATTTGGTAAAAGTTCCCCAGGAGCCTGTGATGTACAACCAGGTCTGAGACCCAATGGGATCAACATCTTAGAGATCATCTCATGGAACTCCAACCATACTTTCCAAAAACAGGGCAAGAGAGGGGATCCAGTAAGCTTCCAGAGAAATACGTCCAAAGAAATACAGGCAGGGAACTTGGAAGATTCCTTTCAATGTATAGCCCAACAACTTCCTTCCAGGGCTGTAAAATGAGGTTGAATGTGAGTGAATATAACACAATGAATTGGAAACACAACTGGGGTATAGGTCAAGCCCCCAGTCCTCATCTTGCAAGATGCCCCTCTCTGCCTCCTGCCTTGATTTGTTCTCTTTTCTACTCTCTACATGCAGAGGGAGAGAGTTGCAGGTCTTATCTGAAGTCCTCAGGGGGAGTTTGCTCAATCTTTTGACCCCACAGCTCTCAAATCTAATCCATCTGGGGCAAAACCAGGCAGCAGACAGAGCCAGGGCACTTTGGTCAGACACAGCCTTTTACTCAGAGCTTGCTAAGAACCAGTGAGGAGACCAGCTGCCCTATCTGTCTGCGCCTTCCTGCCCTGCACTCAGGGCTGCTGGTCACTGCCTGCCTTTCTCTCTAGAATATCCCCATACCCACCCTCAAGGCCTATGCAGAAGCCCTGAAAGAGAACTCTTACGTGAAGAAGTTCAGCATCGTTGGGACACGGAGCAATGATCCTGTGGCGTATGTACGTACCATTCTGTTGTGGCTGCGCTGAGGGCTCAGGTGCACAGAAACATAAGGACTAATATTTGTGGCCCTTGGCTGAAGAAGCCCTGTACAGTGTAGTGAGAAAACACAGGGTTAGGAGCCAGGAAAGGGGACGTGAGGGGAAGGCCATTACCCAGACACCACTGAGGAATTGCTCCAGTTAATCCTCACCACTGTCCCCTGACCCTGAGGTGCAGGTCTGTCTTTACTGAAGGTGAATATTCTGAGGTTCAGAGAGGTCAGGCAACCTGCTTGATCAAAAGTCACACAGCAAACAGTGGAGCTAGGATGCTGAAGCCAGACCTTTCTTCTCTCTGCACGATGTGTTTGCCCTTTCTTGAGCCTCAGTGTCTCCGTCTCTAACTTGATATTTTAATAGGCTCTGGAGACCAACTTTATTTTTCACACATGTATTTAAAGATGTCGCTGTTCAAATTAAATAATCATACTCTCATCTGACATACTTTGAACTTTGAACATGTTGCAAGGAGGGATCACTCCTTGGAGAGGGACGTCATGCTTGGGAGGGTAGAGGGGACAGTGCAGGAGAAGAAGACCCTCGATGAGGTGGATTGATTCAATCACTGGGATAATGGGGGTAGGTGTGTCAGAGACAATAAATTGACAAGCGATAGAGCAGAGTTTAGGGCTGTTGTACATAGGGTTGCTATGAGTCGCAGGCAAATCAACGGCACATAACAACAATAACAACTCTTTATAAAATAGCTATGAATAATTCTTTGTAAAAGTTTAAATCTTATAAAAAAAAAAACAACCAAAAAACCACCAAACCCATTCAACACATGTTCAAGAGTATCTCTGTGCCCAGCACTGAGTTAGGCTCTGGGAATACAGTTGTGGCCAAGGGAGCTTAGCTCAGCTCTGCCCTCACAGCCTCGCAGCCTGTTTGTACAGTGTGATTACTGCAGCCCTAAGAGCGGATGAGGTACAGGAATTAGTAAGACATGGAAAGTGATAAAGCATCTAAGGCCAAAACCAAATCCACTGTCGGCAAGTTGATTCCAACTTATACCAGCTCTGTAGGACAGAGAACTACCCCATAGGGTTTCCAAGACTGTAAATAATTTTTTAACATTTTTATTCTATATTGGGTTGCATACAAAATTTGCATACACTGTGTTTCATACTTTCCACCATTCACATTGTCTTTCATATAATCATTCCCATTCATTGTGTTTTATAAAATTAATCATCATTGAACTATGCCCCCCATTACTCTGTCTTTTCAGATCCCCGCTGGATCTTTCCCATTTCCTTTGCCCCTCCCCTCCCACCACGAAATTGTGGGACCCACGGTTTCCCCTCGTCCATCCTCATCCTTCTACTCCCACCTCTTTCCCCCTTGTACTCCCATATATGTTTTACTAGTTATCCTTCTAATTTTTTATTAATTTTAATGAACATTTACAAAGATTTTGGATTTCCATTCATTCATTGTTGCATTTTTCTCCCTGCCCACCCCCACCCCCCGTTCGCTCTTCTCTTGAAAAGTGAAAGAGAAATTCTTTCATTGGTATACAATCCCCCCACCCTGCCCTAGTACACTCCACTATGCAACCTTCATTCTGGACTCTTGTAATAACCATAATACCCAGTCCTATATTGCTTTTAGACAGTTTTCTCCCTCATCTGTTTCAATGCAGTATACATAATTTATCCAGTTTTTCTCAGTCTCACCCAATGGTCTTATGCAGTATTTGTCCTTATGGGACTGACTTAGTTCACTCAGCATAATACTCTCCAGTCTCTCCCAAGTTACGTAGTCATTTTAGAAATCATTGCTCTTGAATGCTGTGTAGTATTCCATTGTGGGAATATACCAAAATGTTTCAGTCCATTTGATTGTGGTTGGACATTTGGGCTGTTATAGAAGACTTGGCTTGAAAGCTAATGAGCATGGCATTCTCTGGTAGTGAACCTTCCAGAACCATGGCAACTAGAGGAGGAGAAACAAATTATTTGACTTGGGTCAGTGTGAGTGGGTCAGGGCCTCTTGCTCCCAGCAAAGCTCTCGGTATCTTCGCATAGACCTGGGAGGGGCTCCAGTCTTGTTCTGTGTGACTTTCCAGTACCCCTGTACCCCTCCTGTGCTCCCAGGCCCTTGCTGAGATGCTCAAGGTGAACAAGGTGTTGAAGACGCTGAATGTGGAATCCAATTTCATTTCTGGAGCCGGGATCCTGAGACTGGTGGAAGCCCTTCCACACAACACGTCTCTTGTGGAGCTAAAAATTGATAACCAGGTAAGAAGAGGAAGAGCCCCTTTGTACTTCTAAACCTGTCAAGTCTGTGCCTTGTCCTGCATGCTGCAGGGCTGATCATAGACACCCAGGGGGTCCAGCTTTAGGAAACCTCAGGGCTGGTCCAGTCTAGACCTCTCTACCATGCTCACCTTCCTTCATCCTTCCCCCCAAGTATTCTTCCAGATCCTGCTAGTTCACACCTAGTAATGGAGAAACTCACTCCTTACCAAGATAATGCCTTTAACTTTCTACAGTGCTGACTCTGAGAACATCTTTCCTTACATTAAGTAGGAATTAGCTTCCTCAAAGACTGTTCTGTCCTCTATTGCCTACAGGACACTCCTGGACACAGAGATCAGAAACCATCGGCATCTTGTTTCCTAGGCTAAAATATCCCTAGTTTCTTTAAACACAATGTTTCCACCCCTTTCAATAGGCGTTTGAGTCCCTTCTGTCTAGGTCAGCTGTGTCTTGGAGAAGGTACAGCCAGAGTGTTCCTTAGAAGCAAAGATGATACTTTGAGCATGTTGCTGGGAGAGGCTATTCCTAGGAGGAGGACATCATGCCTATGTACAACAGCCCTAAAATCTGCTCTATCGCTTGTCAAATTATTGTCTCTGGCACACCTACCCCCATTATCCCAGTGATTGAATCAATCCACCTCATCGAGGACATCATGCTTGGACAGGTGGAGGGATGGTGAAGGAGAGGAAGAGCCTCAATCAGGTGGATTAACAGTCACCGCAGCAGTGGGCTTGGTGTGTTGGAGAATGTGAAAATGCCACAGGATAGGACGGTGTTCACATCTGCTGTTATGTTCATAGGGTCACTATGAGTTGTACTTGACTCGATGGCACCTAACAACAGCAGCTGTCTAGGTTCCTCTTCCTGGGAAAATTATTGTTTGTCTCTACGTTTATGGAATTATCATCTCTCTGTAACGTCTATGGTTCAGTCAGGACAACTCCAGCAACGCCGATGTTCTACGATGATGCTGGTAACAGATCTTGTGCTGTTGTTGCATGTGCTCCGTGTTTACTGAGGGCCAGGCTCTGATCTTCACAGCAGATGTGAGGATTAGCAGTCCTGGTTGGAGGAAGAAGCAGGTCAAAGAGGTTCAAGAGCAGCAACTTTCTCAGGCACAACTTGAGCACTGCAGGTAGCAGAGTTTGGATTCAGGTCTCTCCTTATTAGAAAACCCACACTCAACCCACCAGATCCCATTGCATCACATGATTTATTCATTATGGAGATTTCAGTTAATGCAAAAACATTTGCTTTTTTAAATTTTCTGCACAAAATTTGTACTGAATGAGTATGTAAGGATATGCATAGTTCAGAAGGAAATGTTACGAAATTGTAAACAGTTGTTATACCTGAGTAAGACTTGTCAGTGCTGGTTGTCTTTTTATTATAAATATGATAAATATACATATAAGTACATGAGATGTAAATGTACTATTTGAAGAATCCTTAACAGGCCTGAGATTGCTGTTTGGGTCAAGAGCTGAAACACCACCCATCTCCAGGGTACTTGGAATGTTCTTTGCTAATCAGACACTTATTCAAAACTCTGTACAACTTGCTCCCTACTCACCTTCACACCTCTGCACATTTGCCCCCCACTCTTCCTGGAACACCCTCCCCTCCCCTCTCTCTCCCTGGAGAAATCCTCCTTTTCCTTCCAGGTTCAGCTGCAGTGACTCCCATCTCCCAGTGGTGGTCTGGAGCCAGCCAAACCAGCCTGCAAGAGTTGATTCTGCACATTGTCCCCCAAGTCAGGGTCAGTGACTGCTCACTGGCACCTTGAAATCACTCATGGTGGGGCTACTTACACCCTGGATATTGTCAGATGCTCCAAACAGGCCACAGCATTTCCCATCCCACCACCTCCAGGGGTTAGTTTGCCAGCACAATACTTCCTTCTCTAGTCACCTGTAGCTCATTTCTCCACCCCTCCTCCCAGGAGATGAAAGTGCTCCCTCCTCTGTGCTCCGTCGGCACCTAGGCTTCCCTGTGCTGTGCCTGTCATTTCTGAAGCCCAGCACTGGCGCTGGCCTTTCAGGGGTGCTTGGTGAGCAGGACTGTATGTCGTCCATGCATGTTCTGCATTACTGTGCAGAATGGTTGCACCTGCCTGAAGTGGAGCAGGTCAGAATCCATCCCACCCACCACATTCAAAAGCAAACCGTGTGTCTTAATGTGAAGCCTTGTTCATCTAGAGATGATAGAAAGAGAATGGATGCCTTTGAGCTGTGGTGTGGAGAAGAGTATTGATTATACCATGGACTGTGGGGAGAACAAACAGGTTCGTCCTGGAGAGGGTGAAACCAGGCTGCTCTTTGGAAGCAAGGATTTGCAAGCTCCATCTGAAGCCTCTAGAGAGGGCCATTTTCCTAATTCATGCAGAGGCCACACCGAGCCACTAGTGGTCTTGTCATGGGAATTTACTGAATTAGATTCCTTCTCTCGCTCCATTACTGGTGGCATCACCCACCCGCAGTATCCTCTCTGATGTACAAATACGACGAAACCTCTGTTGTAAGCAGGAGGGGCAGAGCAGGTGAACAAAGGTGTGTCCCCGCCTTGGCTCTGGACCTCACCCTGGGATTGGATACTCATGTGATTCCTCTCCCGAGCAGACAGAGTCAGTTCCTACCCATTGTCAGCTGAAGCCTGGCTCCTGGGGCGGAACGTTGGCCAGAACTCACCCAGAGCACTGTGGTCCCTGAGGTGGCAGCTAACAAAGACTGTGCTGTGTGCCCCCCCTTCACTGCTGTCTTCTCAGAGCCCAGAGATGGAGTCAGCACTAAATGTAGCTCTCATTCCCGCTGAACACAGCATGCAAGAATTTCACTTCCTTGAGCCTTATTTTCCTCACCTGTAAAATAGAGATAATAAGAATCTCTGCTACTAAGGAGCTGACAGATGCAAACTATGAAGTTGTTAGCTTTAATAGTTACATTAAACTCCAGGGAGTCTCATATTATTTGGAAAGTTAATTTATTGAGCAGTTATGATGCTTTATATCCACTATCTCATTTAATGAGCACAATAATCTTGTAAGTGGAGATAAAACAGGGTATTGTGCACTCTTATGTTATAGATGAGGAGTCCTGGTCACAGTGGATGAAGCATTGGGCTACTAACCAAAAGGCTGATTGTTTGAATCTACCAGTCATTGCTCGAGGGAGACCTTAAGCTTTGAATGCCCTCCAGGGATTCCACATAGGAAGGGAGGAAAGACAGGCACAGAAATACTTGTCCCGTGGTGCTCAAGCACATCGCAAACAGTGGACCACAGGGGTCACTGGAGGGTGGACCTCAGTCTGGAGCAGGGATCAGAGAAGACTTCTTGGAGGAGGTGGAATCTGAGATTAATCCAGTCGGGTGGACAGAATCTCAGAAGTTAAGAGGAGACTATGGCATCCAGGGTGGAGGGGACCACAGGAACAAAGAGGAGGTACAGGACAGCCATGGGACACATCCAGTGGTCCTTCTGGGCACCTAGTGGAAGAAAAGTTGAAAGAGAGTTGGGAGACTGAGGGACTTTGAAAGGTAGGTTTAGGGAAAGTAGGCTATGTCTGCACCAATCAGAGATGTGCTCTGGGAAGACAGTTCCTGATGGGACAGGAGAGGATAGGACTGTGAGGAGAAGGAAGAACAGCCTCAGGGCCAGCGAGACCAACGCAGAGCTGTGGGGATGTGCTTTTGCTTGGCTGGATTATGGATTTGAGCAAGGTGAATGAGGGATGGGTGTCAGGTCTCGGGGGAGGGGGCTCCGATGGTCCAGGCCTCAAGGGTGCCACTTGTGTCCTTCACAAAACATTCCAGAAGGCCCGAGGATGGCAGAGTGCCTCCCTTCGTGTGCCCCAGCTCCGGGCTCTGGAGTGTTTGACAAAGAGGAGGTGACGAGTGGCATGTGATTTATTCCTCATTCTTGGTTAGTCACCGAGGTCTTTGGAGGCCGGAGTTTACTCCTTAGCCCCGTGCTTGTAACCTGTGTCAGTGAGTCTCTGTCCTCCTTCTTCCTTATATGGCCAAAGAAGGGGACTTGGAGAATGTTGTCCAGGGTGACATGGAGACTCACAGTCCAGCTTGAGGCACAGATTCAGAAACGAGGACTCTGAGGCTGTTTGTTTACTCAACCAGTCTCTCATCTCCAAGCAAAGCGCCGCCTGAAGTTTTATTAAAATTGCCTGGAGACTGAAGTGAAGGTGGGGAGGGTGAGGAGGCCCTAAACTAGACCTTAAGTGCCCTGGGAAATCATCCCATCCACCCTTCCCTTTTACAGGTGGGGAAACTGAGGATCCTCCCATAATCACTAAAAGACTAAGTTAGTGCCAGAATTGAGTTGGAACTGAGGTGTTCTGGTTTCCACATAGCCTATATTGATCTGTGGATAGGAGAAATCCCCATGGTCCCGGGGAGTAGGCACTATAGGTAGGGACAGGGTACTGTAGGCCCTGTCCCATGTAAGGCAGGTCATATCCAAATGGTGATAGCCTTGAGGCCCCCTCTTGATCTCAACAAGCGTCTCCTCCAGGACCTCAGGGCACAGGGCACTCTCTCTGTCCCTTAAACTTAGTCTGAAAACATGATATCCCACATTGGTATTTGCTGTGTCTGATTTCTTGCTTTCATTCCCTAAGTACTGAATGAAAATGTGTTCAATATTTTGAGGAGAAGCAAATGAAACAGGTTGCACTTCTTGTCCAAGTCAGATTATTTTCTGAGTGGAAATCAATTTAAAAAGAAAACAAAAGAGATTTTCACACATGGTGACATTCCTTTAGTTTCAGATCACACATACCCTCATAGCAGCTGAATCACTTTATTTTGGGTAAGACTAAATACGACTTCTTGCTTTGCAAAGAACACCCACTCCTCACTTACCAACATATTTAGGTTCTGAAGACTAAGTTGTCATGTGAAAATAGAGGATGAACACATGAAAAAAACGGAGGGTGACTGCATCATTGCATGATTGCCAAATTACATCATTACATAACAGCCAGGTTACATCATTACATAGCAAGCAATCCAACCACAGAGGATCCTAGCCTGGGCAAACAGACACAAAACCTTAGTCATCATAGCCAATGCTACTCTCATCTCACTGGCAACCATACATCATCAATGTGCAAAATAGAGAGTTGTTGTTATGTGCCATCGAGTCACCTACAACTCATAGCGACCCTATGTACATCTCTGAACCCTGCTCTGTCCCGAGCCAGTCTACTGACTCTGACACACTTACTCCCATTACTCAAGTTACTGTGTCAATCCATCTCATCTGTGGTCTTTTTCTCCTACTATCCCTCCACCCTTCTAAGCATGATGTCCTTCTCTAGTGACCAGTCCCTTCTAGACACATGCCCAAAGTATGTGAGATGGAGCCTCAGAATCATAGCCTCCAAGGAGAAACTTGGTTTCACCCTCTCCAAGACAGACCTGTTTGGTCTCTTGGTGATCCATGGTATGTTCAATACTTTTCTCCAGCACAACTTAAAGACATTGATTCTTCTTCTGTCAGAGGAGATTTTACTTTTGTCATAAATGCAAAATGTCAGATGACAAGATAGTTGACAAATGAGGAGTAAGTGTACAGGAAGACATCATTGGAAAATCAGGAGGCAAGACTCTCTAACCCGTTGTGCTCTCTGATTTGTTCTTTACATATTTAGCCTCTAAGTAGCAGTGCTTGGTTTAGACAGAAAATAATCTTTGTGCTTTGTAATCTCATTATATATTGAAACTGGAAATATTTTATTTCAGTGAGACCAAAGTCTCTGTCTCTTCTTTTAAATAGCAATTATGTTCTTTTCCTGGCCCTGCTTCTCAGAGAAAATGAAATTAAATCAGAGGAAAAATACAACTTAGAGGAAACCTTTTTTTCTCCACAGATCAGACTGAATTAGAATAAACTGCAACCACTTACACCAGGACTCAGATCCCCACAGAGGCTGTGATCTATTCTGAAAAGCTAGGGCCCTTCTAGACAAGAGACAAACTAACCCAAGGACAGATATAACTTAAATTCAAGTCTGACCTATAACTGGAGTCAGCCATTTAATTTACCCATGCCTCAGTTTCTACATCTGTTAATGGGAATGCTCACACCCATCTCATACAATTGTGAGAGAATTTACTATCTTGTTTCCTCAGTATTTGGCATAGGGTCTGCCCTCAGCATAAGGATGTTATTCTGATGTTTAATAGGGGTGGGAGGGTAAAGCCACAGGTTCATTCCACATAAGTTGGGTATTTGTTTTGTTAAATAGCAAATCTATTCACTTGCCATCATAGATTGGTTAACACTCATCTTAAAAGAAATAGCACTGCCACATGCTGATGAAGGACAAGCCAGTGATTGCCTCATATGGAGGCACAGTTTGGCCATTGTTGTTATTGTTAAGTGCCCTCGAGTGTAGATGACTCATAGCAACCCTATGAATGAAAGTCCTCAACACTTGTGTGACTTTCATTCTTTCTCCAGGTTCAAAGCAGTAGGGATCAAGTATTTGAATGAGACTTTCCCTTTTTACTCTGCTTTAGTCTCATATGAATTTTTAATAATGAAACAAGTTACTTGCATAGTTTTTTGAGCACATCTGAAGGGTGTCAGGAGTTCTTCTCTGACCACCCTCTCCCTGGCTCTGCTGCCCAGGGGATGCTGCTGCCAGTGCTGGCATGACCAGCCACTTTGTCTCTCCCCAAGGAGTTCCTTATGACCTTTCACCCACTGTTAAGGTCGCCTCCTTGATTTTTTTTATGCCATCCAAGCAAGTTATTCATAGACTCACAGAAGGCAAGTCCCAAAGGCCTTCAAGGTCACAGAGCCCAAGCCTTCCCCATTCATGGCAACATCTAGAGGCCCTGGCGAGAGGCAGTCTTCTCTGTCTTGCACACCGCTAGGGACAGGCAGCTTACTACCTTATGAGTCAGACGAGTCGGCTCCTTTTGTGTGCAGACGTTTCTAATGGTTATAGTGCAATCCTGGCCTGCAGAGCCACAATCTGTCTGCCTCTCTCCACAGCCCTCCATTTGCCTTCTTGCCAAGGCAGTCTGGTGAGCTGAGAACTAGCAAAGACTCTGGAGCAAACTGCCTGCATTCCAATCTGGATCTACAACCAACTGGCCTGTGGTTTGGGGGCTTCACTTTCCTCATCTATGAAATGAAAATTATAATCATACATGTATAGCAAATCCATATTTATCATAATACATTTGTAGCAATGAGAAAATGAGTTAGCTTATGAAAAGTGCTCAGGACATTGCCTGACATGCAGTGAGGACTAAATAAGTATTTGAAAAATAAGTAGAAGACCTGAGCTTTGGACTCAACTTCCTCATCGTCATCTATGCAAATGACTGAGAATGATGCATACATGAAACTGCTTGGAAAACTCAAGGCTTATTTTTAAGTGTATACTTTCTGCTTTGGTATTTAATATAAAAATTATGGATTTGGCCTAAGGTTAGCACTCCAGGAAGATGAATCAGGATTTTGTAATGGAACCCTGAACGTCCTTCCACAGACCCAGACAGAGCCTCATATACCCCAGAGATACGGGATCCTGGTGGGAAAATGTGAAGCCCTTCCAGCCCCAGGTGAAGGTCAGACCTTGAGTCTGTCACTAATAAACTCAGGGATCTTGGTCCAGCTTCCATCTATACATGGACTCAGTTTACACATATCCCAAACAAAGATGCCAGCTCCTGCCTGGCCTGCCCACCTCTCAGGGCAGTAGGGAGAACAGAACAGGGGCAGTTGGTGTCTGGGCGTTTGTCCTCTGGACCGAGCTGCATGCAGTGTCACTTCACTGGGGCAGCCTGCTGTCCCTGGCAGCCCCTCTGCTGAGTGAGGCCTGTGCTTTCTGAGACGCGCTATCCTGAGTACTTGTAGAGCTTTCTCCTCAGGTGACCTCAGGGAGAAGCCAGGCTTCCTGCTACGTGGGGTGGGATGAGCTGGGAGTGGGGAGCTGCAACCCGGATGAACTCTCTGTGATGACAGAAATGGTCTAGATTGGCGCTGTCCACTATGGTGGCAACATGTGGTCATCGGGCAATTGCTATATGGTTAGCACCATTGAACAACTGGATTTTAGACATTTTAAAAAATGTTAGTTATTAGGGAGCGCTGGTGGCCTAGTGGCAAGAAGCTGCACTGCAACCCTAGAGGTGCGGTTCAAATCCACCAGATGCTCTGCTGGAGAAGGAGGAACAATTTCCTCCTGTACCAGTCAGATGTGATTTTACAGTACACACATAAAAAATATTAAATTTTAAAAAAATAGTTAATTAAATAGTCATTTGTGACTAAGTCCTATATTGGACAAGGTAGAATTGGAAAAAGAGCTACAAAGACAAGTGACCTAGACAAGGCAGAAAGACTGCTGGGTGTCGGGAGAGCCATATGCCACAGTACAGCAGAGGGATGATGCTTCAGGATAAGCACCAAGGACAGGCTTTGCTGGAGGAAGGATCATTAGCAATGAACAGTAAGGCCCTGGAGATGCAAGAGCAGAAAGGTCGCCAGGGGAGACGGGAGCACACCTGACTGCAGCAGGCATCCAAGGAGGGGGAGAGGTTGAGTAAAGAATGGGAACGGAATGCAAGGGCTGGCTGTGGAGGACCAGGCAGAGGGCCATGCACCCAATGAAGGACATTATTCCAGCTATTTACAGTTTTTAACAGTTCTGTCATGATTTCTAAGCAGCCCTTTTTAACAGTTCTGTCATGATTTCTAAGCAGCCCTTTATTTGGCCCTTATGTTAAAGTAAGTAGGTTTTCACTGGATTTCCTCCCCATCCCCACCCCCGTCTGTGCCACTGGCATTTTTGGGCTGCCAGCTTTTTCAGTTCTAAGTCTGAGATAAATGAAGTCAAATGAAACCCCAGAAAACTCACTGGTGTTTTATTCCTTAGGCTTCAGAGAACCTAAGTGGTCTGTGTCTTCTCTGCACTTTTAAGAGTCTCATATATTTTATATCTAGCATTCGGGTTTTTTAATTATACATAATGGAACTCTTTGCTTTTTTTGTTTTTAAAGACTTCTTACAGATTATTTTTAAAGTATTTTTACTATATAAAAAATTAAAGCAGTATAATAAAACAAAAGCTTGCTAGATCTCACTATCACTACTTCCAGTTATTTTCGATGTGTATATGTGTGTAGAGACGAATTGCATTGGGAAAGCAACTGTCAGGGACCTCTCCAGAATACTGAAGAGCAACGATGTCAGTCTGGAGACTAAGGTACACCTGATCCAGGCCATAGTCTTTGCAATTGCTTGCTATGCATCAGAAAGCTGGACAATGACTAGGGTTGATAGAAAGATAATTGATGCCTTTGAGCTGTGGTGGTGGAGAAGAGTATTGAGTATACCAGGGACTGCCAAGAGAGCAAACAGGTTCGTACTAGAGAGGGTGAAGCCAGCCTGCTCCTTGGAAGCAAGAATTCTGAGGCTTCGTTTGATATACTTTGGACATGCTGCAAGGAGAGACCAGTTCTTGAAGAGGGATGTCATGCTTGGAAGGGTGGAGAGATGGAGAAAGAGAGGGAGACCATCGATGAGATGGATTGATATACAATGACTGGAGTAATGAAGGTAGGTGTGTCTGAGAGAGTAAAGTTGGCACAGGATACAGAAGGTTTCAGGGCTGTTGTACATAGGGTCGCTATGAGTCACAAGTGACTCGACAGCACAAAACTATGTGTGTATTGAAAATATGAATAACTTTACATATAATGTTTTGTGACATGAATCTTTCCCCCCCCTTCCTTCCCATTTCAACACTATCTTTCCAGGTCAGTGGCTAAAGATTTACCTATTATATTACAGCCTATAGTCTACTAAAAGACTATGCCATCACTTTTTGAGGTAACTCCCTCTTGATGAATTTTTTTTTCCATTTCACACAGTTACTGTAACATGGGCTCAAGTGTGTCAGAGATGGTGAGGATGGCCCAGGATAGGGCAGGGTTCAGGGCCATTATTTATAAAGTTGTTATGACCATTGAGGCTCATATCAAGAAGACAAAGATTCTCACCACTGGACCAATTGGCAGCATCAGGATGGATGGTGAAGAGATTGAAACTGTTAACTAGTTTGCTTGGCTGCACAGTCAACACTCTTGGCACCAGCAGCCAGGAAATTAAAAGGCACATTGCCATGGAAAAGTCTGCTGTTAGGGACCTCTCCAAAGTACTGAAGAGCAATGGTGTCACTCTGGAGACTAAGGTGCATCTAATACAGGCCATGGTCTTTGCAAT
>NW_006399802.1:3487565-3521750 GCF_000299155.1 Elephantulus edwardii
CATCAGAGAGTTGGACAATGACCAGGGAGGACAGAAGGAGAATTGATGCCTTTGAGCTTGGTGCTGGAGAAGAGTATTGAGGGTACCATAGACTGCTAAGAAAACAAACAGATTCATCCTGGAGAGAGTTAAACTGGGCTGCCCCTTGGAGACAAGGATTCTGAGGCTTCACCTGACATATGATGGACATGTTGTAAGGAGGGACCTGTCCTTGGAGAAGGACATCATGCTTGGGAGGGTGGAGAGACAGTGCAGGAGGGGAAGACCCTCTATGAGGTGGATTGATTCAGTGACTGGGGTAATCGGGATGGGTGTGTTGGAGGCAGTGTGATTGGCATAAGATAGAGCAGGGTTTAGGGCTGTTGTATTTAGGGTTGCTATGAGTCGCAAGTGACTCGACAGCACATAACAACAACATGACCATAGTCAACATGACGGCATCTAATAACATTAAACACAAGACTGTAGTGAACCACCTTATCATATTCCTCCCAATACTCTGTATTGTAATGTGGTGCTTTTTTCCCCCTTTAATTTGCATCACATGGTGAGTATAGGTTTGGGAGCAGAGAGCTAATAGAATTAGAGTGGGATTTTAGGAGGCAGTACTCTATGATCTTTGACAAATTCTCTCAAGTTCTCAACTAATTCGTTTTTAAATGGAAAGAATTGATATTAAACTATTCTCATTCCTGATCACATATTGGAATTACCTGGGGAGTTCTTAAAAAATATATGATGACTGTGCAATAATGAATGAAACTTTTTAAAAAGTGACCTGGAGGGGGTGTAAGGAGGAAAATATATACAATTATATAACAATTATGTATAAAAATATAATGGGCTAAGTGCTTCTGACTTCATTAGCATGGAGGGTAGCCTGGGCAGCAGGGTTTTTCAGATCTCGCCAGGACTAGATGACCTGAGAGTCTCCCTACTCAGATACTCTAGGGCTCTCATGTGGTGAAGTCCTTATCAAGTCCTCTGCTCAGAAGAGGCTGCAGTCAGACCATGGAAAGAGCTGGGTTACTCTTACTCTATTCGACCCTTCAACATCTCTAACTTCCCATCTCCTTACTAGTGGAAAGAGATTAAAATCTTTCTCCTGCCAACTACTTGGGGTCTCTCTAAAGTGGCTTGAGTATATTTCCAAGGGAATGAATAGTGATTATTGTTTGGGTTTCCCCCCCCTCTCTTAACCAAAGAGCCAGCCCCTGGGCAACAAAGTGGAAATGGAGATCGTGAGCATGTTGGAAAAAAATGCAACGCTTCTCAAATTCGGCTACCACTTCACTCAGCAGGGACCTCGGCTGCGGGCATCCAACGCAATGATGAATAACAACGACCTTGGTGAGTGGAGGCACACTCCCTGCCCACATGCCCCACACTCCTGCCACCTCTGCTGGATGCCAGGGGAAAGTCCACTGGTACCCTCTGTAAGCGGAGTCCTCCCCACGTGCCTGTTCCCCAGTATTCATGAAGGTCACATCTTCCTTGGCTTTCACCACTGCACTGTGCCTTGTCCCCTCCCTAGACTCTGAGTCCCTTAAGTAGATGAGGCTGAGTTGCTCTCTATCTTCCAGCAGTGTAGCTCAGTTCTGGGTCCAAAGCTCATGCTCAGCCTGTAGGCTGAATGATGACACCTGAGCATAGTCTCATTCAGGAGTCTTTGCTCCTTCTAGATCTCTTCTCTAAACTCTGAAGTCCCTCCAGATCATGCAGTTTCTAGTCCCCAGTCCTCAAACCACAGGCATTATAGCCAAAACCCTGAGTCTTGGAGACTTCACGTTGCTTTTAAGGTAAAAGCTGAAAGTCACCTTCTAAAGTAATGTGAAAGCAGGTTGTTATTGTGTACCATGGGTCGGAACTGACCCATAGCTGACCCTCTCTGGTGGGTTTCATTCTTTCTTATGAGTCAGGTATGTAAGGCAGTTGAGTGAAAAGATTGGCCCCTCATCAGCTAACTTACAAAAAGGCAAGTACGCACGAGCTCTCATGTGCATTTAGTGCGTGTATCTTGCTGGTAGCTAATAAGAATTTGGTATTATTTGCGATAAAGGGAGTCTGTCTAATGAGACAACAGGAAGACAAAATAAAAACCAAACAAAGGATCAGGTCTAACACTGTGAACATGATCGGTCATTGTCTTTAGCCCTGAATTTCTCAGAACTTAAGCAAAAGGAAGACAAACCAGTTTTACCTCATTCTTACTACAGAAGACACATATTGAGGTTCTTAAAAAATACTTTTCTGGAGTTAAATTATGAAATAAATGTATTTTTATAAAGGACATTGTCTTTACTGAGTTCTTCATCAGATTCAAGGCCTGTCTACATGGCTCATTCTGGTTTCCATCTCAATAAAATGTGAAGAGCTTGGTGCTAAAGCACAATTCAAGAGTTCAGGGCTGTCATTTCCTGGGGGCTGGTCTGAGGCTAGGGGAGCACGAGGAAGTCCTTGAAGACTGGAGGTGTGGAGGTGTGCACGTATAGGCCATATCCACAGGACTTACACATAGACATGACCCCAGAGGCAGACATGCCTACATTCATGCACTTACTAGTTCAACCAGTAGGTCAGACCTGTTTTTTATACAGTCGCTGTGAGCTGTAGTTGACTCTGCAGCACTTAATTACAGTAAGGGATGTTGAAGATAATGGGATTTTTTTTCCTTTTCCTCTTAAAGCTGTCACAGATCAGGGACTGTTCATTCATTGCTCACTTAATCATAGGCCTAGGGAAACAAATTGTTAAAAACCATGCTCAGTGTCCTGGTTTACCAAATTGTCCTTGTTAATATAACTGTCAAGTTGGAACCGACCCACATAGTTGACCCTCCAGCAGGTTTTCAGAGGCAGTAAATTGCACAGGACGAAAATGCCCATCTTTGTCCCACAGACCAGAGGGTGCATTCAAGCAGCATGCCTTCAAGTGGGCGGCACTGTTCTTACCACTAGGCCACCAGACCTATCACTCCTGCTATTGATAATGGTTTAGGGGTCTTAGTTATCCCTGTTTGTTCTTATGTTAGCTCAGATAAAGGCAATCCAAGGGGAACTCTGGTGGCCTAGTGGTAAGATGCTGTGCTGCAATTCCAAAGGCACGTGGTTTAAATCCACCAGCTACTCCACAGAGGGTGTGTGTGTGTGTGTGTGTGTAGATGGGCAGTCAGTCTCCTCCTATGTGATTGAGTGCCTCTGAAACCCTACTGAAGGGTCTGCCATGGGTCAGTTCCAGCTCGACGCACAACAATAAAAAACTGCCCTGGAGGAGACTGCCGGCCTTTCTTCCACCGACCAGCTAGTGCATTCAAACAGCATGCCTTCTGCTCGGCAGCTGTAGCCTCCAGAGCTCCCCTTGAATTGCTCTTATCTGAGCTAAAATAAGAACAAATAATAGGGATAACTTAAAACCCTAATAATTATCAGTAGGAGGGGTGGTAGATGCTAAATGGCTTTGTTGGGGGCTAAGCGGCAGTCGGAACTGCTGGCCTGAGTTAGGACTTTAGAGCCAAGAGTTAAAGAGTTTAATTCTGATGCCGTCTCTTGGTTTTTCTCCTAGTTTAGACTCAGTTGAGATTATGTGCCCCTCAGTGCTTAGTTTGGGACTACTCCAGCTTTTGTCTTCTAATGGTACAAGGCTGGGAGGTCTGTTTTCTGGAGGCAATGGTTCTAAATGACCAGATTTGAGGGGTGCTGGGGAGAAGATACCAGAATCCACTAGGGACAGAAAGGTCATTGAGGACTCTCATCAAAACAGTCTGCAACTCTAAAATTCTGGTTCAGGCCTGCCTCCCGATTATGGGATCTTCGGAGGCCATGGCTTTGTTGTGAGGTGCCATCAAGCCATTTTCAACTCACAACAACTCCACGTAACTACTCAAAACAGAGTTTCTCAGGCCGAGTACTACTGCCCCCAACAGAGCATCTTGGGCTGTAATCTTTATGAGAGCAGATTTCTTGGTCTCACAAAGCCACCAGACCCACTGCTGTTGGTTCCAGCCTCACTCATCGTAACCCTGTCAGGTTTTCAAAGTGCTAAGTTCTTCACAGAAGGAGATGGCCATCTCATGAAGTGGCCAGTGTGCTCGAACTGCCAGCCTTTCACAACCTGACACATTGTACATGCTACACCCCCAGGGTTTTTAAGGAATCACTAGGTGGACTCACCAACCTTTTGGTTCCCAGTCGAGCCATTTGGAGGCAATGGAAAGGTTCTAGAATGCCAGAGGTGGAAGGGACTGAGAGCTCCCTTGTGATTCCCTTACGGAGACACTGAAGCTGGGGAGGCATTTGTAGACAGTGACTCTATCAGGTCACACTAGTTAATGACAGTGACCAAGTGACCTACGTACGCTCAGGACTGTGCAGGTGACATAAGGGGTAACCAAAGATGTGGAGAAAGGCTAGTTAGTTCTCGGATTCTGAAGGCTTATTATGACCTTTTAGGGAAGAAAAGACGCAAAGATGTGTCTAAAAATGCAAGGACGCTTCCAACCTGTAGCCAGCCAGAGTGAGGAAATGATTTATGAGGACAGAGCCTTTCCCCTTATTGGGAGAGGGGAGCCTGCCTTGAAAGGAAAAGATATGCTGATGGGAGATGGGAGGTCACTGGGCATCCCTGGCAGGGATAAGCAGACTCAAGGTTGCAAGGCCCGGTAGACAGCATAGAAAAGACAAAGAACTGAAGGCGCTAGAGGGCACATCATAGGGAGTGAGATGCTGAAGGAGAAATGGGAGTCCACAGAGAAGGCCAGAAAGGGCATTCCAAGCAGAGGGAACAACACGGGCAAAGGCAGGACAAGAAAAGTATACGAGGTGCTCACAAGGAAAGGGGCCTGTAGAGGGTGGGGAGACTAAGTGACAAAGGTCTTCATGCTTTGAACTTCAAATTCAGGAGTTTGGCGATGGAATCAAGTGGGAAAGGAAAACTGCAGTCATTTCTTGGGCAAGGATGACAGGTGATAAAACATGGAAGTCGTCAGCTGGTAATTGAAATGCTGGTGCTTCGAACACAGGGTTGAGCCCACCTTGAGGTGCCACCCTCAACCAAGTGGATTGACAAAGTGACTGTGGCAATGGGCTTGAGTGTTTCAGAGAATGTGAGGATAGAGGAGGTTCAGATCTGTTGTTTATAGGGTCAGTATGAGTCATACTTGATTTGATGGCACTTAACGAGAGATAGATGCCTTAGAAGAAAAGCCTGTTAATCTGTGAGAAATTTGTCTTGAAAACCCCATGGAGCTTATTTCTACCTTGTAACATATAGGTCACCATGAGTTGGAATTGATATCAACACATGGGGTTTGAATTTTCTTTTATGGGTCGGAGTAGGGGGTTACCCAGGGGCATAACCGCTCAGTGTTGCTTTAAGTTGGGGTTTGCTGGATGGCTCACAGCCCTCTCTCCCCACCCCAAACCCTGTGCAGGTGCTCCCTTAGGGTTTCACACAGTAGGAATTAGAGCAGTAGAGTCTACTAAGAATAGGGATCGCTGGTGGCATAGTGGTAAGGAACTGCACTGCCAACCTAAAGGTATGCAGTTCAAATCCACCAGCTGGTCTGCAAGAGAAAGATAGGCAGCCTCCTCCCCTGAGATTTACTGCCTCTGAAAACCCACTGGAGGGTTAACTATGAGTTGGTTCAGACTCGATGGGCCTCAACAGTAAGAGTCTTGCAGTGTTTAGAGTTCTAGTTAGTGGTGTAGAATTTCTAGCTTCAGAGGCAAATGTGTGCCCATCAACTGCTTTGTAAAAGAAAAAACTTCAGGGTCTGACAGTGCACCAATGTCTCCCTTCAGAAGAGAAATCCAAACTTCCTTTCCAACATGGTACTTTCATCCTGCTCTGGGTACAACAATGAAGCAGTCTGGCTTCCATGTTTTCCAGTTGCATGGTTTTGGTTTTTTGGTTGTTTATTTTTTGGGGGGGTTATTTTTAATTTCCATTCATTCACTGTTGTACTTTTCACCCTTCCCAACTTACCCCCCAGTTCACTCTTCTCTTTGAAAAGTAAAAGAAAAATTATTCCATTGTTATACACTCCATCCCCCCAAGTCCACTCCACTATTCACCCTTCGCTCTGGAATCCTGTCATGACAGTAACACCTAATCACATATCCCTTTTAAACAGTTCTCTCCCTCATCTGTTTCAATGCTGTATACATAATTTAATCCCATCTTTCTCAGTCTCTCCCCAACCCCAGTGTCAGTCCCATTTTACAGCAGTGGCACTATAAGTGCATGTTTTTATCATGAAAGCCTCCTGTCAGTCACTTCCCAGCTTCTGTGATTGTTAGCAGTTTCTGTCATCCCCAGCTGGCAGCAGGGCTCTCAGATCAGCAAAGGGGCAGGCCACTTCTTCTCCCTCTGACCCGCCCCTGTACTAGCCCTTGACCCACAGCTGGCCTCTGGGGCCCCTGGGCTCGGCCTGCATGTGACGTGGGTGTACTCCTCTTTGGAAGCATTTGGTCCCCAAGGCCACTCGGTCAGCAGTGCCTCTCCAGATACACACTCCTTTGCGCTTTCTCACCCTTGTGCACCAGACTAGTAACTACATGGTGCATATGTGAGCTCAAGGATTCAAAGTGGGTGTCGGGAGGGTGTAGTGTGTGTCAGGTGTGAATCCTGATCTGCAGTAACAGCTCAGATGACTCCTGTCTTTACATTGTTTATGGCAAAGAGCCAGGCTCACCAGGGACCCAGGTCCCAGGAATCTGCCACTGAAGCATTGGCCACTTAAGGAAATCGGAATTGCAGCCCCAAATTAGACAGCTGTCTGTGTTTGGAGGGGGAGTAGGGGTGTTGGTCGGGAAAGGGGAATAACACGTTTAAAAGCAGAAAACCCCTTTCCCCAGGAAAGTAATATTACCATACTAAATGCTGACCCAGACACTCCAAATCCACTGATGCTGATTCTGATTCATAGTAGCTTGGTGGGATGGGCAAAACTGCCTCATGGCTTTCCAAGACTTTAATCATTAAAAAGGCAGACGATCACATCCTTCTCCCATGGAGCGGCCAATGGGCTTGAACCAGTGACCTTCATTCCTCCACTTAGAACACATGTTGGGCTCCCGCTGCTCTCAGGTTAAGTCCTGACATATTCCCAGCTCACTGCTGACACTGTTCTAAACACTCCCCACATTACTAACGCCTTTATTCTCCCAGCCGCCCCGTGAGGTAGATGCTGTTATCATCTCATTTTACAGTAAGGAAATGGAAGACTTGAGAAGTAGATCAAGTTACCCAAGCAATTGGGCAGAACTGGAATTGCACCTCACAGCAGCCATGACACCCTGATCCCTGCCAGACCCATTTCTAGACACCTCCCAACCAGCCATCCTCTTGCCGTATGGTATGGGACCAACTGTCCCAGGTAGCTTGAGTGCCCAGCGATGCAGGTGAAAACATGCCGTTAAGAGGACTGTCACTCCCAGTGTGGCCCTCCTTGCCTTACTTCTGCTTCTTCCCTCAGACACGGCTGCCCAGCTAGCCTTGCCATCCTCAGAGGACCCGCCCCCTTTATTCATTGTACCTCTCCTACTAACACAGAGGAGCCGGAGCGATTTCATCAAGCATCCTGGCTGTGTTTTGATCGCCTGCTATGCTGTAACTTTATTCCTGATCCCTGCACTTAGCCTGAAATAATAATAGTAGTAAACAGCCATAACTGAGTCAAGGTCTGATCCATGGGGACCGCATGTGATCTGGAGAAGAGCTATACTTCAGAGCTGTCAAGAGCTGGTTTTATGGAAGTAGACTGGTAGGCACTTCTGAGCGGACTCAAACCTCCAACCTTTCAGTTAGTAGCTCAGAGTACTAATTGCACTATGTACTCGAACTCACTGCTGTTGAGTCAGAATTGGCTCACAGCTGACCCTATGGGGTGGGGGTGGGTTAGAGGTTGAGGCTGTAAATCATACAGTAAGAGACTGCCCATCTCTCTCCTGTGGAGCAGCTGGTGAATTCAAGCCACCTGCCTTTAGGTTGGCAGCAAAAATCCCTATCCACTAATTGTTGTTATGTACCATTGAGTCTGAAGTGACTCACAGCTGACCCTCCAGCGAGGAGAAGACTGCCCATCTTTCTCCCATCAAGCAGCTAGTAGTTTCCAGACATGTGTAGCTCCTTACAACTCTGCTACCAAAGCTCTGCCCATTACTAGGCCTCAGGAAATGCTGTTTGGTGTATAAATGAACTTAAAATGCTTCCCAAAGATATAATGGAGATGTTGAAGCATTGGAGGCTGTCAGTCCAGACAACCAGAGACTGCATCTGGCACTGACAAGAAAGTCTCGGGCTGTCATAAACAACCAGAAGTTTATTTTAAAGAAAAGGGAGATTTAATTTAAAGTAGATGTTTGGGCAAGTGGGTTTTATTCTTCGTTCTGCCACTGAGTCACTGTGACTAGGGATAAATTACTTCATTTGGTTTCAATTTCCTTCATCAGTTAGATGAGAGAAAAGTACCTACTATGTGAGTGCCCTTCCTTCTCCCCATCCAGTCAGTGCTGGAGCCAGTGCAGGGTCTCTGCAGGACCAGCACAGTGCACACAGTGAGGACATGTATGTAGTGGAAGAACATGGAGGCCCACTCTGTACTCTGGACCCCAGGCTGGGCTCTACTGCCAGCTCACTGTAACTGTGAACCTTTGTCTCCAGGGAAAAGGAGCTAATCTTCCTTGTGAGAATTGGGCATGTAAACCCTGCAGAGGGGCCCTTGTGCTGCTCTTCTAGTGCTGACCTTACTGGTTAGAGCAAGAAATGTACCCTTTCCTCCCCAGGAAATGAGACATGGCAACAATACTGACATTCTAGAATTGCTGTGGGGCTCAATGAGCTCTAGCAAGTGCAAGAGGTGCTGGGAAGCGGCACTCCCAGGCACGCCTGTTCTCCCAGGAACACCTGCTCTCTGGGGCATGCTTGTACTGTCAACCATACACCTGCACTCTCGGCCACACACTTGCACTCCCAGCACACCTGCTCTCCCAGGCTTGCTTGCACTGCTGATCACACACCTGCTCTCCTGGCCACATGCTTGCACTCCTGGGCACACTTGCACTCCCAGCCACGCCTGATCCCGGGGACACCTTGTCTCCGATTCATACTTGCACTGCTGACCACACACCTGCACTCCCAGGCACGCCTGCTCTCCTGGGCACATACAGTGAGCACCCCCATGCTGATGTCACTTTCGGGGAGCTCCTTCTGCTCTTTGGCTGTGGGTTTTGTTTTCCCACATTTACCCCAGGCTGTTGGACATTCTGATGTTACATTGATTTTTTTACTTCAAGAAATCCCATGATAGCAGAGGCTAACCTTCATGAGAACAGATCTCTCAATCTGTGAACTCCTGGTAGCCAAGTATGCAACTACTGCACCATCAGGACTCCTTCAAGCATTCATTCCGATGGTAGTCTTCAGGAGTTCAGATGGCCACATCCTATTCTCTCTCCAGGAGACTTCGGGCTTAGCATTGTTCTTTTCACCCCTGAGCATGGGATGGCGAAGAACTCAGGTCAAGGTTGAGTTCTAGGTATGACTGGGCAACTGTGTACTCCAGCCCCGACCCACAACACCCCAAGTTGGCTCTGCCTTCCACGCTCGTTCATACACTAGCAGATTCGGTTCTTGATGCAGCTTGTGATTCAGTGGCCACAGGTTTACCACCTCAGCTCAAGAACTGGAAGACATCCAAGTACAGACATTTTTTCCTCATCAACAGCTTCTTGCCTCTGACCTAGGCCCCTGGATTGTCACCTACCAGCTCTACAGACTTCTTTAGCCTTTGTCTTGTGGCTGGATCTAGCTTGTTGCTTGGTCTCCATCTGCGGACACTATCATTTCAAAACTCTCCCTTGGATGAGCCTCCACCAGCCCCGGCCATTCTGTCCAATCTGCCTTTCCGACTAGAGCTCCATCTCATAGCTGTTTTATGTGAACAGTGCTTGAGCTGATATTCAAACAGTTGTCTTGCCCTTGGGGAAAATGTTAAGGCTAAACATACTGGGACAGATTCTACAGGATTGATGTCTACATGGGCAGGAGCTCCCAGAAAGAAGTAGGGGAATGGTTTCCCTAAGATTAAGGCCCTGATCTTGCTAAAAAGATAGGCGGAGTTCAACTCTTATCTGAACCACAGTGAAGATCTTCAGCTGTGAGCCCTCTTTGGGCAAAGGAGACCTGGTCAAGTGCCTTACACTAGTGTAGTCAGCTGCTGCTGCTG
The DNA here is from genome assembly GCF_000299155.1 of Elephantulus edwardii. Lineage (NCBI taxonomy): Eukaryota > Metazoa > Chordata > Mammalia > Macroscelidea > Macroscelididae > Elephantulus > Elephantulus edwardii. The sequence continues at coordinate 3,497,791 of NW_006399802.1, forward strand.
CTGTTTACTGTGGAGTTGGAACTGACCCATAACTGACCCTCCAGTGGATTTTCCAAGGCAGCAAGTCACATGGGAGGAGACTGTCTATCCTCCTGCAGAGTAGCTGGTGGATTTGAAATGCATACCTCTGTCAGCAGGAAATTTAAGAATGAATCTACTGGCACAGACCCCGAGTGAACACCATAAACTGGAAGGTCATCACCTCACACTTTAGTGATCCCTTTACAATAGCAACACAGATTTAAGACAGGTCTTTTAAGAATGAGCAAAAGGCTTGACAGTGCTTTCTCAGTGTGACTGCAAGTCTCTTGCTCCACAGAGACAACTGGTTTACATCTTATCTTCATTCTTTTCCAGTGAGGAAGAGGCGGCTCGCAGACCTGACCGGGCCCATCATTCCCAAGTGCCGGAGTGGCGTCTAGAGTGGAGGAGAAGACCATGCCTTTGAACTGGACATGCTCTGATAATCTGTGCTCTGCTGTGGAAACCAGAAGGCAGACTGCCGGCACAAAATACTTTTGTGGTTCAATTCTTTATGCACTAAGGTTTTAGGTTAACTAGTGGTTGTAGTTAAAAATTTTATAAAATATGGCTAATGTGAAGGGGTTGTTTTTAGTAACAGCAGTTCAGTTTAGTTATTTAAAAACTATGAAGCCCCCAAACCAGCAGATCTTACTGCAGATGGAGTCACATCAGCAGTGACTGAAGCCAGGAGCTTTGCTGTATTTCAGTGTGTAACACATGAACAGACACTTCTTCCACTTGATTCTAGAAGCCTTATAAAAACTTTATTACAAATTGGATCTTAGCTATTTAATACATAGAAGTCTCATCCCCTGACCCCCTTACCCTACTACTTTTATTTTTGAGAAAAAGTCTTTTATTCAAGATTAAATTTGCCAAGTTGATTACTGGATCAAGAATAGAATTTTCCCCCTCAAGAATTAAAAAAGCAAGAAAGAATTTAAAAAGTCAAGTAGCTCTGCTGGTAATCAAGGGACATGAGATTTCTTTTGCTGATGAGGAAATGATGAAAAAGCCAGTGGTGAAATGTCAAGCTTTGAAAATCATCTTTCCTTACCAATCCCAGTCAAGTGACATTTCCTTTCGTGTTCTTTATGAACGTATGACATTTAGTGGCAATCTGATAATGGAGTGGGAAAAGAATTTTTTTCCCTTACCAAATGCCAACCTGATGATGGATGTGAAAACCTACAGTCAAATACTTGAAAACACCTTTCTGTTTGCACAGTGGTCAAAAAGGAAAATCAGAACATGGTTTAGAAAGGAAAACCATCAGAGGGATAAAACTTGTTCATTGTGGCTCTGGTATCAGCTTGCCGAGCTCCAACTCCGGACTGCCTATCTCATCATTAAATTAATCACCACTGATCTCATGCCTGTAAATTAAAGTCACTGAAGGATAATGGTGAAGAAAACCCAGGTATCAGAGAACTGAGAAATCCTGGCCAAACTACCCAAAGATGATTATTCTGAAAATGTAATTATGGTATTTCTGCTGTATCCCGTTTTGTTAACATCATATGCATCTCTTGGGATAAAGCAAAAATGTTAAGCCATACTACCCTTGTGCCTTTCAATATACCACAGTGCCAGTTAAACCCATACTCGTGTTGCTTTGGGGTGTTATTTTCATGTGTGATTCAATAAATGTTATGATAAAAGACAAGGCCAAAGAGCTGATGAGCCCAGACTAAGCTGCAGGGCACTAAACAAAGAGGCTTTTGATGAGAAAGGCAAAATGTGTGCATTGAACTGTGATGGCATGGACAGTACAGGGTCACTAGGGGTGAGCCAGGCCCCACACTAAAGAAGAGTGTTGACTGAGACTGCAAATGGCCCAGAAGTGACACCAGGGGCAGGAAGTTACCTACGCAGCTTCTTGAAACACAACTGCAGCTACATTCTACATCACTGGAAACTGCAACATAAATATTCAATTGGTTAGTCTGTGCATGGCTACAGATGCGTTTCTTGGGACTTGTGGGAAAGGGATATGCCCTTTAGTAATAGTGACCACTCTGCTGGCCAGAAGGCTGCACAGAACCCCAACAGTGTTGACTGCCTTCACTAAGAATGTCTCATAACCCATGTGCTCATCTAAAAACTGCCCAAATGTCGAGGGCCACCAAGCCTTATTTGAATCTGTCAGAGAAAACACCTAAAAGCTATTAGTGTAGCTTCTGGGAGAAGCAGGAACTACTGGGAAAGATTCCTTACAGAAAACAAATCAATAAAGAGTAAAGGTGGGCCTTATTTTCAAGACCATTTGTTCCAGCAAAAAAACTGCTGGTCTAGAGCAGAGGTTGGCAAACTTCTTCTACCAAGGGCCTGGTAGTAAATGTTTCAGATACTATAGTTCACAAACTGTTGGAACTAATCAATTTTTTTACTGCAATGCAAATTAGGTATAGAACACAGGCAAAGAAATGGAATTGCTGTGGCTATGTTCCAAGAAAATTTTATTTAAAAAAAACCAAAACACAACAAATAAAAAAAACAAAACAGGAAATGGGCCAAATGCCAGGATCTACAGACCCCTGTATAGATGTTCTTGAGACTGTCAAACCAAAGGTAGAAGGCAGAGATGGGTGGCAGATAACCTAAGTGGCTTAGTATAAAGGCATCCACTTCCAGGGCCAAAGCTTTAACATTTCTGCCACATGCAAAGACAGATTTGATGACAAGTGCAGTGTCTGTCAACAACCCTGTCGCATGGTAGAGAAGGCATGACCTGGTCACCAGGCACAAGCCTCTATCCCTCAGCAGCTTTGGGATCCCACACAATTCACCACTTGACTGTGTAGTATCTTGAGTCAGAATACCTCAGGTAAGTGGTCAGATAGCAGCCAGTCCCCCCCACCTCTCCCTCTATGAAGTCCAGGTAGGTGGCCAATGTGCTGACCCGCTGGCTACGGCTGCACTGACCAGCTCTGAAGTTCTTCCTCTCTCTAGCTGCTGTAGCTCTGATCCTGTACTTGGCAGCCCCACATCTAGCTTTGCGAAGTTCTGGGGAACTGCTGATGCTCCCCAGCATTAGGCCCTGGCCCTGGCTCCACAGGCAATCGCGCCTGCTGGGAAAGCTCCCTGGGGATGCGTGGCCGGCGTGCTGTACACTCACATTCCTCTTTAAAGCTCTTCTGTGCTGGGCTTACAGCCTGTCTGCTCCCCTTGTCCTGGCATGTGACACAACAAGCTGTGAACCCTTGTCCTTGGCAGGCAGGGCAGGACAAGACGAGCTGACGACACTGGGGAGTTGAACAGAGTTTATACTCGTCCCACTGGACTCCACAGTATGAACATTCTGGGGAAGTAAAAGTTCCTGTTAGAAACATGTGCACATACACACACAGACGAGGGGGACTTCCTGTGACCATTTCCCCTCCCAACAGGCATACAAGGAAGGGGCAAGAATCACATCCCAGCCCCAAAATACAACTCTTGTCTCACCAGAATCTAATATATCCTGTTGGGCCTGGGGGAATTTAAAAATAATAAATGCCCTGTATTCAGATAAAAATATGCCAACGCCACTCATCTATTTTAGGAGGGGCTTGGAGGGGTCGTATTTCTGGAGACTTTCTTCCCGATCCAGCATCCACAGGCCCATTTTCCTTTTCCCGCCCAGAACACAGGTATTTATACCTCCCGCTCATTAGTCATCCCAGAGCGGGTGGAATCAGCCTCTGGGAAATGGTCTTCAGGCCATTCCTTTTTCCAGGAAAGGCAAAAACATGAATATAGATGATCCCACATTCCTCTTTAAAAACCCTCTGCAGCTGCAGCTCACAGCCCACTACTGTCTTCCCTAGACATTCCTGCTATTACTAAGACTCTTGGCCACCTGATTCCAAAAATCTCTTTTCCTGCTGATTTCCTTTTACCATTAATAATATCTAATCTCCTTTCCTTGCTGACCTAAATGAAATCAGGACTTCTTTCCCCTTCATATTCACATCCATCAAGTCCTGCCAATATCGTCTCTGTAGAATCTGTCAAATTCACTCTTCCTACTTAATAACTAGAGCATTCTGGTGGCTTAATGCTAAGGAATTACACAACCAATGCAAAGGTACACAGTGCACACTCAGCAGCTACTCTGTGGGAGAAAGATGGGCATGCAATTACTGCCTCTGAAAACCTGCTACAGAGTCAGCTATGAGTCAGTTCCAAACTGATGTTACACAATAACTACTCAGTAACTAGGAAGCTCTGCACTGCCAACTGAAAGGCACGTGGTTTGAATCTAGCGACTGCTCCATGGGAGAAAGATGGGCAGTCTCCTCCCATGCTATTGATATACAGCCTTGAAACCTGCTGGAGGGTCAGCACACAATGCCACCACTTATTATCTGTATCCTATTTAGCTCCAACACGGTCGGAAAGAGCTTTAGTTAAGACACAGACCCTAGGCTACTAACAAGGAAGGGAGACGACAATGAAACTCATTCCCTGTCTGAGTGGTAGCTCACTCAGTCCCTGATCTTAGGAATTCTAGAAATTCTAACAGCCACTAGAACTGCTTGTGGCCACTTCCCCTCCCCACTGTGGCATATAAGGAAGGGGCAAGAGCCACCCTTACCATGGATCATCTTCATCCTCCTCTGCCGACTACCCTCACCTGGTACACAATTCAGTGTGGACTCAGCACTGGGGTCAAGTCACCGGCTTCCTGTCATCATCACTTCCTGTGGCCACTCTTGCTTCTAACTTTGACCCTAGATTCAGCTCCCATCTTAGAAGGTCCTACCCATCACCAAATGCATATACACCTATGTCCACACCATCTACACTGGGGGTTCACTCACTCCAACATGCCGTGGACTTGATGGTAATCCAGCAAAGCCTATGAGCTCCATTTTTTTTTATGTGTAAAATATACAGGATAAAAAGGAAAAGAAATCATATATAAAATGTATTTTTAAAATTTGTGATATAGTAAGATGGGAGCTTTTTTGTTGACACATTAAATAACAAGACTAAGTGCCAGGTCTAATTCTTTAAATTTTGAAGCAATTATGAGTATAAACACTACCTTGAGTTGTATGTACTTAATTGCAATATGATAGGAAAAAGTGTGATTTCTATTGATAAGAAAGTCAAAAGGACATTGCATGTGACTACTCCCTGCATTTATAATTAAAGGAAACCTACATTTTAGTGAGGGGTTAGTGAAAATCCATCTAAATCCACAGAACCCTTGATTTCTACATACTGATCCCAGGTTAGGACCCCTGATTTAGTCCAGCTCCTAGCAGGTAAGCAGGGCAAGTTGAGCCTGATTCCTCATCATCCTATCTCCAATTCTGTTGGTAAAATGTTGGTACTCTGTACCTCTTTTCCCTGCTTTATCTGTCAAATAATCAGTATTGATCCACCTGTCCTATGTATTTCCTTTATGACGGCGAATATGGAGAGTGTCTGATTAACAGTCCAGGTCCAGTTCTGTGCTGACCTACCTGACACTATGTTGTCGTTGTAGGAAAGAGCATAGCGCTCATCAAAAACAAACAACTTCCCTTTGTAAAAACCATCAGGAAACTCTTCCAGGTACTTGTGGATGCCTCCTTTGAGCTGGAACACTTCCTTGCACACGCCCTATGTGTGAAGAACAACAGAACATTTGAGTGACAAGCAGAACTCAGGGAGAAGCCCCACAGAGCACTGACAGGAATGCCCAAGTGGAGAGTTTGCTGTCTCTCCTATCTGATGGCTCCTGGTTCCCCCTGCAGGACACACAGGAAGTGCTGACCAAGTGGATTAAGGAAACAACTGGCCAGATCTTGCCCACTGGGGGATGAGTGATGACAGCAGGCAGGGCCCTCACCCTCTAAATCCTGGGAAGCCCAACTATGTTTGCTGTCCCCTAAATATAGGAAGACAGCTGTTGGGATATGTAAGTCACTAAATTTGCTCTTAAGATTAAGCAAAAGGATTAGGGGCAGGGAGACGTTAACTAATCTTTCCTTTTTCCATCTGATGAGTCTTTATGACTGTTAAGTGCTTTTCACATCTTGAGATTTAAGAACCCCAGATTTCATACTTACAGTCTCTGTTGTACCCAAACAAAAAGAAAAGAAATCTGGCTGGTACAGGGTGCAGAAGGGCGTGGTGGTGGAGAAAAAGCTCCGCTCTGCTGTCAGTGGAGCCTTCCTCACCTCCATAACTCACCTTGGCTTTGAGGTACGCAGAACCCCGCTCACAACGAATGCCCCCAGTGCAGTACATCAGTACCCTCTTCTCTTTGAAAAGATCTAGGTTTTTGTCCACGTAGCTAGGGAAATAACTGAACTTCCTGATGTTTGGGGCTAAGCAGCCCTGGAATCGTCCCTACAGTGAAAGAACAGGAGAATTATCAGAAAAACATACATTGAAGAAAAAAAGCTTCCTATGTCAAACAGCCCCCATCCTGGTCAGCAATCACTTCTCAGTGGTTGTTCTCCACTCTGTGACCATTCAACTTCAAGATCTGGAGTCTACCAACAAGGCTAAATGGACTATGGGTCCACTCCCCTGAGGACTCTGCAGAGGACTCTGCTTCAGAGGCTGCCCAGCAAACTTTACAGATCTTTAATCAGCTACGCATGTCAAGGGTAGGGTCACAGAAGGCAAAGAGTACGTATGTGCCAAGAAGTTCAGAATTCAGTTTCAGATCCCAAGTTCAAAGGCTTGGATTTTCTCTGTAGCTGGGAGGACAGCCATGTGATTTACCCACAGGTAAGAGCACAGTTTCCTCTAGAGAAACGCATCATACTGTGGGGAGAAGGAGACTTGCCATTGCACTGAACTCAAATCTGCTTCATACTTACTATTTTACTTTCATAGAAATTTCTGCAGTCCAGTAGGATAGTATCACTTTCTTCTTGATTTTCCAGAGATAAAAATTTTCCTACTTCTTTATGAAATTCATGTGGGGACAAATGGATTCCTGTAAACCAAACCAAAAGAATTTTGTTCAGAAAAACAAAAACAAAACAAACTAAAAATGCCAGTTTGATGATCAAGGGATAAGAGGAATGATCTATTTTGTATGCATAAGTAAAGGAGAACAGGGTAGGAGAGTTGGCAGCAGAAATGCTATACAAGGGAAAGAAACTGAGTGAAAGATGAAAAGCGTTGAGGTGAATGCTGTAAGTAAAATACAAGAAGATGAAAAAGAGGGATCCCCATCTTTGGTGGACCCCTTTGCTTTAACTCTCCAGGACAGAAACATCCTCAAATGTTTGTGGGTGCAGATATGTCCATAGATTGGTGGGAACTTCTCTGAATTTTGGCAGTATGGAGCTACAACATCTCTCCAGCAAGGGTTCTAGTAACCAGTCACCATTCGTAACAGAACATAGAGCACCAAAGGAGGCTGCTGCTGCTCAGGGATGAATCCTAACAACACTGCTCAGATGGGGTCACAGTACAGCTGAGGAATCTAACTGCCTAATCCAGGGATTGTGGGCAGAATGTGACGAGACCGGATTCTGTATGTTACCAGCACACAATTAAATGGATAACCCAATAGGGGGAGTAAAATGAAAGGTCCAGAAGTGCAATGAGAAGGATGGAAAAAAATGTGCTAAAACTTTACTTGGATGCAATCAGTTTTCCACTGCTGCTATTAGAGCTGCTATTCTACTGGCCTCAAGAAAGCCTGGTTGCACCAAAGTATATATAGAGGCTCTTTAAACAACCTGGCTCAAGTGAAAGCAGCACCTGGAGCCTGCCCTTCCCCAACATCCTGAGCAACATGCTGTAGCGGTTACAAACAGGAAGAGATGTCTGTAATCATACCAGCTCCTGCTAAGAGCTTGTATCTTACTCCCATTTCACTCTGGCTCAATCCTTGGTCTTTTAAAAATATTTATATGTTAAAAACTAGATAAGCCTATGTACTTCCAAGTCAAAGAAGCTCAGGTGGTATAGTGGTAAGGAATGGCACTGACAACCCAGAGGTATTCAGTTTGAATCCACCAGCTGCTCCGCAGAAGTAAAATGGGAAATCTCCTCCCATACAAATTACTGCCTCTAAAAACTCTGAAAACTATGGAGGGTCAGCTATGACTCAGTTCCAACTTGACGGCACACAACAAATTCCAGGCAAAAGAATGAACAAAATCAAGCTTGAATCTCAAGTCTCTATGGTCTAACATGTACCAGTTGCTCCATGGACCCTACACACTTGAGATGCAGCTAAGTCCAAAGTGAGTTGTGTGATCAAAGGGTAAAATACATACTGGATTTTAAAGACTGAGTATGGGAAAAAATTCAACTAATTTTTATATTGATAATAAATTATATTGTGTTAAAGTATCACATTAAAATTAATTCCACCTGCTTCATTTTACTTTTTCAAGTGTGGCTACTAGAAATTTAACAGTACATATGTAGCTCACATTATATTCCTTTTGGGTAGTGCCACTCTAACTAGCATTTATAGGAAATACAGAAGACAGAGGTAGAAGTTAACCAGCTTGATGGAGGCAGAATCACTATAATCCACATTGTGAGTGACTACTTCAAAGGGAGCTCTGGTGGTCTAGAGTGCTAAGAAGCTGCACTATATTCCTGCAGGCATGTGGTTCAAATGCACCAGCTGGCTCCATGGCAGAAGGATGGGTAAATCTCCTGTGCGATTAACTCCCTCTGGAGGGTCAGTTATGGATTGGTTCCACCTTAACAGTACAAAATAATAACTGCAGTCAAAGACACTGTTCTTTCAAAAATTAAGCTGCCAGGGGAGGGGGGGAGGAGGAAGAGATGGAGGGGATTTTAGAGGTCAAAAAGAGACATATCAATGAATTATAATGCAGTCATAACTGAGAGCTAATAAAAATGAAGTTTTTAAACATGAAAACTGGGACTCTGAATACTGAAAGGAAATTTGGTAATATTAAAGAATTACTGTTAAAATATTTCAGATGTGACAATCTAAAAGTTTTTCGGTTATAGTTCTGTTTTAAAAGACTCTTCTAGGACATTATATGATGTTGATAGCAAAACAATGATAGTTATAGAACAAGGTTCAGGTCTTTTGTTCCTGGGGTCACAATGAGTCATACTCAACAGCACTTAACAACAACATATGATGTTGGGATTTCCTTCAAAATAATCCAAAACAGGAAAAGTAGGTGAACAGGGGCATAGATGAAAAAAGGCCATGAAGTGGTAACTGCTAACAAGTGGAAACTGACTAACAGGACAGGAGGTGAACTGTACTATTTCATTTGAAAATTTGCTTAGTAAAAAGTATTTAAAACTAAATTCCACAAAATAACCCTCTATAGTAACCAAGGGGTGAGGGTGAGGGAACATTGGAAACCAACTGCTTAGGTGTTGAAAGCCACCTGTTTTCTATAATAAAAAGCCTGTGTGTTCTATTCTGTTGATGAACTATTTACAAATAATAATTACATTATTGCCAAACTGTTACCTCTGGAAAAAGAAAACTTCTTGAAGGCATCAACAAGAATAACTAAGATCAGTCACCCTAAAGGAAGAGTCTTCAACTACCTTAGCCCCAAGGAGAAGAATCAATTTAAGCGATCAGTGAGTCCAAGTGTTTACCACCTCACAGTTACTTCAAAGAGAAGATTCACCACGACTCTGCTTATTTGCCTCTCTTTTTTCGATTTTGCCCCCATGAAGAAAAGCACAATTCTTAAAAAGGCAGACATACCAGGCTTCTTGTAGGAGATCTCATTGGGGCTAATCCCCATGGGCACGATTTCTTCAAATACACCAACACGCAATTCTGGAAAACAGTGAGCTCCGCCTTTGCTGGTCTAGCCAATGAGACACAAAAGAATAAAGTCATCATCTCCCATCCCCAAATGTAAGGCCAGTGCCAACTAAAGAATCAAAACTTACTCTTTGATAGTGACAGTTCTAGAAACCTCAAGTGGTAAAAAAAGGACAAAGGCCTAGAATATTTCAGATCATTTAATACTATTGAATTCACTACGTACCTACTACTGCCAGGACACAGAAACGGTGTTTTGATAGCTATACGCATTTAATTATAAAGCTGAAATGCCACAGAGGAACTCCAGCATTGTTCCTGAACACATCTTTCTTTTCCAGTCTCCATTTACACTGACATAAAACTGAAATGCCACAGAGGAACTCCAGCATTGTTCCTGAACACATCTTTCTTTTCCAGTCTCCATTTACACTGACATTAGCAAGGCATTTCCTGTTGTGTATTTGTTATTTGATTTATTCGGCTTTCCCTAGCAACTATTGTGATAAACAAAGTCATTCAAAAGAGCTCAGCTTTGAAAGCAACATCCTTATATGCGCCCATGTGGTAATGAAGTAATGGCTTCAATTTTAAGTTTACTAACAATGTAGTGGTCCCCTAAAACAGATAGGAGGTCTCTCAAGTAAGCAAACATGCCTTAGTTTTAGAGTTAGGGATTGTGTAAGCTATAAGCACGTCATTTTATAAGAAGGAAGACAGGTCCAGGGAAGCCATCAGCTTGCCACTAGCCAAGTCCCATGGTGACTTAGTAGAAGAAATGGGCCATCCAGATACCTGGCCCCAGGCTTCTTCTATTATTGCTCTACCTCATCACACGGTGGGGAAACAGTATTCACCTGGTACTGGTTAGCACAGAGAAGGGAGGTACTGAGCAGAAGCAGCCAGCTCTCAATTAGTTTCTCTTCAATTTCTCTTACCTTAAAATCGTCCTTACACAGGTAATCCTTAAACAATGGGAAGGAAAGCATGACTTCCACATAGAGTCTGGTGGCCAATGTGCTTCCACCTACTGTCCCATTGATTCCTTCTGTAGCAATTCGAACCTGAGATAAAAGATGAGGAGAGGGTAGAGGGCCCATCCTTAGCTTAGTTATCTTTCTAGGGTAGAACAAATGGGACTAAATAAAGACGTGTATTTTCAGAATGGTACTTAACCGTGTATAGGTTCCTAAACCATATGCCTCCGGAAACTCAATGAACTTTGATAAATGTTGATAGTTATAGAAAGGCTTCAGGACTTTTATTCATAGGGTCGCTATGAGTCATGCTCGACTCTAAGGCAATCAACAATAACAATTGTATATAGGGTGAGGTATTCAGGTAATGTGTGCTCAACAAGAAAATGAACAAATAAAATTTCCAGGAAACCCCCTTTGCTATGGAGCTTTAGTTATCTAAAGGCCAAGTGAATGTGAGCTCTGCCTAAATCCAAGGAGCCTAACAGTCCTCCACAGAGGTCAGCTAGATCAAAATCCAGCTCCACCACTTACTTGCCATGAGGCCCGAGAAGTTCATTTACTTCCTTGAACCCCAATTTCTCAATCTTGAAAAATAGGACTAAAAAGAGCACCAATAGTGAGAAAAATGCTCAAGAAATATTATCCAAGTTTTGATGCATAGAACAATTATGAAGGCTAGGGTTGCATGCACATACATCACTAATGTTTGGAGGAACGTTTGCCCCTGAAAACGCTCCTGCTGGAGTGCAACTTCCAGAAGGGCTGTGTGTTTGGTCTGTTCAATGATGCAAACCCGCTCCTGGAACAGGGCCAGACACACAGTGGGTGCTCAACACCAATCTGATGGATGAATGAATGTGTGTCTACATCTGGAGGTCTCTGATTTCTTAAAACCTCTATTCTCTGAAATTCTTCATTCTGAGTCAAAAACCTGCCTTTAAGGGGCCATGTTCTGGCAGCCCTGTAAAGTTAGTTGTTTTAATTTTATAAAATCCTTTGGCTGAGTTTAAAAATTAATTTTCTCTTCAGGTAACAAGCTCTCTAGAGGAAGTACAGAACTGAACGACATAACACATTCTCTGAAAAGGGAAGTAATTTCATTTAAGGCTCCTCGGAAAACAGACTTGACGCTCTGCTTCTGTAAACATTACAGCCAAGGAAACCCTACAGGGCCGTTCTCATGGTAACACATGGGGTTACCACAGGCATCCAGTGGGTTTTCAAGGCTGGAAATCACCTGAGAGGAGCCTGCCCATCTTCCTCAAACGAAGCCACTGGTGGATTCGAACCACCAGAGAGGTACAGCTTTTGGGTTGGCAGCATAACTCTATGGATTAGGCCACCAGAGCCCCCTTTGCCCTGCTGAGAAGCTAATATTCTATGAAATTTCCTATAAAAAGGACAGTAAATCTGACATATTGTTGAAGTCTGGGAATTCGGACCCAAACTTTAGGCAGGTGCTGCCATCTTGTGCCTGAGACTCACTGCCATGGTTTATGCAGTCTGGGCCAAAGTGAAATCTGCCACCCCAACTCAGAAAAGGTACTGATTTTCTTTTGCATGTTTAGATTTACTGTGAGCACAGTCATCTTTTATAGCATAAAAGTTCTATGATACAGATAGTAGTTGTTATTGTTGTTGATATGAGACTCTATGTACAAAAGCCCTAAACTCTGCTCTATCCTGTGCCAATCTTATTGTCTCTAACACACCTACCCCCATTACCCAATTCACTGAATCCATCCATCTCATCAAGAGTCTTCCTCTCTTGCACTGTCCCTCCACCCTCCCAAGCACAATGTTCTTCCCCAAGGACTGGTCCCTCCCTGCAACATGTTCAAAGTATTTTCGGACGGAGCTTCAGAATCCTTGCCTCCAAGGAGCAGCCTGAACTCATCATCTCTAGGGCAAACTTATTTGTTCTCCTAGCAGTCCATGGTATATTCAATACTCTTCTCCAGTACCACAGTTCAAAGGCATCAGTTCTCCTTCTATCATCCCTAGTCATTCAAGAGCCTGTGGTGATGAAGGAAGCAGTTCAAACTATTCTGAAAGAAATGGCAAAAAACAAAGCCCCAGCAATTGATGAAATGCTAATTGACATATTTCAATAAACAGATGCTGCCCCAGATGTTCTAACCAAGAAATCTGGAGGACAACCACCTGGCCAACTGACTGGAAGTGATCTAGATTTGTTCCCATTCCAAAGAAAGGTGACCCAATGGAGTGCGGAAATGATCAGACAGACAGTAATACTAATAAAAATGTACTGAATTTCACAGACTACCATTGTCACAGATACTTAAAAAAAAAAAGAAACTTACTCACTGACAAATGTTAACTGGGAATTCCTTGAAGAAAGTCTTCAGGAATAAGACTCAAAAGACAGGAAGGAACACAGAGGGGGTCAGAAAGTGAAAGACCACGGTGCTGGAGCGTAGAGTGCAGAATGGCTGCAGGGCAGCTAAAAGGACAGCAAGGGTTTTAAGTTTGTAGCTTCACTCGGAATATGCTAGACAGAATATAATATGCTAGATTTTGAACAAAGGAGCAGTATCATCTCCTTTCTCTTTTAGAACCATTCTGATTATTACATGACAAATAGGTTAGATGACAGCCAAAGACCAAAGGACAGGGAGTGGTACTGAAGCTCTTCCAAGTACCAGCTAGGAGAGGGTAGTGGTGAAGTGAAGAAGAAAAGTGGCTTCATGGGAAATTTTTAAGTAAAAGTGTCAGGATTTGGGGAGGAACTAAAGGAGGTAAATTGTGTTTTCTGTGACCATATGTTAGAAAGCATGGGTGTGCAAAAGACCAATGATCAACTGATTGTTTCAAGAAATAAAAACCTGGGACATATATGGAAAAGATTAAGTGTAAAACAGTATAATGTCAGAATCAGAGATCTCAGAGGACAGCTAATTTACTTATGACTTAAATATTTTAGAAAAAGAAAACTAAAAAGAAAAACCACACATAATTCTATCAGGAAAAGATAATCACTGACATTTTGGCATCATTATACATATATATGTTTACACATACACAGCACACTTTAGGCTTAGTCATCAACATGCATTCATTCTTTTACTAAACATTCCACATATATTTATTTAGTCTGCTATTTGTTAAGCCCTGTGCAAAGGACTTGTCTAAGGAGCATTTGTACAGACGATACCCGTATCTGGAGCAAAAGAACAAAAACCAGAGATTCAAACTAATCTACAGGACAAACAGCCTACATGAAGCACAGCCTTATCTATCCTAAGACCAGAACTACCATTATCTATAGATCATTCTCATCAGGGCTAGAGAAAATATGTCAAGAATGTCAAATTCCCAGAAACAAGACCAAAGCAGGTATCCTGGACTGGTTAAGACTCTCTCTCAGAATACTGCCTTGAGGTACTCTTTAAACTTAAACCAAAACCCCTGAGCTTTCCTTGTCACAAAAAAAAATGGCTCAAAAACAATCATTAAATTCATTTGCAAGTATCCTGTTTCTTTAAAAGTCACCTATAAGAAACTAAATGGTCAAAATTAAAACAAGTATGTGAATATAAGAGGACAAACTTTATTAATAAAAATGGAACAAATAGTTGTAGATAATAAGAATGTTCATGTGCTGTGAAAAATGTAACCAAAGGTAGTGAAAAAAACCTGTGTACTAATTGCTGAGTGGGAACCTAAACTGCTCTATAACCTTCAATGAAACCACAATAAAATAGTTTTTTCCAAAAAAAAAAGGCAGAAGTAGAAGTAGAAAGGGATGAATATTGGAGAGGGAACTTGTGGTATTAGCCTAAAAGTAGGCTTTTTTTTCAGCCATTACAGTTAGCCACCTTAGCTGCAGACACATGTTCTTGCAAATTAGGATGGTCTTGCAAATAGCAGCTCTAAGACTAGGATAAGAGAAAGAGTGCTTTCCACTTGAGGCAAGAAAGACGAGGTGAGCAAGACCCTGGTGATGGAGAGAATGTAGCACTGCTGTGGACAAATGGTGGCAAGGTACGACTTAAGGCTTCTTGCATTTGTGCTGGCCACAGTTAAAAGTTTTAACAGAATAGCACAAACGCAAGAAGTCTAAGATCATACCTTGCCACCATTTAGATATTTGAAAGAGGAGCTGATTTATAACTGCTCTGAGGCAAACCTTCCTGGATGACTTGGATTTGACTGCTGAACTGAAACTGGAGCCTGGACTTACTGAGGAATTGTGCCTTGGAACTGTTGGGCTGAACCCTAGACTTGTACTGTGAGATATTCTTTGCCTCCCCCACTCACTTCGCTAATAAACCCCATTGTTGGTACCATAACTGAGTCAGCAATAAATGAACGAACCTCTTGCTGCTGCTGTGGCTCTAAAGGCACCATGGGGCTGGGCTACAGGCTCTTTACCTGATTTCTACGCTGAGGCAATGAAGGGCTATGCTAGTCTTACTCTCTCTGGCCCTTTCAGAGAGATGTTCATGGCCCTGTGCCACCATGTGCTGTTTTACCCTCTTTAGACAGAATAACACCAGATTAGAGTTCTGAGGAAGTTCTGAGCAAAGATCTAAAGTGAGGCATAGGCCATATGAAGATTTAGGGGAAGACTGAAAGAGAACAGCATATGCTCTAAGATAGTAAAAGGCCTTGACATACTCTAGGAAAAGTAAGAACAAGCTGGAATCACATTTATATGTATAATTTTATAAAATGCTTTCATCATTAATATATCATGACCATTTATTTATGCCAGATGTTGACAAACTATGCCTATCTTTTCATAGATTTCAATAAAAATTTAGAGACTTTGGATTTCCATTCATTCATTGTTAAACTTTTCTCCCTGCTCCCCCCCCCAGTAGAGTCTTCTCTTTGAAAAGTAAAGAAAAAATTCTTTCATTGTTTTACAATTCCTCCCCCCACTATGCAGCCTTCAACAGTGGCACCATGCAGTATTTGCCCTTTTGTGACTGGGATATTTCACTCAGCATTATGTCTTCCAGGGTCACATATTTTGAATATTTCATGAGTTCATTTTTTCAATGCAGCACAGTATTCCATTGTGTGAATACACCAGAGCTTCTCTATCCATTCGTTTGTTGATAGGCATGTAGGTTGTTTCCAAGTCCTTGCTATTGTGAACAAAGCTGTGAAAAACAGGGGTGTGCATATATTTGCTTGGGTGGCAGTTATGGTCTCTTTGGGGTATATTCCCAGTAGTGGAATTGCTGGGTCAAATGGTATCTCTATTTGCAACTTTTTGAGAAAGTGCCACACAGCCTTCCACAGTGGTTGCACCATTTTACACTCCCACCAATAGTGAATAAGGGTTCTAGTTTCTCCACAACCTCGCCAGCATTTGTTGTTTGCTGTTCTGTTAAATTTTGCTATTCTGACTGGGGTGAAATGATATAGTTGTTTTGATTTGCATCTCTCTCAGAGCTAGGGATTTTGAACATTTCTTCATGTGCTTTTTGGCCATCTGAATGTCTTCTTTGGTGAAGTATCTGTTCATATTCTGTGCCCATTTTTCAGTTGGATTGTTTATCTTCTTGTGGTACTCAAGTATTTTATAAATTCTAGATATAAGTCCCTTATCTGACGTGTCATTACCAAATACTTCTTCCCAGTCTGTGGCTTTCCTTTTTACCCTGTTGGAGAAGTTTTTGGATGTGCATAGGGATTTGATTCTTAGACGGTCCCATTCAACAATTTTATCTTCTAGTTGTAGATTTTTCAGGATGCTTGGAAGACTATTTATGTTGTGGATTAGGACTACTAAAGTTCTTCCAAGCTTTTCTTTAATGAAGTTTGTAGTCCTTGGTTTTAGTCCTAGGTCCATGATCCATCTAGAGTTGATTTTTGTGTATGGAGTGAGGTGTGGATCTTGCTTGAGTCTTTTGCAGATACTTTTCCAATTTTGCCAACACCATTTGTTAAAAAGGCTGTCGTTTCCCCACTTAAATGATTTCATCTCCTTGTCAAAAATCAGTTGACCATAGGTAGATGGGCAGATTTCTGGGTTCTCAATTCTATTCCATTGATCTATGTGCCTGTCATTGTACCAATACCATGTCTTAACTACCATAGCAGTGTAGTAGGATTTGAAATCAGGGAGTGAGATGCTCCTACCTTTTTTCTATTTTTAAGGAGTGCTTTGCTTATTCAGGCTTCTTTCCATTCCAAATAAAACTGGAGATTGCCTTTTCCATCTCGTTGAAGAATGGGATAGGTATTTGTGTTTGGATTGCATTGAATGTGTAAATTGCCTTTGGTAGCATTGCCATTTTCACAATATTGAGTCTTCCTATCCATGAGCAAGGGATATTCTTCCACTTTTCCAGGTCTGTTTTGTTTCTTGCCATAATGTTCTGTAATTTTCTTTGAATAGATCCTTTGTGCTTCTCATTAGATTTACTCGCAAATATTTAATCCTGTGATTAGCTATTGTGAAGGGTACTGTTTTTCTTAGCTCCAGCTCTCTATTCTCTTTGTCACTGTAAAGAAATCCAACCGATTTTTGTATGCTGATCTTGTATCCTGCTATTTTGCTGAATTGGTCAACTATGTCCAATAGTTTTCTTGTTGAGTCTTTAGGGTTTTCTAAGTGTACTATCATATCATTTGCATTGAGAGATAATTTTACGTCCTCTTTATCAATCTGGGTACCTCTTATTTCCTTCTCTTGTCTTATTGCTATTGCTAAGACTTCGCTAATACAGTATTGAATAAGAGAGGTGATAGTGGGCATCCTTGCCTAGATCCTGTTCTTAAAGGGAATGCCTTTAACCTCTCTCCATTGAGAACAATGTTGGCTTTCAGGTTTGCGTAAATACTATTTACTATGTTGAAGAAATTTCCCTCTAATCCTATTTTGTTGAGTGTTTTAATAAGGAAAGGGTGCTGGATTTTGTCAAAGGCCTTTTCTGCATCAATTGATAGGATCATGTGGTTCTTGTTCTTTGCTTTGTTAATGTGATGAATTACATTAACTGCTTTTCTTATGTTGAACCAACATATTTCATATTAAAATGGCAGTTTTGAGTATGTGCAACAGAAACCAAGTGGCCTGAAAAACTTAAAATATTTATTGCCTAGCTCTTTCAGAAAAAATAATGCCCCGTTGTTGTGTATTCTCCCTAATTCCTAAGATGCCAACAGAGAATCCCTTAATGAGTATGTTGTTTTTGTAATCAGGTGCTGTCAAGTTTGACTCACAGTGACTCTATAAACAACAGATATGAACCCTGTCCTATCTTGTGCCATCCTCAATGAATCTTGCCGCTGGAATCCAAATTTGGTAAGTAAAATGTGCCTGGCAAAGGATGAGCTGAGAGCAGATGGGTTACCTTGCCTGTGAGGTGCAGATGCCGACAGAGAGCTGTCTGCCAGGCACAGATCCAGTGAGGATTCTCCAGGTCACAGTAGCAGTAATAAAGCAGCACCTCCCCTTCATCGTTGTCCTGGCCACTGAAAAGAGAAAAAGCATTTGAATAACTGGTCTCAGAATTCCAGTTCATAAAGTACACCCAGGCAACTTGTGGAAACAGCTGCTATTTGTTTCTGAGAATTGAGGTAACTGCAGCCTTGTGAACCCTGAACCAAAACTACCCAGCTAAGCTGCTCCTGGAGCCTCATCCATAGAAACTATGTGAAATAATGTCTGCTGTTTTAAGCTTTAAATTTTGGGTTGCTATATTATATAGATATAGTTAATACAGAAGGTTGACATCTAGCACTAGGGGAGAGAAAATAATGTCCGAAGTAAAGAGCAAATGTTTAAATTTAAGCATCCTACTTAAGATCATATTAATTATATTAAACCACTGGAAATGCTTGTCAAGGTCATTACCCTTTAAGAAGCCACAAAATATAAAGTTGTTTAAAACTCTAGTTCAAAGAAAAGTTAACACAAAGAAGATACTTAGGTACTTTAAAAAGGAAGCTGCATTTCTCTGCTATCTGAAGAATGCACTGCGTGGAATTCTACATTCCTCAATAAGCCCTGAGAAGTGATGCTTATGTCTGGGTTAGGTATCTGGAATCATCTGACTTTAAAGAGATGGCAAGATCTATCATACAAAGGTTTTTCTCCCTTACTTTCAATCTGTATCATTTATTCATTTCAAAAATTAACTGAGGCATAATATACAAGTGAAATGCACAGACCTTATGTGCATATTGACACATGCATACATCTAACTTAACTCACTAAGGAAGTCTTAGTGGTGCAATGGGTTACTCATTTGCCTGCTAACTGAAAAGTCAGAGGTTGAAACCTACCAGTTGCCCTGAGGGAGAAAGTAGTCTGCTTTCAAAAAGACTCACAGCCTTGGAAACCCGATGGAGCAGTTCTATTCAGCCTTACAGGGTCACTAAGAGTGGGAGTCAGTTTGGGTTTTTTTTAGTATAATACTCACTTGCCCCTATAACACAACCAGGAATATTTCCATCACCTCAAAAAGTCCCCCTTTCACATTTCCAGTCAATCCCACACCCTCACCAGAAGCAAACACTATTCTGCTATCATCACAGATGAGTTTTGCCTGTTCTGGAACTTCATGTAAATTGAGTCAGAGACTACATATTCTTTGTCTAGCTCCTTTCTTCGAGATCCACCCAAACTTATGCCTGTGAATAAGAAGTTCTAGGTTTTATACTGTCCAGTATTCTTGGGTCACACATTTTATTCTTTCTTCTGTTGATGGGCATTATTACAGTTATTTTCTGGTTTTGATTATTATGAATAAAACTCATGAAGTCTTGGACAAGAATTTTTGCAGCATTATGTGTGCCTTTCTCTTGATTAAGTATATGCCATCTTGGTTTTCTACCTCCGAGACTTAGCAGGAGGCTGATACTCACTTCTACTGTGTGTTGCCCTGGTAATGGTCTACTTAACAGTGTGAATCTGAAGAAATGGGCTTCATCTCATTACTCCTACTACTAGAGACCCCTTGGTGAACATATGTCTTACTAACTGTATTAAAATCCTACTATCTCAAAAAAACATTTTTTTTTTCATTCAAACTCTCTTTCATTAATGAAAATGCATGGTTTTAATAAGAATAAAAGCAGAAAGTAAATGGACCTTGAAAGATTTAAAATCAAACCAAAATACAGAATGAAAATCTTACCCTATCAGCTCTTCAGGACTAAAGCAGCTTATATCAGGGAGCCAAGAAGATACTTCGTGGTCGTGAGGGAGGTACTCTTCTAGAAGGTTCCTTCTGTCTGCAGATTTAAGACACTCTGAGGAGCTCAATGTCATGGCCAGCTGCTTTAAAACAGAAGCAGTCTGGTGACAAATTTCAACAGCATGTTGTGTTGCCACATGTCTATGGATGCTGGTCTGGTCCCTGAAGAGCTGTTGACAACATTTCCACTGTTTTTCTTTACATTCAAAAGGAGATGCTGGAACTTGCTTGGTTTTGACAAAAAGGGCAAAGGCCTACAATTAAATTGCAAATAATGCCATTGATAAATAAGCACAGGTATAATAATATAATAAGCAAAGCTAATGACAGGCTCAGTGAAAATCCTTCTGTTTTATAGGATTCCCTGAGAGAAGAACAATTCTCTTACTATATAGCTTTTGAAGAGATTACTGTTATGTTGTTATTATGTCCTGTCAACTTGTACTTGTAGCTGACCCTCCAGCAGGTTTTCAGAGGCAATAAATCACATGGCAAGAGACAGCTCATCTTTCTTCCACATAGCAGCTGGTGGATATGAACTGTATACCGAAGTGGGAAGTACAACTCTTCACCACTTGTTGTTAAGTGCCACTGAGTAAAGTACAGCTCATAATGACCTTCTGAATAACAGATCTGAACACCTATTCTATCCTGTATCATCCTTAAACCCCTAACACATTTGAATCCATTACTACAGACACTATCAATGCATCTCGTTGAGGGTCTTTCTCTTCTTTGCTGGTCCTCCGCCTTTTCAAGCATGATGTCCCTTTCCAAGGAATAGCTTCTCCTAACTACATGTCCAAAATATGTTAGACAAAGCTTTGCCATCTTTGCCTTCAAGGAACACTCTTGGCTGTACTTTACCTAAGACATATCTGATTGTTCTTTTGATAGTCCATGGGATAGTCAGTGCTCTTCTGTAACACACCACAATTCAAATGCATCTATTCTCCTGTCATCCTTAGTCCACTTTCTAGCTCTCAGGTGCATAGCAGGTGACTGGAGGTGACTCTGCACCACCAGGGAAGTTAAAACTTAACTTTATTTTATGGAAGTTAAATAATTCCCAGCATCACAATTTTATACTCAGAATAGAAGCTTATTCTTCCTAAGGTCCTTTGTAGGGAGAAGAATCTAGTTCAACTGTGTAGGATTTGCTTTCTTCACTGGAATATCCACACAGTCTGACCCTGTGCTTTGAGCAGCATTCATATCATTACTGGAGAAAGGGGGAGCACTATAACATCAATATTAGCTCTCCTCCTCTGACCCCAAGTCTCTGTTCCCACAGCTGCCTAGATTCCTCACTGTTTACATTTACCTGTCTTCACATGTGCTGTTTCCTGTACAAAGAATGCCCTCCTTTAGCTTCTCTTTACCAAACTGCTTTGAAACTTTCACAGGAATCTCAGAAGTCACTTCTGACATGAGATACTCTGGTTTCCTCCTACTAAATGCTATTTTTCCATTTTCCGAACCCTTATAAAAACTCATCTTTATTTTCTCCCTTAAAAGGATCTTAAATACGGACTTTGCCATTTACTATTTGTATGACTGAGCAAGGACACAGAACTTTTTAGAAAGTTATTTAATCTTTGTGCTGAGTCTTCATTTGGAAATACAAATCATAAAGAATTAGATAAATGTTAAACCGTATCATGACAGCTATTTATGTCTTATATAATTCTTAACTGAAATCCTCCCGCCCCTTTAACAGCGGAGAACCTTTTTCAGAAAGACAATCAGTATTTCCAACCTACTGGCCACTCCTACAAAGGTATATTCGTTCCATGTCAATAAAGAAAAGATAATCTCTGGGGGGAAATAAAAAGCTAAATGGCAAAGAGAAGCATCAACATAATCCCATTAAAACCCAGCTCCAACTGCACTCAGTATTCCTGAGGCATGCTGGGATACTCTCTTCTTTTTCTCAACCAATGGTATCCTATCAACTGGGTTAGAGCAGAAGTTCTACATTGTTAATCAGCAGGATTTAAGAATAACTTTAAGTTTGATAATCTCCTTGGATGGAAACTGATCTTCTGTTTACCTGCTGTGCTCATGAATAAAGTTTTCTAGTATTTTCTCTTTCAGAACTGTACCAGTTAGTTCAAGGATACCCATTCAAGGGCCACATCTTGCCCATGATCCTCCTTTGACTGCCACTGAATTAACATAATTAGTAAATGTCACTGACTAGACCTTACCTTGAACATGGCTAGTCACTAGCTACTCCTTAGAGACCAAGTTTGATGAGCCATTTCTAGATGTATCCACATTTAAGTTTATATACACGGTCCTGAGCCATCAATAGTAATTTTACCTTTTTCTTTGCAAAGGAGTATTTCTTCTTTGTACTGCCATCTAACTCTGCTTTGAGAAGGCTACTGGGATTGATAAGACTTGTGGTTTTAAAGTCCAGGTCTGAAAAACTTAAAACACAGTCTTCCAGGTTATCTCCTTGGTCTGATAAAGCAAAAGAAGGCATCTGGCAGCAGAGCAGAACAGAGCAGAGCAGAGATTCCTTGGAATTAAGTATCTCCTAGAATGTAAGCAAAGGAAAAAGAGCCATGTCAGAGTCTTTTAACTTCTTCCTGAAGGGACCTGAAGCTCCTCAGTCATGCAGATGATCATGGGTCCTATAGTCCAAGCTACCCATTCATTCCTGTGTTGGCCCAACATTTATTTAGCACTTTCTCTGTAGCAAGCACTGTTCTAGATACTGAGGATGTAACAGTGAAGTAAACAGAGTCTTGACCGTTTTTACTTTATATTCTAGTAGGGAGGAGGAATGGGACATTAGGCATACAAAGAAACAAATCAATGTCACCATGACAGACATTGAAATGGGCTATGAAGAACAATCTGTAGAGGAAGGAGACTATGCTTGAAGGGCTCTTTAAACCCTCACTCCAAAACTCAGTGCTGTTGGGTTGGTTCTGACTCATAGTAACCCCCCATCTGATTTCCAAGGCTATAAGAGGAGACTGCCCACCTTTCTCCTTCACAGCTGCTGGTGACTGGAACCACCAGAGGTGCTCAGCTCCTGGATTACCAGGGCAACTCTATGAACTACACCCTCTTTTAAGCGCAGAGGGAAGGAAAGACTTTCCAAGATAATAGCATTTAACAAGAAATATGAATTAAAAGGTTAATGATATCAGAAAAAGCATCAAGAACAATAATCATCACCCAAATAGAGTGCTAGTATGTTCAATTATGAACAGCGGTTTGTAGTGGTTTTTTCCGCCCCCTAATTTCTAAGCAGGAGCCCTGGTAGCATGGTCGTTAAAGCTCTTGATTGTTAACCCAAAAAAGTCAGCTGTGAACTCACCATGCAAAGGTATGGCACTCTGCTCCTGTAAAGACTGACAGCCTTGGAAACCCTAGCGGGTAGATCTGCTCTGTCCTACATGTCACTATGAGTCAGAATCTATTTGATGGCCATTAAACGTTTTGGTTTAATTTCTGAGATGTGCAAATTGCTTTCCTTAGTAGAAATGGATACTAAGTTCCATTTTAATGAGTCAGAATACAAAAACTGCTATTGTCGTTAAATCTTATCAAAATAGACATAATACGCTACATTCCGTCTTTTACAAAGCAAATGTTATGGGTGACAAACAGAGACAATCTGAAGCTCTGGGAAAAGCCTGGGCTTTGAATTCCATCACTGCTGGTTGCAGACCCAGGAATTTGTGCAAACTAACATTTTTGCCATGATATTTTCAATTCCTTCCTATAAAATCTGAGAGTTGAACAATGAATAAGGATGACTGAGGTACAATTAGTGCTTTTAAACTGTGTGGTGTCAGAGAAGATTACTGAATCACCAGGGAGTGCCATGAGAGCAAACAAATTAGTCCTGGAAAAAGTACAACTAGCAAGAGTGATGCTTAGAGGCAAAAGTGGTAAAACATCGCCTCATATATTTTGGGCATTTTGTCAAGAAGGACTGTTGTTGTTATGTGCCGTCGAGTCATTTTCGACTCATAGCGACCCTATGCACAACAGCCCTAAACCCTGCTCTATCCTGCGCCAACC
>NW_006399802.1:3524820-3546001 GCF_000299155.1 Elephantulus edwardii
ATCTTAAGCTTTCTTGGCTTCAGTGATTCCAAACACGTCAACTGCTGACATTTTCTTCTTCTGACCAGTGTCTCTTAAGTTTAGTTGTACTGTCTCCAAGGGAAGGTGACGTGTCCTGTAGAACTCCTGTGTAGATTATGTTTTCCTTTCTGGCCCGAGGGCCACAGGCCCGAACTATTATCCGAGGTGACCTTGCCCAGTGTGCAGCTTCCCTTCCACCCAGGAGCACGTTCTCCCACTGGTCCCTGACTAGACCTTAGAAAAAGACATCATTCTACCTAGGAAAGGTAGAGGTCAGCGAAAGAGAGGAAGACCCTCAACAAGATGGACTGACAGAGTGACAGTAACCAATGGACTTGAGCATGGAGGAATTCGTGAGCATGATGTCCTTTTCTAAGGACTGGTCCCTCCTAACAACATGGCCAAAGTATTTAAGACAAAGTTTCACCATCTTTGTCTTTAAGGAGCACTCTGGTTGCACCTTCTCCAAGACATACTTGTTTGCACTTTTGACAGTTTGTCCTCTTTCTCCAACATAACCCAAAGGCTTCGATGCTATTGTTGTGATAAATGTTGTGAAAAATACAATATTGGTTGTGTGAATCAATGAATGTGCAAATGAGTGAAATAGTAGTGTGACCAGGTGACAGGACCAGCTAATCTAGATCATGTAGCCAGAGAGGATTTCATTATAGACCTGATGTTTATGCTGAGACCTAAATGACAAGAAAGCAGCCATGCAAAGCTTCAGGAGTAGAGACTTTCCAGCAAAGAAAGAAATGAGTCTACATCACAACAAGATAAAGGTAAATAACCCAAGTGAAAAAATGGGCACAGGATATGAACAGGCACTTCATCAAGGAAGACATTCAGATGGCCAACAAACACATTAAGAAATGTTCAAAATCCCTAGCTCTAAGAGAGATGCAAATCAAAACAACTATGAGATAGCAACTCACCCCAGTCAGAATAGCAAAATTTAACAGAACAGCAAACAACAAGTGCTGGTGAGGTTGTGGAGAAACAGAAATACTTATTCACTGTTGGTGGAAGTATAAAATGGTGCAACCACTATGGGAGGCAGTAGGTGCTTTCTCAAAAAGTTGCAAGTAGAAATACCATTTGACCCAGTAATTCCACTACTGAGAACATACTCTAAAGAAATCAAAACGGTCACACAAAAAGATACATGCACACCTATGTTTATTGCTGTTTTGTTCACAATAGCAAAGCATTCGAAACAACCCAAGTGTCCATCAACAAATGAATGGATAGAGAAGCTGTGGTATATTTACACGATGGAATACTATGCGACATTGAAAAATAAGAAACTGATGAAATATTATGCAAAATGGGTGACCCTGAATGGGTGACATTATGCTGAGTGAAATATCTCCATCACAAAAGGACAAATATTGTATAGTGCCACTCTTGTAAAATGGGACTGACAACAGGGTTGAGTGAATAAAAGTGGATAATGTACACTGCACTGAAACAGATGAGGCAGAGAACTGTTTAAAAGGGATATATGATTAGGTATTATTGTCATGACAGGAGTCCAGAATGAAGGCTGCATAGTGGAGTGGACTTGGAGGGAGGGATTTTGTAACAATGAAGGAATTTTTCTTTCACTTTTCAAAGAGAAGAGCAAATTGGTGGGGTGGAGGTGGGCAGGGATAAAAGTGCAACAATGAATGAATGGAAATCCAAAGTCCCTGTAAACTTTCATTAAAATTAATTAAAAAAATAAAAAAGGGGGAAAAGAAACGAGTCTGACTTTCTAAGGTGGAGCCAAGTTCGTGTTACCGAAGGAAAAGAAATATTGAGGGTGGCTGAAGCACAGGACAACGTGAGAATAGTTTATGCTATGGAGTTTGTAATAAAAAGGTATTGAAGAATTTAAAGCAAAGCAGTAGCATGGTCAGATTTACTTTCTAAGAATATCCTTCTGGCTGCTGTGCAGGTAAAGACTGCAGACAAAGGCTTGAGGAAGCCAATAGGTTTTGACATTGGTCAGTGTGAGGTGACTCTGGGGGAAAGCAAAACTGTGGAGAGATGTGTGTCTATTACTGATTTGCTCTGGAAGTAGAGCTAGCAGGAGATACAAGGTGACTGTAATGTGGAAGTGAAGCAAAAGGCAAATTCATGAATGATTCGAACCTACATTTTGGAGTTAAGCAACTAGAATAGTGTCATTTCTTGAAATAGGTAAGCCTGAAGGAGCAGTATGTTAGGCTAGGAGATGAAACAAGAGAGTTGTATTTTAGAAATTTCATATGGTCTTGGACAAAGCAGATTAGCATGCGTAGGACTCAAGGCTAGAGATGGTCATATGCACAAACATACCCGCTACTACCCTACCACGACTAACTCGTTCCTTCTTAAGTAACAAAACTCGTAAGAACGAGGGGTGAGATGGCAACTCCCAGAACAAGGAGGATCATGCCAGGGTAAACCCTGCCATCGCCGAAGGCGGTACAGTTCGTTCCTATCCAGGGACCCCGCACCTAGGGCGGCCAGGCCCTGCCTAGCCTCTCAGCTTTCCCGAGGAGGCAAAAGAAGGGAAATAGAAGTTAAAAGAGTACATACCCGCCAGTCTGATCTTTTCTTGGGTCTCTCTTAACTGAACTGTGCCCGTTACCAAGTGTCACTTGTTTAACTTGGAAACTACAAGCGGGACAGTGTGTTTACGTGGGAACGGGCCGACGTCACCACGCTCCGGAAGTCTCAAGGCCATGGCGAAAGGGCTGCCGGGAAACCAGTGAAAGGGCTAGTGGGCGGGCCCGAGGCTGAGGCGGAGACGTGCGAGTCCAGCCCAATCCAGAGTGTGGCTCGCCCCGACCGGGCTCTGATTGGCTGGGGCGACTGCGCTTTCTGCGAGGCCCCGGAAGGACGTAGAGCGGCGGGCGGGCGGAGGAAACTGTCGAGAGGCGGGGAAAGATTTAGAGAGATATTTGCGTGCCAACCCGACGCCTGCCGCTCAGTTCGCTTCCACGCACCTCTTCTCCCGCATCGGAGCGCGCCCCGCTGACCTTTCCCCCTCGTGCTTCCGAGATCTGGAGTGAGCGAGTGCGCCTGCGCGCCTACGGGTCCGCGCGCTTCGCCGCTGTCCTCGCGCCGTCCGGCTGCTGGACGGTTCCTGCCGCGATTCCTCACCGGCGTCTCGGCTCCGAGGTGCTCCCGAAGGCGGGATGTCGCGGCGGCGGCACAGCGATGAGAATGATGGTGAGTGCGCCGAGTGTGACCGCCGATCCGCGCCGGGGTGGGCTCGGAGGTTTGACTTCGCAGGCCTTTGGGGCTCCAGAGAAGAGGACGGGACTCTTCCCCGAGGACGGGATCGCTGCCCCAGCCTCCCAGGATGGCAGAGCGGGGGTGTGGTCCGCTAAGGCGACTGCCTCCCGCTCACCACCACCCCAAGTTCCCGCAGATTTTGGGGAGCCCAGGTTTGACGGATTCCCGATCTCCCAGGACTCCTGATCTCTAAGAATTTGGCCCTAGGCACTTAGGTCTCTGCGCAGCTTCTTAGCAGCACCCACTTAGTAGCCTGAGGCTGGTTTAAACCCTTAGACCTTCACGTCCGAATGACCACGAAAATGACCCTGTTTCTCAAGACTGCTGTAGCATAGGAACAAAGCAGTGATTGAAAGATCAGATAAGTTAATATAGCCCGAGCTCTCTGCTCCTTAACCTTTATCTGATGTGTCTTCTTTCAAACTGCAGGGAAATGCTTTTGTCTCATCACCCTAAGAGATCGCAAATAAGCAGATCAGTCACTAGTCCTTTAAATCTTGAACTGGCTACAAACTTTATAAAATCGTGTAGGAGAGAGAGTCCTGGAAAGCTACCAGGAACGGTCTTAAGATGTTTGGAGTTCTCAGCTTCGTCTGAGTGGTTGTGCTCATGGGGAACATGATGTCCCCATTATAAAAACTTGAGCATTCTAGGGGTAAAAAGCCAGCAGAAGATGTTGACATCACACGGAAGCATTGGAAAATCAGTCAGGAACTCACATTCACAAACACAAAGTGACACCAACTGTAATAGTGCTAATAGTAGAATGTGGCATGATAATTGAAGCTCTACTTTGGAATTGGAATTCAGGTTACCTGCAAAACCCCCACCATTTGCTTTGTGATCTTGCTTCAGTATATTATCTCTTTTCCAATTTAACCTACAAAATAGAACAATGCTCTTTACATCTTTTAGGTTTTGTGAGATTTATGTGTAACAATGCGCATAAATGGCTCCTAGTGATGTGGTTGTTTTGGGGTCCTCCCCAACTCCTTTCCCTTTTAGCTGTAAATACTTAAGTAGTGATTAAAAATGGCAAATGTCCTCAGGGTACAGAAAATAATTTTACAGTGAGTTCGTGTTCTGCTTGGATATTGAAGCCATTTGAGGTAAGGGCAGAATCACATGTCTTTCACTGTCTCCTAGAAACACCAGATTTGTACAGAGCCGCCTAGGTGCTAACTTAAAGCAAGTGTAAGTGTGTGTGTGTGTGTGTGTGTGTGTGTGTGTGTGTGTGTGTGCGTGCGCGCGAGCCATCAAATCAGATCTGACAGGTACAGGAAGAGATTGTCCCTCCTTCCCCGGCAGAGCATCTGGTGTGTTCGAACCATGAGCCTCTGGGATAGTAGTTGCAGTTCCTTGCCACTAGGCCACCAGAGCTCCCCTACTTAAAGCAAATTTTAACACATAGCCTTCCTTTATAAAGTATGTTCAGGGCACAAGAAATAACTTTTGTGTACTTTGAATTGACTAATCGGAATAGCAGTCTGTTCGAAATCATCACTGGAGTTTAGAGAACTTGAGTCTCATGCTTCCCATTTTCTTTGTTCTTATGCTTTTCTCCACCATTTCTTCTTCTCTTCTAGGACACCCTTAAAATGTCTCTGTGAAAACACCCAGGATAATTAGAAGTATTTAGGATTTTTATGTGAATGGTTGGGGGGGGGACCCCACAGCTGTTGACAAGAGCATATAAGTAAGAAATTCTAGACAGGGTGTTTTGGTTTCAAGAGTCGTAAGTGTGAAAATTAAGGAAAAATTATTCCATTTTCTATAGTCTGTCTTATATTTTACTTAGAAAATTTAATAAAGCACTTGATTGTTAAATGTAATAGGAATACACCAACTGGTGCAACTTGATGTAAATAATTAGAGGTTTCTGATACACTTTTTTTATTCATTGCTGTCCTATAGAACTTAGTAACTTAGTGGTAAGGAGTTTTGGTGCCAACCCAAAGGCAAGTGGTTTCTCCCAAACAGCATCTGCTTTTTGGGAGAAAAATTAGTCGTTTCCTCCCATGTGATATACAACTTCTTATATGAGTTGGCTGCAACTTGATGGCGCTGATAAACAGCAGCATAGGCTTTATTTTCTCTAAGTTGACGTGCAGTGTAGCTAGTGATAGAGCATTTAACTACAAAGTTAACATAACAAGCAAACAAAATTTTTTTTAAAAATATAATTTTGTTGTAAATGTACGCAGCAAAACATGTATGAATTCAAATTTCCACAAATAAATTCAGTGACTGATAATATTCTTTGAATTGTGTGACCTTACCTTTCTTTTCTGAATTGTTTCTTACTTAAATAAAAACTCACTCTCCCCTAAGTTTTCTAACTATCTTTCACGTTGTTGTCAGTTTGATAATCCATATAGAGATGTCTTAAAAGAGTGTAATGTTCAAGGCAGGTGTTTTTTTGCTAGTTATGCTACTTTTTTGTTTCAAGACTTCTGGGATATTTTTTGTTTAAGGCTTATAGATAATCTCAGGCTATTTTGGGAGATGATGTGGCATGTAGTTGTATTTTACTGTGACAACTCTTCCTGTATTGGTAGGTACTATAGAGATGTTAAAAAATTAATAAAAAAAACCCTTGGAATTAATGCCCTTGTTCATGATGTTGACACAGATACACCATGGACTGCCAGAGATCTTTCTTGGAAGTAGGACAGCCAGGGGTGCTCCTTGGAAGCAAGAATGGTGAAACTTTATCTCACATACTTTGGGCATATTGTCAGGATGAACCAGTTCTTGGAAAAAGACATCAGGCTTAGAAAGGTGAAAGTTCAGCAAAAGAGAGGAAAGATCCTCACTGTGACACAGTGACGGGGGCCTGGAGCCTGGGAGAAATTAGGAGGATAATACTTGATTGGGCACAGATTCTAACTTTCGTTTATGAAGTCACTGTGAATTAGCTCAATCGCATCTAACAGCAATATATTTTCTTAAGGTTACACCAAATCCAACAAATTTATGAAATTTTAGCCTGTTTTACTCCATTTCCATTTCCTCATGTTCTGACCCAGGTCTTCCTGAGTTCAATATCCTGATACTGTCCTGAAGTTTAAATTATATTTACTTTCACCTCAGTCTCAACTGATGAGAACAGAACACTGCCTACCTCTAGCTCCTTCCTTTCTCTAAAATTTGTCCTTCATTATAACCAAAATAGGGGCAAGTGGGAATAGAGGGGTTGTAGTAGAAAAGTAACAATTGTATACATATATGGACATCGTATTTTTTTTCCTTAGAAATCCTACCCTTTTTTCCCTGGCAGTGTTGTCTCCCCTTTGTAAGCTTACTAGAAGGCCTGGAGGGTGGTTAGAATGACTGTAGTGTGATTCTAAACGGATTTGGGAACAAGCCAGCTGGATAGTTAATTTAGCAAGGCTATGGGGGTGGGATAAAAGGTTGGAGCCGGAGAGAAAAGAACAGATGATTGAGGGGCTTTTTTGTTTGTTTAAAACAGCTCTGATTTAGCCAGTTTTTCAGCAGGTCTGTTCCTCCAGCATAATTGGAACTTGGTTCTAAAGAGCTCCCTTAGTATGTCTTATCTCTAGAACATGGTTACTCAGCATCAGGACTGTTGATACTCTGAGCTGGGTTATCCATTCATGTTAGGAGTTGTGCCATGCAGTGCGGGGTGTTTTGCAGCATCCCTGGCTGCTCTTGCCTGATGTCTTCTGGAGGACAGAATAGCTTCTATTTCAGGATTTTGATGTCCTGGCCGACATTACATCCAATATGCAGTTATTTTTCAATAAGTAAATCCTGGAAAAGACCTTTGTGCTTAAAGTAGCCTCTTTGGATGATGGAATCATAATAAATCCTGTGATTTAAGCTTGATGTACATTTGAGAATAAAGTTTACTACCCACATTATGCCACATTTCTACAACTTTACGGATTATAAACTCTCTTATAACACAGCTTTCAGGCAGCGTACTCCTTTGGAATTGTCATCCCTTCACAGTTCTATCCATACCTGCTGCCTTTGAATCATTTATGACTCAGTCACCTTTTACCAGGTTTTCCAGGCCTGTAAACCTTTACAGGAAGTGACTACTTGTCTTTCTCTTTAGAAGCCACTGGTGGATTTGAACTGCTAAAATCTTCTGGTTGGTAGCACAACATGAAATGCAGTGAGCCAGACCTCCTTATCACAACTCTATCCAGTGGTTATTAAAAACAGTGTAATGATGGATAAAGGGGCTAACATGTAAAGCAGAATGATTTACCCTGTCATTTTAGAGTATTCCTGTCTGTATGACAACATTTTATGTGGTATCTGAAGATCATTTCTGTCATTTGAGATACTTTGTAACACCCCAAGCTCAGAATAGCAAGGTAGTATTTTATGAGTTACTGTCCATTTCACCCTAAATGTATCAGAAGACAAGTAAGTGATTATGAACTCTACAAAAATAGTTCTGATGCTTTGACTACACAGATCTGAAGAATGAAGTTAGATATTAGATAGCTCCTGGATAACCCTGTACCCAACTGCATATTTTCGTTATTACTACAGATTCTCAGCACAATTAATAGACTAGAGCTGATTAACCTTGTTACTTTTGTATCAAGGATTCTTAAAGCAAAATTTTTTCTTGCCAGTTATTTGAACAGTGCTTATGACTTTTGTGTATATGTGTGTTGTTTTAGTTTCATTGTTTGTGATAAACTGTATCCTAGTACTATCATTAATATCACAGGCCAGCAAAATACTGCTGAAGATCATCCAGAAACAACTAGAAAAGTCCATTCACAGGGAACTTCCAGAAGTTGAAGCTGGGTTTAGAAGAGGCCATGGCACTAGCAAGATCACTGCTAATATCCAATAATTCCTGGCTAAAAACAGAATATCAGAAGAATGTTGGTCTGTGTTTAATTGACTATGCAAAGGCCTTTGACTGGATCACAGCAAATTGTGGCTAACATTGAGAAGAATAAGAATCCCAGAACCCTTAATTGTGCTCATATGAAATCTATATCTAGACCAAGAAGCAATTGTCCAAATAGTACAAGGGAACACTTATATTAAGGATAAATCCTTTCTCTATATCTGTTCAATCTATATGCTGAGCAAATAATTGATGAAGCAGGACTGCATGAGGAAGAACATGACGTCCAGATTGGAGGAAGACTCAACAATCTGCACTATGTGTATGACACAGCCTTGTTTACTGAAAGCATGGATTGCATCTTAACATCAAGAATGCAGAATCCTTACCACTGGGCCACTGTACAATGTGATCATTTGATGGAGTAGGAAGGATTGAAACTGTTAATAATTTCGTCTTGCTTGGATCCATAGTCAACACCCTTGGTACAAGCAGTCAAGAGATAAGATATAATGTTTTGGGTAAGTCTGCTGTCAGGAATCTCTCCAAACTACTGAAGAACAATGATGTCAGTTTGAAGACTAAAGTGCACCTGATTCAGGCCAGGGTCTTTTTATTTACTTGCTGTACATCTGGCAGTTGGACAATGAATAAGAATAAAAGAATTGATGCCTTTGTCTTGTGGTGCTGGAGAAGAATGCTGAGTATTCCATTGTTGTTGTTGTTATGTGCCTGCGAGTCGCCTGCGACTCATAGCGACCCCATATACAAGAGCCCTAAATACTGTTCTATCCTGTGCCAACCTTGCCATCTCAAGCACACTCATTCCCACCACTCCACTCACAGAATCGATCCATCTCATCGAAGGTCTTCCTCTCCTGCACTGTCCCTCCCCTCTCCCAATCATGATGTCCCTCTCCAAGGACCAGTCCCTTGAGTATCCCATAGACTGCCAAAAACACAATCTGGTTTGTCTTAGAAAAAGTATAGCCAGAGTGCTTCTTGGTTGGCTCTCATACTTTGGACATTGCTAGCAGAGGCTGTTCCTTGGAAAAAGATGTCATGATTTGAATGGTAGAGGGCCAGCAAAAGAGACGAAGACCCCATCAAGGTGGGTTGCCACAGTAACTGTAGCAGTGGGCTCAAGTGTATCAGAGATAGTGAGGATGGCACAGGATAGGACAGGATTCAGATCTGTAGTTCTTAGGGTTGCTAGTAGTCATCCTCTACTTGACAGCAACTAACAACTACAGTACTGTGTAGTCTTGTTAAGTGCTATGGAATCACTCCCCAACCAATGGCAAGATCAATGCAGAGTGCAAAATGTTACTTTTCCTGCACCATTCCCATGATCAGTTGTAGATTCATAACATTTTCATTGGCTGATTTTCAAAAGTAGATTACCAAGCCTTTTTTCTTAAGTCTCTTTTAGTCTGGAAATTCTGCTGAAATGTGTAATAGTGGATTTGTCATATAATACTATTTTTTTTTTAATTACTGAAACAGGGGGACAGCCTCACAAAAGGAGAAAGACCTCAGATGCAAATGAAACTGAAGACCACTTGGAATCTTTAATATGCAAAGTAGGAGAAAAGGTCTGTACTGCAGTGGGCATTGTGTGGTGACCTTGGGGTTGTGGTTGATTCTGCTTTGATTACTGAAGCCAACAATTGTGACTAGGTTTTAGGTAAAATGTTTATTCCTATGCATCTGTATCCCAGATTGTGTGCATATTAAAACCCCTTAGATAAAGATAATTTCAAGCTAAATACTTCTTAGTAATTCTTATAGAACATGAGCTTAGAAAGGGCCTAAGGAATACTCCTCTTAATTGAGTAGTAAAGGACCAGCCAAGTCCTAGATACTTAAAGTGGTTTGTGGCATTATAAAGTGAATTAGTGAGATGGAATAGAGTACTTGGTGACCTGTCTTCCTAATACTTAATCTGCTATGCTAGATTGCCTACTTTTTCACGTCATTCTGTTTTCATGGATTTCTGAATAGTAGTAACTAGTTAAATTGACCTATCATAGTGCCTTCTGCATATGTACAACCTTTTAAAAACTATTATTATTTTATTATTATTATTATTTTATCATCATCATCACCACTTGGAAATTGTATTTTAATTCTCCAGTTGCTGAGTAAGTACAGTATATAATATCTTCTACAGAGTGCCTGCTCTTTGGAGAGCAACCTAGAAGGCCTAGCTGGTGTTTTGGAAGCTGATCTTCCCAACTACAAGAGCAAGATCTTAAGGCTTCTTTGTACAGTGTATGTATGCAAAAGATTTATGGATCCAGGTGATAATGTATTATCTACTTTTAAAGGCTTTGGGAGATTCTTCCTTCTGCAGGGAAATGTATGCAGATGAAATTACATGGATCCCACTGGTGATTCTTTTTTTTAGTAATAAATAAAACTAAAATTTAACATTTTCCATATGTTTTATTTCTTAGAATCTTACAATTATTTAACTTTTAAAATGAGAGAGTAGATACTTGAACATTCAGGAAAAAATTTAAAACATGCACATTTAAATAAATAGGTTCTTATCTTTTTTAACCAGTTAGGAAATCAGAGAACTAATCAGTTGGAAAACAGCCCATCTCTAAAGACTCAAGATGCTTTGCTTTGGAAACTGTTAATGTGCATACATTTTTCCTAACTTATGTTAGCTAATACAGTTATAAGCATTTTATTTATAAAGAAAGAAGAGTGGGAAAAGTTATTCAACCATGAAAACATGAAACCGTTTCTCTGATGAGGATAGCAACTTAGACCTTACTGGCGCAGTGAAGCACTGATCTGCTCTGATGTCATTTAAAAGTATTTATTAAAATGAAGGGTAACATTTATGCTTAATGTGTATTGGAGACAATGATTTTTATTTTTGTTTCTTTAGGACTTAAGTAATATTGTTTGGTTTGGGGAAATTTTGGTGGAGAGCTGATCACTGCAATGCAGATGATTTTTTTAAGCCCTAAATTGTCCCCAATACTCTACCAGATACCCTAGAAGAACAAAATAAAATCTTTTTCCTGCTGCATCATGAATTCTTGTTTGCTTTTTTCTTTGAACTAATACATAAAGACTTCCTAAAATAAGCAATATTTGCATTTTCTAAAAATTAAGATTGCTGTAATCCTCATCGCTATTTTCTCAATAGCTTTAATGAAAATTAACCTTTAGGGCAAGCAAATTAAAATGTAAAGAAAGTTTACTACGTGTTAAGGATTCCTCAGCTTAACTAATACTAACTCAGTTGAAACTAGTTTTAGTTCTGTATCTTTCTGAAACAAATAGTATTTTTCGAAGTAGAATTCTTGTCCTATCATATTGATTAAATAAGTTTAGAAATACTGAATACTGGATCCCTTTAATGCTTTCACTTTAAAGAAACTTACTTCAACCAGCATTTTCCCAGATTAAACTGTAGAAACCATTTCCTGTGAAAGTACTCTTGGGTTCTACCAAATAAAACTTGTAATTAGAAAAACTGGTCTAGTTTCAGTTAAACTTCTTTCAGTTTATTAACTGCAATTTTTGTGAGTGTTTTTGCTTTCTTTACTCTCGGATGAACTAACTAGAACTTAATGTAAAAATGGTGACATATCTTCTTCTCAGTGGCAGTTTTGGTTTTGGTTGTGTGGTTGTTTTTTTTCCCCAGAAAGACACATTTAAATGTAATATTGTTCCAAAGTGTATGAAATGATAAATGGCTTATATAATTTAAAATTCCGCAGCCTAACTCTGCCATAATTTTGGGTTTTCTTGTACTGGATTCTCAATTCAGTGCCCGTCTTTTACCTGAGAAGTTGACAATTTATACAACTTTGGTTGGACTACTGAATGCCAGGAACTACAATTTTGGTGGAGAATTTGTAGAAGCCATGATTCGTCAACTTAAAGAATCATTGAAAGCAAACAACTATAATGAAGCTGTATATTTGGTAAGTTCTTAATTTGGTTTGGTTTTATTTTAGGGAGCAGTATTTAAGTGAACTTCAGTCAAATCATTTCTTTTGAAATACTGTCTCCACTACTAACTCCAGCAGCCCCTCTTTAAACCATTCTCATCAAATATACCCAGGGCTCATTACTAAGTCAGTGGCTAATTTTCATTTTAACTACTAGTTGACCTCCAGTTAGCATACAGTTTTTTACGGTATCATTTCCTTTGGTTTCCTGCAGTACCACTTTTCAGAATCTCCTGCTACTACTTCTCTTTTATTCCTTTGTCTGTTGGGGGGTTTTGGGGTTTTTTTTAAACCAGTCATTTTCCTTAACCTTTTAAATATTTGTGTTTCTCAGGGTTCTTTTCTCATTTTGTGTTGTCTCTTCAATCACTCTCCTGGAATATTGGCAAAGCTTCAATGACTTTTATTTTTATTTTTTTTATACTCTTTTTTTTAAAAATTTTTATTGTATTATTTTTACGTGTACCATCAAATCAGATCTGACTGGTACAGGAGCTCCCTCCTTCTCCAGCAGAGCATCTGGTGACTTTTATTTTTTTATGATTGCCAAATCTTTAATCTATCTCAAGAGTAACTGTTAGATGTAGACTTAGATTCCAAATGTTACTTGAGTGGCTGGTAGCTATTTAGCTGGAACTCCCTAAATTAATTTCCTTTCCTTCTGTCCTCTCATTAATCCAAACAGTACCCACACAGTGGCCATTGTCTTTTGGGTAACCCGTCTAGAAATTGAGAATTTTTCTTCCATTTCTGCCTCATAGCTGTTAGCTCTGTTTCTTGGATATCTCTTTAGTTCATCTCTTCTCCTTTGCCTCTAGGATCTCTGAAATAGTACATACATTCCTCCTCATGTCTCTGTAACCTCTTACCCAATCTTTTTGCATGTGTTGTGATCTTTTTTTTAAGCTTTGTTCTGTTCATGTCAGTCTGTTAAAACTTCTCTTCCTTCACAGTGTCTACAGTGGCTAGTCTTAAAGTCCAATGCAGAGGATCCTTCAGTAGGATACAAAAAATACGTAGTAGAACTCTTATTCTTTTAAATGGATCCATAAATTGACTGTCATCCATTACATCTTTTAAATAATACACATGTGTTGGAAATGTCTAGACATATTCTTTTTGTTACTGATAAAAAGTATACAACCCAACACATTTGGATACCATCAGGTTTAGAATTAAATTGAAACTCCTTAGCCTGACCCTTTATGGTTGCCCCAGTATGTTCCTGTTTTGCCTTCCAGGCACTGGCCAGCTGTCTTTCAGGAGCCAGCCAGACACTTTCCAGGCACCAGCCAGGCGCCTTCCTGGCTTATCAGAATTACTTGTAGATTCCTGAACACACCCTTTTAGAATCCTTCTGTCTAAAATGTCTTCTTTGCTGTCACCTTGAGAAAAATACTCATCTTTCATGACCTAGCCCAGTTGTTACCTTCTTAATAATGCTTTTTACTCTTTTCACCATCATTCCTCAGCACTCTGCTTACCTTGTTGTATAGGCATCCCCCTGTGGGATGAGATCATGCTGGTCGGCTGCTCTGCGAACTTCTGTTTGGCAGGAATATTGCTTAGCAGTGGCACACAAAGAATACCCAATAAATACCTTTTCAGAAAGTCATCTTCATTTCTGTAGTCTAGCCAAACTTTCTTTATAGACAAATGGGAAAGGAGTTTGTAGCTTAAAGAAGCTAAGATACTTAGTCTGGTATTTAGTTCTTTGTATAATACCAGTATATTTCGTTCTCGGTGTACTGTAACACAGAAACCTGTAAAAGTACATAGCATTTTCCTTCATGAGGTATCTGCCACAGCTACTGATTGTGCTGTTGTAGCACGAAAACAGCCTTACCATGTAAACAGATGAGCATAACCTTCCCGATTAAGTTTACTTATAGACACTAACATTTGAAATTTATGTGATTTGTATATAAGGGTTTTTTTTAAGGCATTTTAAAAAAATTAAACCCTTTCCCTTTCTCATGCTTTGCCAAAAACAGCTTGTTAAATTTGGCCCTCAGGCTACCATTTTTCACATCTCTGATTTAGACCATTAAAGTGTTGCTTTGTTTTTTTTTTTTTTTTAGTTAACCAGTTTTAACATCAGAAATTATTTTATACAACAGGTTCGATTTTTGTCTGATCTTGTGAACTGTCATGTAATAGCTGCCCCATCGATGGTTGCTATGTTTGAAAACTTTGTAAGCGTGACTCAGGAAGAAGATGTGCCTCAGGTAAGAAGTTCTGAAGTTTGTATACACAGTCACAGAAACGTTTTGCTGGTATCCTTTTAGTGCAGTGTCTGGGTGCCCTGAATGGGTAAGAACTGTGTTACTGAAAGAAAGGTTGGTGGTTTGGACCCCCTCAGAAACACACCAGAAGCAAATCTTGATAATCTGCTTTTGAAAGGACTCCGTGATGACTGCCCTAGAGAGAGCATTTCTACTTTGAAACCTGTGAGGCCGCCATGAGTCACCACTAACTCCATAGCAACTAAGGAGAAAAAAGAACTATTAATAATAAGAGAAGTTTTTACACTGTAAACTCATAATATCTAAAGTTATACCAGCTGACATACTATGATAGGCTCTCAAGTCTAGTTGTATGTTCATTCAAATGATTATGTCTAATGAGATGCGAACATATATATCAGAAAAATTAGAAATGTTGTGCATTAGTCTCTTGTTTTACTTCTTATTAGCTTCCATTAATACATATCTTAAACTTACCTTTAAAAAATTCTTTAGGTCCGACAAGATTGGTATGTGTATGCATTTCTGTCATCTTTGCCCTGGGTTGGAAAGGAATTGTATGAAAAGAAAGACGCGGAGATGGACCGCATTTTTGTCAACACTGAAAACTATCTGAAGTAAGGGCATAGCTCGTAGTATTTTTTTTTTTTTATTGTTTAGTAAGGGATATCATTTATATAACTTTATAATTTGGGTTTTGTTGAATAAAAGTACATAATTCTACTTTTTCTTCTTTTTTTTTTCCATTTTATTTGATGATGTATTTATTCTCAAGCCATAAGTTTTTGTTTCTTCAGTTTCTTCTGGGAGATCTTTTTCTACTTTTTTTTTTTGTAATGCCATTGCTTTAATGTACTATTATTTCTTTCATTTGAGTCATATTTGACTCAATGGCACCTAAGAACAGCAGCAACTGATAAATAGGGAGCTCTGGTGGCTTACTGGCAAGGAACTGAACTGCCAATGCATAGGTACACTGTTCAAATCCACCAGCTGTTCTGTGAGAGAAAGATGGGCAGTCTCTGCTACTGCCTCTGAAGATCAGCTGGAGGGTCAGCTGTGAGTCAGTTCCAACTCAGTGGTACACAGCAACAACTGGTAAATACTTAGGTTATTTTTAGTCTTTTGTTGTGAAAAACAGTGTTACAGTAAATGTCTTTGTACATTTGTGGAAGTATATTTGTAGAGGGTGTAAATTTTTAGAACACTCATTACTGAGTTGAAATGTCTGAATGATTTAAACATTGACAGTCAAGTCAGAGTACTTTCCAAAGAGGCTATACTCTTTCAAATTGACTTGAGAGAGATGATACCAGTTAATCATTTTGCCAACAGTATATGTCTACATATTTCCTTATACTTGAAAATGTATATTATAAAAACTTTTAGTCTTTGCCAATCTGATAGGTGAAAACTGTCATTTAGTAGCTTTAATTTGCATTTTACTAATGATGAAAGCAACTGAGCATCTGTTCATGTTTTTAGAATTCTTAATGTAGACTGTCATTTTTGTGTTTAGAAGACGCCAAAAGACCCATATACCCATGTTACAAGTATGGACTGCAGATAAACCACATCCTCAAGAAGAGGTAAAGTGATTTCAGTTTCCTGTGATTCAGATACTTGGCCAACTCCTGAATAAGTTTTTATCTTTGTAAACGTACTCAGATCATTCCATTTAAACTAGTTCCCACATTTCACATCAGGACTGCCAACTTTTAATAGCTCTTGTCATATATAGTGGTGTTTTGACAAATATTCCCTTGGTCTCTGGATCAAGGTATCGTAAAGTTAAAGAGTTTTTAATTTCAGTGTCTGATTTGAGAAATATAAGCATAACAACCCAAAACAGATTGGCTGTTTCATTGTCCTATACTTAATTATAATTAAATTAGTTTGTCGATTTTAGAAGGTAATGACTTACGAAAATATTATTTCTTCTTGTCTGAGTATATACTATTAAAAGTTAATCTTTCTTCAGTATTTAGATTGCCTGTGGGCCCAGATTCAGAAATTGAAGAAGGATCATTGGCAAGAACGGCACATCCTGAGACCTTATCTTGCCTTTGACAGCATCTTGTGTGAAGCTCTCCAGCATAATCTGCCACCTTTCACTCCACCTCCTCACACAGAAGATTCCGTGTACCCAATGCCACGGGTCATCTTTAGAATGTTTGATTACACAGATGATCCTGAGGTATATTACAGCTAAGGGGTCCTACCAAAGGATCTGGACTCGATTGCATTTGCAAATTAATCTTGCTTGAATTATGTCTTTAAAAAATTTTCTTTTCCCACAGGGCCCGGGGGCGGGGGGGTGGGGGCGGGATTTCTTTTGTGTTTATTATCTAAGAAAGTTGATGATGAAATTAATATCTTAATTTAGCTAATGTTAGCCTCTCTTAAAGAAAAAAATTTGATTTAGTAAGTGTAAATAGATGAAACAGAAAACATAGTGTGCCAGTTAAGAGATTTTCCAGTTCCCTTGATTGGGGTTTTAATCTTTGCTTAACTAGAACTGGTTGTATGATCTAGATATGATGTTTGCCTCTCCAGGCT
Source organism: Elephantulus edwardii (assembly GCF_000299155.1). Classification (NCBI taxonomy): domain Eukaryota; kingdom Metazoa; phylum Chordata; class Mammalia; order Macroscelidea; family Macroscelididae; genus Elephantulus; species Elephantulus edwardii. The sequence goes on from NW_006399802.1 coordinate 3,541,740, forward strand.
TTAGTTTCCTAAACGGCAAAGTCTACTTCAAAAAATTGTCATGAGAATGAAATTATAAACACACTTAAAATGCATAGATTTGACCCTGACATATGTGGATTTCTCAGTAATTGCTGCCTGTTATGAATTAGATTTTCTTTTTTAAAAAAATACTGAGATTTAGAGATTATTTTTCCCTTTCCATACCTCACATCTTAAGTTATTATTTCTTTTAAGATGATATTTAACTATACTTTTATTTAAAACTCCTAGATTACTATAAAGTGACTGTATAGCATAGTCTGTAGAGAATTGTGCTGCTAACCCGAAGGCCGTTCCTCTCTAGAAGTTGAAATCCACCAGCTGCACTATGAGCACAAGATAGGCAGTCTCTTGTGTGAGTGACATCCTCCAAACTCCTGCTGGAGGTTCAGCTCAGAGTTGGTTCTGACTCCATGGCAATGACTGACTTTAGATTTTGATACCTTTTTTAAAAAAAAAATTTATTATTAATTTTAATGCAAATTTACAGAGACTTTGGATTTCCATTCATTCATTGTTGCACTTTTCTCCCTGCCTACCCCTCTCCCCTCCCAGTACACTCTTCTCTTTAAAAAGTAAAAGAAAGAGGTCTGGGGAAGGGGCGGCCGGTGCCATGTCTGGCTGCGAAGGTGGTAAGAAGAAGCCCCTGAAACAGCCCAAGAAGCAGACCAAGGAGATGGACGAGATAAGGCTTTCAAGCAGAAACAAAAAGAAGAACAGAAGAAACTCGTGGAGCTAAAAGCGAAGGCCGCGGGCAAAGGTCCCCTGGCCACGGGGGGAATTAAGAAATCTGGCAAAAAATAAGACTGAGGCAATGATGAACCTTACTTCCGTTCTTTTTTAAAACATCTGGATTCTCTGCTGTAACATCTTTTACCACAGTGAAGAAGAAACCTTATGATGGTCCATCTCCAGTTCTCATTCAGCCATTCCAATCTTAGCTGTCTGTGCAGTCAAAGTAAATGGAATCCAGAATCCTGTCAGAATCTTCATTCTTCATTATGCCCAGAATTCTGTACCACCTGGAATTAAACCAACTCATTTGAAAAAAAAAAAGTAAAAGAAAAATTCTTTCATTGCTTTACAATCCCTCCCCCCAGGTCCATTCCAATATGCACCTTTTGTTCTGGACTCCTGTTAATGACAGTAATACCTAATCATATATCCCTTTTAAATGGTTTTCTCCCTCATCTGTTTCAATGCAGTATACATTATTTATCCCATATTTCTCAGTCCCCCCCCCAACTCCGATGTCAGTCCTGTTTTACAACAGTGGCACTATGCAGTATTTGTCCTTTTGTGACTGAAATATTTCACTCAGCACAATGTCCTCCAGGGTCACCCCTTTTGAATAGTATTGCATGCGTTCTTTGTTTTTCAATGCAGCGTAGTATTCCATTGTGTGAATATACCACAGCTTCTCTATCCATTAATTTGTTGATGGGCACTTAGGTTGTTTCCAACTCGTTGCTATTGTGAACAAAGCTGCGATAAACATGGGTGTGCATATACCTGCTTGGGTGATAGTTACAGTCTCTTTGGGGTATATTCCCAGTAGTGGAATTGCTGGGTCAAATGGTATTTCTATTTGCAACTTTTTGAGAAAGCGCCTCACCACCTTCCACAGTGGTTACACCATTTTACACTTCCACCAACAGTGAAATAAGGGTTCCAGTTTCTCCACAACCTCACCAATATTTGTTGCTTGGTGTTCTGTTAATTTTGCTATTCTTACTTGGATGTGATGTTATCTTATAGTTGTTTTGATTTGCATTTCTCTTAGAGCTAAGGATTTTGAACATTTCTTCAAGTGCTTGTTGGCCATCTGAATGTCTTCTTTAGTGAAGTATCTGTTCATATTCTGTGCCCATTTTTCAGTTGGATTGTTTATCTTCTTGTGGTACTCAAGTATTTTATAAATTCTAGATATAAGTCCCTTATCTGATGTGTCATTACCAAATGCTTTTTCCCAGTCTGTGGCTTTCCTTTTTACCCTGTTGGAGAAGATTTTGGATGTGCATAGGGATTTGATTCTTAGACGGTCCCATTCAACAATTTTATCTTCTAGTTGTAGATTTTTCAGGATGCTTGGAAGACTGTTTATGTTGTGGATTAGGACTTCTAGAGTTCTTCCTTTCAAGCTTTTCTTTAATGAAGTTTGTAGTCCTTGGTTTTAGTCCTAATTCCATGATCTACCTAGAGTTGGGTTTTGTGTATGGAGTGAGGTGTGGATCTTGCTTGAGTCTTTTGCAGATACTTTTCCAATTTTGCCAACACCATATGTTAAAAAGGCTGTCGTTTCCCCACTTAACTGATTTCATCTCCTTGTCAAAAATCAGTTGACCGTAGGTAGATGGGTTGATCTCTGGATTCTCAATTCGATTCCATTGATCTATGTGCCTGTCATTGTACCAATACCATGCTGTCTTAACTACCATAGCAGTGTAGTAGGATTTGAAATCAGGGGATGAGATGCCTCCTACCTTTTTTCTATTTTTAAGGAGTGCTTTGCTTTTTTGGGGTTTCTTTCCATTCCAAATTAAACTAGAGAATGCCTTTACCATGTCGTTGAAGAATGGGATTGGTATTTGTGTTGGATTGCATTGAATGTGTAAATTGCCTTTGGTAGCATTGTCATTTTCACAATATTGAGTCTTCTATGAGCAAGGGATATTCTTCCACTTCTCCAGGTCTCTCTTTGTTTCCTGTTGTAATATTTTATAATTTTCTTTGACTAGATTCTTTGTGCTTCTGGTTAGATTTACTCCCAATTAGTTAATCTTCTGATTAGCTATTGTGAAGGGTATTGTTTTTCTTAGTTCCGGTTCTGTATTCTTTTTGTCACTGTAGAGAAATCCAACTGATTTTTGTATGTTAATCTTGTATCCTGTTACTTTGCTGAATTGGTCAGCTATGTCCAATAGTATTCTTGCTGAATCTTTAGGGTTTTCTAAATATACTATCATATCATCTGCATAGAGGGATAATTTTACCTCCTCTTTGCCAATTTGGATACCTCTTATTACCTTCTCTTTTCTTACTGCTATCGCTAAGACTTCCAATATAATATTGAATAAGAGAGGTGAGAGTGGGCATCCTTGCCTATTTCCTGTTCTTAAAGGGAAGGCCTTTAACCTCTCCCCATTAAGAACAATGTTGGCGCTCGGGTTTGCATAAATATGTTTTACTGTATTGAAGAAATTCCCCTCTAATCCTGTTTTGTTGAGTGTTTTAATCAGGAAAGGGTGTTGGATTTTGTCAAAGGCCTTTTCTGCATCAGTTGATAGAATCATGTGGTTCTTGGTCTTTGCTTTGTTAATGTGATGAATTACATTGTTTTCCTTATGTTGAACCATCCCTGCATACCTGTTATGAATCCCACTTGGTAATGGTGAATTATTTCTTTGATGTATCTAGACTTTGATACCGTTTACATATATGTGTTGTTTATTTGAAAGCCAACTTGTTGATATCCACTATAACAATTAATATTAAAATACATCATTTTGATTGTAGTATTTGCAAATTCATATTTTTAACTGGCTTTATTTTTTTTTTATACCTCTACACTTTTATTAGCCAGGCAGCAAGCACTGTAGTTTCCGGATTAATTCTGAATAGAAGTGTACTTGGCTAGATAGGTATCCTACCTGTTGCTTAGTATTTTCCAGTCGGCACAGAGCAGGATTTTTCAGCCCCTGCTCAGTTAACATGTTACTCTGGGTCATTCCTTGTTGTAAGTGGTTTTCTGTGTAAGATCAAGACTATCTCTAACCTCTATCCGCTAGATCCTAGAAGCACTACACACTACCCTGACACTCAATTATGACAACCAAAAAGGTCTCCAGAGATTGCCAGATGTCACCTGAAGTGGAAATTTGAGAACTGCTGGCATTAGATATATTTATATAGTAACCTGTATTACTACTTGAGGTCAAATATGAGTTTTCTTTCCCCTGCCTTCATTGTTTGTCTTATGGTACATTTAGTATGAACAAATGAAAATTTAGTATCTGTATAATCCACTGTATCGAAAGGAATTGACAGACGCAGAAGAATTTCATGAAACAACATATGAGCAAGAGCCTATGGTGATGAAAGAAGAAGTTCAGGCTGCTTTGAAGGAAATGGCAAAAAATAATGCTCTGGGAATAGATGGTATACCAATTGACGTATTTCAGCTAACAGATGCTGCCCTGGATGTGCTCACCAAGTTGTGCCAAGAAATCTGGAGAACAACC
>NW_006399802.1:3547196-3548939 GCF_000299155.1 Elephantulus edwardii
GGACATCATGCTTGGGAGGGTGGAGGGACGGCGCAGGAGAGGAAGACCCTCTATGAGGTGGATTGATTCAGTGACTGGGATAATCGGGATGGGAGTGTCAGAGACAGTGCGATTGGCACAGGACCGCAGAGTTTAGGGCTGTTGTACATAAGGTCGCTATGAGTCGCATGCGACTCGACGGCACATAACAACAACATATAATCAACATTAAAGTAAAAGGTCAGGCATTTGGTTATGTATATAAAATAACCAATTTGTAGCCCATTTTACAATTCAGATACAGTTATAGAATGTTTTTTTATGTGATTAGGTAAATCTAATTATAGGTTTGTCTTTATTTGTTATTTGATACCTTGGAGTCAGAATCAGTCCCTAGCTAAACCTGCAGTGGTTTTTCAGAGATAGTAAATTACATAGGAGGAGAATGTCCCATCTTGGTGCTGCAGTGCTGCTGGTACCTTCTAACCATGTGCCTTTGAGTTGACAGCATAGGTTCTTATTCACCAGGCCATTGTACAGCTAAAGTCTTCCCTACTAGATTCATGTAAGGGGAATTAAGATGAACTCTGATATTTTTGTCACTTACTCTATTTATATTTAAGGTTAGTGTTGCCTCTAATGTGTCCTTTCATCCTTTGCCAGAAAACCATAAGTAAATATTTATTCCCTTTAAAATGAAAAGATCCATATTTGTTTTCATCCCAACGAAAGGTAACCCGACAGAATGCAGAAGTTATCAAACAATATCATTAATATCACATGCAAGCAAGATTCTGCTAAAAATGATAAAAAAACAACTGAAAAAAATTTAAAAAAAATTATGACTGGAACAGCACATCAGCAGAGAATTGCCAGATAGGCAGGCTGGATTTAGAATAGGCTGTGATAGCTAATGTTAGATGGATCTTAGCTAAAGGCAGAGAATACCAGAGGGATGTCTGTTTCTTTGACTATTCAAAGTCATTTGACTGTGTGGATCACAACAAACTGTGGCTAACTCTGAGAAAAATTAGAATTCCTGAACCCTTGTTGTGCTAATATGAAACCTATACTTATGGACCAGGAGGCAGTCATCAGAACAGAGCAAAGAAACACTGCATGGTTCAAAATCAGGAATGATGTACATCAGAGATATGTCCTGTCTCCATGCTTTTTCAGTCTGTATGTAGAACAGATCATCTGGAAGGCTGGACTCTATGAGGAGGAATGTGGCATCAGAATTGGAGGAAGACTCATCAACAACCTGCGTTATGCAGATGACACAAACCCTGCTTACTGAAACTGAGGAGGACCTGAAGCACTTGCTACAGAAAATGAAGAATTGCAGCCTTCAATATATTTTGAAGCTCAACATCAAGAAAACAAAAGATTCTCACCACTGGGCCGATTGGCAGCATCATAATAGACAGTGAAGTTTAAAAAAAAAAACAACAAAACAACTTTCATGCAAATCATTAAAAAAAAATTACTTGTTCTACCTAGGGATATTGTAACTGAAGTTAGATGGATCTTAGCTGAAAGCAGAGAATACCAGAAGAATGTCCATCTGTGTTTCATTGATTATGCAAAGGCGTTTGACTGTGTGGATCATAACAAACTGTGGCTGACTCTGAGAAGAATGGGAATCCCAGAACACGTAATCATGCTAATGCAAAACCAATACTTGGAACAAGAGGAAGTTGTCAGAACAGAGCAGGGCAACACTGCATGGTTCAAAATTGGGAAGGGTGTACGCCAGGGATG
>NW_006399802.1:3549039-3560531 GCF_000299155.1 Elephantulus edwardii
TTGACTGTGTGGATCATAACAAACTGTGGCTGACTCTGAGAAGAATGGGAATCCCAGAACACTTGATTGTGCTAATGTGAAACCTATACTTGGACAAAGAGGCATTCGTCAGAACAAAGCAGGGAAACACTGCATGGTTCAAAATTGGGAAAGGTGTACGCCAGGGATGTGTCCTACCTCCATACCTTTTCAACCTGTATGCAGAGCAGATTATCGGGAGGCTGAGCTCTATAAGGAGAAGTGTGGTGTCAGGATTGGTGGAAGATCTGTTAATAGTCTGCATTATGCAGATGACACAACCCTGCTTGCTGAATCTGACAAGGACCTGAAGTGCTTGTAGCACAGGGTCAAGGACTGCAGCCTTCAGTATGGATTGAGGCTCAGTGTCAAGAAGACAAAGATTCTAACCACTGGACCAATTGGCACCATCAGGATGGATGGTGAAGAGATTGAGATTGCTAACAAGTTTAGTCTGCTCGGCTCCATGGTCAACACTCTTGACACCAGCAGCCAGGAAATCAAAAAAACGTATTGCAATGGGAAAGTCTGCTGTTAGGGAACCTCTCCAGGGTACTGAAGAGCAAAGGTGTCACTGTGGAGACTAAAGTATGTCTGATACAGGCTGTGGTCTTTGCAATCACTTGTTATGCATCAGAGAGTTGGACAATGACTAGGGAGGATAGAAGGAGAATTGATTCCTTTGAGCTGTGGTGCTAGAGAAGAGTATTGAATATACCATGGACTGCCAAGAAAACAAACAAATTGATCCTGGAGAGGGTTAAACCAGGCTGCTCCTTGGAGGCAAGGATTCTGGGGCTTCATCTGACATACTTTGGCCATGTTGTAAGGAGGGACAGCTCCTTGGAGAGGGACATCATGCTTGGACGGGTGGAGGGACAGCGTAGGAGGGGAAGACCCTCTATGAGGTGGATTGATTTCGTGACTGGGATAATCGGGATGGGTGTGTCATAGGCATTGCAATTGGCACAGGATAGAGCAGGGTTTAGGACTGTTGTACATAGGATTGCTATGAGTCATAAGCGACTCGATGGCACATAACAACAACAAGCTGTTAAAGATGTTTATTTAAAACATGTAGAGATTGCAGAGTCATCATTACGAGCCCCATTATATACTGAACCTCTTGGTTAGGCATATATTTTTTAAACATCGGGTAGATTATATTTTGCAGGTTTTTAAAAACGATCTATTGTAGACATCTTTCAGTGACTTCTGTCTGCATTTATGAGGAAAGTAATGAAATCTCAAGGTTAAAATAAACTATAAAAGGCCTTTAACATATATTCATTGTTTGTTTCAGCTAATTGTTATGTGAACTGATAGGTAGGTATGGTGTGTAATAGGATGGACATTGAAACCAGCAATCTGATTTTATTGTAGATGTAAATAAATAGCACATTGAAATTTGCTGAAATACAGAGTCTTAAATCTTCAAAATTATTATCCATAATGCTAAACTTAATGCTTTTCTTGAGGGAATAATGGGCACTCAAGTATTTATTGATACCAGTGGAAGAAAATACTTTTTCTATATCTGTAAATGTGTACATTTCTGTTTTCTTCCAGGGTCCTGTTATGCCAGGAAGTCATTCTGTGGAAAGATTTGTGATAGAAGAAAATCTTCACTGTATCATTAAGTCCCACTGGAAGGAAAGAAAGACTTGGTAAGATTATTTTCATGGTACGCTCTGAGAGAAGTTTTGGTTATGTGTTCGAAACTAAATAATATGTATAACCTATCTCCTTTCATACTTTGGGCATGTGCCTAGGAAAGGCTATTCCTTGGAATGGGATAGCATGCTTAGAAAGGTGGAGGGAGGATCAGCAAACGAAGACCCTTCACAAGATGCATTGACACAGTGACTGCGGCAGTGGGCTCAAGTAAATCAAGGACAATGAGGACAGCACAGGATAGGACAGAGCTCAGGTCTCCTTCCTGTTCATAGGACTGCTATGAGTTGTACTTGATAGCACCTAACAAGAAACCTACTTTCATAGGTTCAACTCTGACATATGGAGGCCCAGTAGAGTAGAACTCTCCATGGAGTTTCTGAGACTATTACACATATTGTAAAAGCAGATTGACTTGTCTTTTGCCTAGGGAGTAGGGTGAGTTCGAACCACCAACATTTTGGTTAGCAGCCAAACACTTAACCTATTGGACGACTAGAGCTTCTAATGATGTCTGTGTAAAGAATATAAGAATTCCTCTCTTTCTGACTCCCTGTCTTCTTATGACTAATGTCTATCTCTTCACCTTCATATACTCCTTTTCTAGGTGCTTCATAATAATGTACATATGTGCAGGCTTCTTTGTATAGGTATTTGCCATTTAAAGTTGATAGATGCCCTATCACTCTTTAGTATTATCAGACTGCTTTGATCTTCCAAGGAATTTTGTTTGCATTGGAAATTTCCTTGTAGAACAGTTTGGCCATAATTAAGTAAACCAACTGAAATACAGAACTTTGCAGAAGAGACTTCTTTATTATATCGAAACATACTGCTTTTGAAACAGTTTTGATTATTCATGTGTTTTTGTTTACTTACTAAGTGTGATTTACACTTTTTACAGTGCTGCACAGCTAGTAAGCTATCCAGGAAAGAACAAGATCCCCCTGAACTACCACATAGTTGAGGTATGCATAACACATTTCAAAGTTTCAGAATCTATCGTTTGCCTTTAAAGTACAGTCTATTCTTGGTGCTTCCTCCACCCCCCAAAATATACTTGTCACACACTGAAAAGTAACAGAAGAGCAAGGAAATTGCTGTCACTTTGGTGCTGTCTCGGCTGTATTAATTAGTAAAGAGAAGGTTGAAACTACTAGTCAAAATGGAATTTTGAGTTACTTGGCATAATGTTTATATAGTATGTCTTCTTTCACGGAAAGTTATCAAGGGTAATGTAAGTTACTTATAGCTCTAACAGCACATTGTCCACATAATGATTGTGTAAGTTGCTTAAAATACTTCTGAACATTTATATATTTTAGGCAGATAACCTACTTTTAACTGTTTTCATCTGACATTCTTACCACATACTCCTGAGTATATTATTCCCTATGTTACAGGTAAGGAGAAGTATGAACCCTTATATATACTTAGAAGTCAAAGGAGGGAGGTGATTTGCAAGTAATAACAGTAGAATTGCTTTTGACTCCATATTAAAGCAACAGAATATTAGTGTTCTATTAAACAACTTGTACAGAGACTTATATGCCCCAAAACCAAGTTTTTCACTTGGTACTCATGGGGATAGAATTCATCAAATGTGTTAAATATGTTAAAGTATTCATGAAATAGAGTACATAGACATAGGTATGATGTGTTACTAAGATTTAATTTATATTTGCATGGTTTTGGGTTTTTTTTAAAAAAGTTTGTATTTATCCTTTCTTTACAAAACTTGAGAATATGCTTAGGGTATAAATTTGACTCAGTAATCTATCTGTTGTAGAGTAAAATTTCAAGTGATGTTTTTATTTTGCAAGATATGTAGAAATCCATCATATTGAAGTACAGGAAAGGGAGGGTCATAGGGAGTGGTGAGAGCAGGGAATATAGACCAAAGCTTACAGTTACAGGCACCTGATCTGACCATTACATTCAGAGGGTGGAAAGCAATAGTTTCTGAGCAGATGATAAGACAAAGAAATCTTGAACTGCCAAGAGAATTTTTGGGTAACTGTTTTAAAATTATGTGTGCTACAGTATGTAACGAGTTAGTTGATAATCTTGTTTCCCATCCTTACCTTCTAATAAGTGTTCTTATTACTCGTAGTAATGAAATTGTAATGACACTAGTGAGTTCCTCAGTTCCTCTTGCTGTGTGAATCAACTTTGATAGCTCCAAAGTTCAAATTGTATACTTTTAGAGTATAGGCCAAGTGAGCATTGATCTTGTATACTACTGAATTATAGAAATGTAGATCTTTGTATTTTAAAAGATGCCATTTTAAAAATTAAAAAGTAATTCTCTCTTTTTTTCCCCATTTGAATGCAGAGCAGTTAGAGTCAGGCTTTAGCATGCTGAGGGCTTCTGGCAGTGGGAGCGCATAGCTAGTTGATAAGTTCTGACTCATGATTCTTTTCTAGGTGATTTTTGCAGAGCTTTTTCAGCTTCCAGCTCCCCCACACATTGATGTGATGTACACAACACTTCTCATTGAACTTTGCAGACTTCAGCCTGGTTCTCTGCCTCAAGTTGTATCCTTGTGTTTGTTTTTAAACTTTCTCTTTTTGGCTGTTGGCTTTAAAATACTGACATTTCTGCTTCCAGATTAAAAGCTTTCAATTCAGAAACAGTTTTTGTAATATATGTATATATATTAACATATTCAGTTCATGCTGTCAGTTGAAACCAGCTCATCGCTGACTCTAGCAGGTTTTCAGAGGCAGTAGATCACACAGGCGATTGTCCATATGCATGTGGGTGTCTGAAACATATATGTCTGTAAATATACCACTGTTTTGTTAAAGAACTTCAAGAAAATATTATGAAGAAGCTTGGTATTTTCAGTTTTACAGTGAAGAGAGAATGGGGGAAGTCATCTCCTCCTAAGCTAACATGGCCTTTCTTAGATCTCCTGGAGGTTAGAGGTTTGTTTGACTGATGAAAACCTGCTAAGTATTGCTTATAAAAACAGTGTTCTAACACTAATAAATAAATGGATATCTGCTCCAGAAGCATGGAGAATTTTTTCATTTTCACAGATGTATACAAATCACATTTATTATGTATCAGGAATTCCTCAAGTGTTAACTTCTCTGTCTTAGAAAACAATTTGGTTAGCAAGACATTTGTCTTCTCAAGATTTCCAAATTACTTTTTTCTTACTCACCAAGATAATCTATTTTACAATAAAGGGGGGGGGGAAGAGGTCAATTACATAAAAAGACCTTCTGAATTCTTAGTTATTGTAAAAACTTTTAGGAAGCATTCTTGGTTTTTCTGCTATACTTTAGGGGAAGGTAGTTTTTCCTTAATTTCCGATTCACAGCTTGCACAGGCAACTGAAATGTTATACATGCGATTGGACACAATGAATACTACATGTGTAGACAGGTAAGTGATTGCTTTATTTCCAGACCAAGTGTTCTTATATTTTTCTTTCTTTATCTTGAAACACAATTTGGTTAGCAACACATTGGCCTTTTTAAGAATTCCCAAGGTGATTTTTTTCTTAGTCACATCTCCAAAATAATACATTTCCCAAGAATAAAACATGTTTTCCGGTGAATTTTCTGTATTAAATATCCACAGTGAGGTTTTTACCATTTAATTCATTGTTTAAGTGTTTAGTCCTTTGATGGAGTTTTCTTTTTCTCCCTGTAATTGATTATGAGCTAGAGCTCTGGTGGCCTAGTGATAAGGGCTGTGCTGCTATCCCAAAGGCACATGGTTCAAATTCACCAGTTGCTTTACAGGAAAAGGATGGTCAAGTCTCCTCCTTTGCTATTTCTGTCTCTGAAAACTCCCTGGAGGGTCATTTCTGGGTCATTCCCAACTCAGCAGCACACAATGCTTTTAAAATAGGTTAAATAATGGAGGAGAAGAGTTTTTTTTTTTTTTTTTTTCTATAATTATATTTTATTAATTTTCATAAACATTTACAGAGATTTTGGGCTTCCACTCATTCATTGTTGCACTATTCTCTCTACCCTCCTCCCAGTTTGTTCTTGTCCAAATGCCACAGTGCTTGTCAAAGCCTGTTCTGATTAATCTTCTTTGTCAGTGTATCCTTTGCCATTCCCTATCACTCCTCCCTGAGAGAGACTTCACCCTGAGTCATAAGGAAAAGGGGACGGTGTATTCTCTTAGCTACTTCCTGCTGAAAAGGGACGCTGTGGGTTTCAGGGTGAAGATCTTCTCTCACTACTCTAAAGGGCCCCTTTGGCAGTAGGAAACACATAGACTATTATGGAGATTGATTTTGGAATTCAGATGCACTCTTATTGATTGTGCTTGGCTGTGCATGTACATATCCTTGAAGATGTATCATGGGGGTGTTGCAACCTAGAAGACACAAATTTGACTAACAAGTTATAAGTACATGAGTCCAAAAATTATGGAAAAGTAAAAGAAAAGATTCTTTCATTGTTTTACAAACCCTCCCCCAGGTCCGGAGGAGAAGAGTTTTATGTCGTATATTTTACACCATTTATGTATGCATTTTTATTTATGTGTGTATTTATCTATATATATAGTTACATATACACGCCTAATTTTAAAATAACTTCTACATTGAAAATCTTGTTAAGTCTGCAACTCCAAGACTAAGTTTACACAAAACGATCATATTAGAATTTTATAGCTCTGATAATTGGGTGCCCCTTTGAAGTCACAGTTTGGGAGAGATCCGAGTCACCATCTTTAGTACCTCATTTTGTTGCTTCATATTGTGCTTCATAGAGACGGCATTTTTTTGGCAGATTGAAATTTGAAGCAATTTTTATCAAGCAAGTCTGTTAACACCCTTTTCCAACAGTATGTGCTCTCTAGGTCACTTTTTTATAATTCTCAAAATATTTTAAGCTTTTTCATAATGCTGTTTACACTTAATACTCTACAGTATAGTGTATCTATAACTTTCATATGTAACAAAAAATCATGTGATTCAGTTAATTTTGGCATTTGTTTTCTTATGGTGATCTGGAACCAATTCTTTATTATCTCTGTCAGTTTCCAAATTGGACCAGAATAGATACTAAACTTTTTTCTTTATTGTCAGTGATCTTTTCATAGTCATTGTTAACATTTCATAACTAAAAAAATATTAAGGACCATCCTATGTAATTACCTTTTTATTGTGAGTAGTTTCAGTGATTGAAATAAAAATTATGTGAGTGATTCCTTTCTAGGAAATCTGTGATTTTTGTCCTATTCTACTTCCTGAAACGACTAGTTGTACTGGACAGTCCCCTTAAGCCATGTATTCTTTTTTTTTAAATTTTATTTTATTATTTTTGTGTGAGTATACCATCAAATCAGATCTGACTGGTACAGGAGGAGATTGTCCCTCCTTCCCCGGCAGAGCATCTGGTGGATTCTAACCGTGCGCCTCTGGGATTGTAGTTGCAGCTCCTTACCACTAGGCCACCAGAGCTCCCCTAAACCATGTATTCTGTAGATGCTTATCAGGTTCTTAGAAAGTTCATAGCATTGGACAATATACAGAAGTCAAACATGTTCTCTGCTAGCTTTGCCGCCAACCCAAAGGCACACAATTTGAAACTGCCAGCTGCTCCCTGGGAGAAAGGTGGGCTTCTCCTTCCATTCAGTTTCCTCTATCTAAGAACCAGCTGGAGGGTCAGTTCTGAGTCAGTTCAGACTCATTGGCACATCACAGCACTAACAAAATGCTCATTAGAAGCAAAGATGGTGAGACTGTCTCACACATATTTTGAGTATATTATCAGGAGAGACTAGTCCTTGGAAAAGTAGAGAGTCAGCCAAAAAAAAGGAAAAACCTCAATGAGATGGATTGACACAATGACTGGGACAAGTAAACACAGCACATATTGTGCGACTGTCTCAGGATCAGGCCTGATTTCATTCTGTTGCACGTAGGCTCACTATGAGTTAGAACTGACCCGTTGGCACCTAACAGTTACATACTGTGGTTCTGCCATTAGGTTTTATCTATAGTATTTGTCTTTATTGGCCTCCGTTTCATTGTCTACTACTATAGGAGAAATTAGTTCTTGGAAGATACAGTGAGATTTAAGTTCTGTAAGCATAATGTACCTGGCACAAAATAGACATACAAATGTTATTTGCTTAGGAAGAATAGTACTATTTGAAGGAATGAGGTAGAAGACTTAATTTTTGAAGGGGAAAAAGTTAATATTTGCATGGAAAGGATAAATCCATATTAGGAGGGTGCACTTTTCATATAAAATAAGGTTGTTGGTTTGTTTTTTTAAATGTTTGGAGTACTATTTAAGTTCTGTTATAAATTGCACTACTTATCCTCTTCTGCCCACCCTCCTTCAATACAGGTTTATTAATTGGTTTTCTCATCATCTAAGTAACTTCCAATTCCGCTGGAGTTGGGAAGATTGGTAAGTTGTGGTTTTTGTTTTATTCTTCCTCTGCACTTTCTAACAGTTTCTTTAAAACTGTTCATATTTAAAACTCTTAACATGGAAGCCGGCTTCATCATCTGAAATATTATGTGATTTGATGTTTTATTTAACTATAAATAATTTAAGTAGAAGGAAGCTCTTTGTGATTAGGTACAATTAGCTATAAGTGCTAATTTTATGTAAGAATTCATAAAACTTCATTTCCTATTAGGTCAGATTGTCTTACTCAAGATTGTGAAACTCCCAAACCAAAGTTTGTAAGAGAAGTACTGGAAAAATGTATGAGGTAAAGTCTTTGCTCTTCTTTAATTTAGGTCTCCTAACATAGCAGGTTGTTTCTCCTCCACACATGAGTGATATGTATCCAGAATATAATTTTTTAAAAATACAAATATTTGCATCTCCATTTTTTTTAAGTAATGGGTTTTTTTTAAAAATTTTGTATAAGTTTGCTCTCAAAATTAATGTACATTGTGTCTCACACTTTCTTTATTCATATTTTGTTTCATACAGTCATTCCCATGCATCATGTATTATAAAATCAATCACCATTGGACCTTGTCCATCATTAGGTAGTCTTTTCAGGTCCCCACTGCATCTTTCCCATTTGTTTCCCCTCTTCCTTCTACCCACCAAACTCCGAAACCCTGTGGTTTGCCCCTTACCCATCCTCATCCTTCCACTCCCACCCCTTCCCCTCTTGTATCCACATATATACTTTACTAGTAATCCTTCACATACAACAATAGTCTTATGCAGTATTTGTGCTCTCCAGTCTCTTCCAAGTTATGTAGTATTTTTTAAATTGTTGCTCCTGAGTGCTGCATGGTATTCCATTTTAAGCTGAAAAGATTAAGCACCCATTGCTATCTGGATTCTCCTGCGAACCAAAACAGAAAATTTTTTAATATCATACTTGGAAATAATTCAAATGTATAGAAAGTTTTCAGAATAGTATAAAGAACCCCACTTTCTGTACCTGGACTCCTTTGTTGTTAAGGTTTTGCTGCATTTCCTCTAGCACTCTTTTCCCTTCTTTTTCATCCATCAGTGATCTCTTTCTGAACTTTTAGAAGGTGTGTTGCAGCACAGTATCTTGGTCACTGTTCATTTCTATTATGTATGTTTCCAAAACAAAGATACTCTTCTGTGTAACCAAAATATATTCCTCCAAATCATGGCATCTGTTTTGGCACAATATGTCCATACAGTTGACAAAGGGATTAATATTTTGTCAGCTTCACTGCAACAATGACTTCTTTTCTGGTTCAAAATTCTTTCCAGGAATATGTCTCACATTTGTCATTCTCTTCACACACCTTCAGTCTTGACTTCTTTGGTATTCTTTATCTGTCTCTCATGTCCTGATCAGTTTTAAAGAGTATAAACCTTCACTGAGTTGCCCTGATACTTCCTCATGACCACACCTGGGTCCTGCATTATTGGTGCTTCATAGTCAGTATAGGAGACATAGGAATTCCACCACTGTGACGAAAGCCTTTATCTCTGGCTTATATGTCAGTGTCTGCCATGTTCCTCCACCATAAATTCACAATTTTTCCCTTTTGTAATTTAGTAGTATTTTGTGGAACATGTTCAGAGGTTACCCGAGAATCCTGTTCATTGGCCTTCCCCCAATAGCCTTAGCCGCCACAATCCCCATCATTATGACAATTACCAGATGGCAATTCTTTTGTTCTATTACTCCATTTCCATCTACATTTTCCAGCTCGCAGACTAATATAAAACTTCTTTTTGCCCCCCTTTTTTAATTGCATCAGTATACTATATCCCTTACTGTTATCATTTATTTTGGTGCTCATTTGAACCTGATTTGTCCAACGTTTAGTGCCCTTTTCCCTCTCCCCTCTCTCTCTCATCATTCCCATCATTCTTTGAGCAGTTCCACATTTTCTGAAACAAAATGTTCTTGGCTCATCCTGTGTTTTCCTTTCCCACTGTAGTACAGTGTGGCATTTAATAACCAAGATCTGGACACATGATGTTCTTGCCGTTATTGAGATGTCATTATTTCTAGGTCTGTTTAGTGAACATGTACACATAACCTCAGTTCACCTTAGTCCCTTCAGTTCTAACTCAGTATCTCATTCTTTCTTGCCTTCCCTTTGCAATGACTAGAAATACCTTTTCAGCCACAATGAAACCTTTCTCCCATTATCAAGATTTGCTTATTAATACAATTAATAATTGGTCTCTAAACCATTCAGAGGATCTCTTCCCACTGCCCTGTATGTTCTGGGCTGCCAGGGTAGCTCACATTGCTGCACAGCTCCCCAGACTCCTACCATCAGCAGCCCAAATCCTGACTATCAGGCTGATGAACTCACGACTCACATCTTGCTGCAGTTTGGAAGTAAACCTAAGCTTGGGTCTGCTGGCTTAGACAAATGCTTACAGAATTTATTTTCCCCCTTTATTTTCTTGAGTATTAGCTGCATTCTGGGTATTGGAGGTTTTGCTTTTCCAGATAAAATGTTATTGAAAAGTAGAACTGATAAAAGATACTTCACGAGGTTTTATTTGTATTGTAGGTTGTCTTACCATCAGCGTATATTGGATATTGTTCCTCCAACCTTCTCAACTTTATGTCCTGCAAACCCAACTTGTATTTATAAGTATGGAGATGAAAGTAGCAGTAAGTAATAAATAAAATTAAACTCTCTGTTTTCAGTGCAGGCCTGCTCTTAGATAATTTATTTAAGGTGGAGAGATCAAACTTTTTTCTTTTCCTGGGGTTGATTTGTAGTTTTCTCTATTTAAAAGGTGGTATAACACTAATGACTTGATCTTTATTTGCCCTGTGTTCATTCTGAGAATTTTACTGGTACCCTCTCATTATTATTGGCTTGTAATTATTTATATACTCTAATCTCTGACATTATTTTCATTAAGCTGCTAAGATTAGGATTTAGCAAGATGAACTTATACAAATGAAAATAAGTAGTTGTTAAGATGATAAAGATTACTGGAAATGCTTATCCTCTGACATCAGGTCTAGAGTGATGTGAGAGCACAGGTACATGTCAGCTGTTTGAGCAGAGTAGTCCTGCCTCTTCAAGTCAATTTTTAAGTGTCCACCAATGTTTATACTTCATGAAGTGAGATATTTTGTACGTTGGTGGTCACTGTAGAGTTAAGTGTGGAGTTTTTTAGTTCATCTTATCAGATGTTGTAGCAATTTTTTCCATCATCAGACACTCTCCTTTGTGTCTATATCCATGTTTTTCTCTTGTATCTGTAATTATATCTATTTTTTTTTAAATCAACTATTGGTCCCAGTGCTTTGCACATTTCTTTTTTTTTTTTTTTAATAATTTTAATGAACATTGACAGAGACTTTGGATTTCCATTTCTTCATT
>NW_006399802.1:3560741-3595747 GCF_000299155.1 Elephantulus edwardii
TGTGTGAGTGTACCGTCAAATCAGATCTGACTGGTACAGGAGGAGATTGTCCCTCCTTCCCCGGCAGAGCATCTGGTGGATTCGAACCATGCGCCTCTGGGATTGTAGTTGCAGCTCCTTACCACTAGGCCACCAGAGCTCCCCTTAGGTCATCATTCTTATTAGTTCACTCAATTCTTAAAACATCTATAGAAATAGTTTTGATTATGGCAAGTTTACAATGAGGAAGTAGGTCCAGGCAGGTAAAGAAAGAGTGAGACTGCCCTGAGGCATCAAACCCGACTCAGCTCCATTCTCACCACCCGTGAAGCCCATCCTTCTTGAGATGGCCTCTGAGGATTTAATTTTACGTAGACCCACAGTCAATGCAGCAGTCAGGAGAGTAAATGACATACATGCTGCATTGAGTAAAGGTGTCACTTTGAGGATGAAAGTGAACCTGACCAAACCATAGTGTTCATTTGTTTCATATGCATATGAGCACTGGACAAAGACTATGGAAGACTGAAGAAGAATTGATACCTTTACATTGTGGTGTGAGTGAAGAATACTGACTATGCACTGGACTGTCAAAAGAACAGACAACTCTGTCTTGGACTTATAGCCAGAATGCTCCTAGAAACAAGAATAGCAAGACGTTGTCTCATATACTTTGGATGGATTATCTGGAGGGACCAGTGCTTAGAGAAGGACCCCATGCTCAGTAGAGAGTCAGCAAAAAAACAGGACGTTCCCAGTGAGCTAGACTGACGGTGTGCCTGCAGAATGGCTTAAACAGCGCAGCAGCTGTGGGATGCTGTAGTGATAGAGGACCACTATGAGTGGGAGCTGACTCGAGATTGCCTAAGAAGGAGGAGCAGCAGCTCTCCTGTAACACATGAGGTGCCATCATTTGGATGAAACACCATGATACTTTGTTTCTATTACATTTCTCAATTATTCAGCTGTTTTTAAGAATAATTTTTAAACTTGATTTCCACTTTTCCTCTCACTTCTGTTTAGATTCTCTTCCTGGACATGCTGTTGCCCTCTGTTTATCTGTTGCCTTTAAAAGTAAGGCCACCAATGATGAAATCTTCAGTATTTTGAAAGATGTACCAAATCCCAACCAGGATGACGATGATGGTAAGACAGTTAGATGTGTCCTGTGTAGAACTGTATATAGGCCATGTAAAAACAAAACATACCTGGCAACATGGCTTCTGCTCCAATCCCATTGGCTGCTCATAAACAGTATATTTATTTGACCTGGTTAGCTAATTATTTGTTCCTAGAGTTCAAATATTTCTTTCCTTTTATAAAAAAGGATTTATACAGTTCTATGAAATAGGATCCTAAGTATGTAGGAAAATAAAACATCATCATTCAGTGGTTTTAAAACATTCCTTGCTTTCACTGTAAAGAGGTTTCTGAATGGAAAGACTTCTGTTTTATGATGTTATGTTTTCTTCAGATTAAGCTATCCAAATTAAATAACATTTTCTGATTATCATGTAGTTAACCAAAATCCTAGAAGTGGTTTGATGGTCACTGGTATTCTCAAACATCTCACATATTGAGAGTTATATATTAACTATTAATTTTGCTGTATAGAGAGAATATGAACAAGGAAATCTGGGACATGATGGATGGATGGATGGATAGATAATTTTTTTTAGAGCATATAAAAGAATTTTAAAAACATTCACAAAGAACTAAAAATTAAATTTAAGACCCTGGTTGAGATGGATTGATACAGTAGCTAGGGCAGTGGGAGTTGGTGTGTTGGAGTCAGTAAGACTGGCTCAGGACAGGGCAGGCTTCAGAGTTGTTGTAAATAGGGTTGCTGTGAGTCTCAGGCAACTCGATGGCATGTAACAACAGTTGTAGATGTAAAGTATTTTAAATTGGTAGGTTTTTTGGTATTGTGTTTTAGTACTTCTAGAAGTTACAAAAACATCTGACCTACTATTTAGATATGAACAGACTATCTTATTAAATGAAGCACCAATAAATGCTTTTCTTTCATCTTCCTGATTATCTTACTATGGATTACATTTCAGATGAAGGATTCAGTTTTAATCCACTGAAGATAGAAGTCTTTGTACAGACTTTGCTACATTTGGCAGCCAAATCGTTCAGCCACTCCTTCAGTGCTCTTGCCAAGTAAGCACAAGATGACACTTTTCTTGAGGGTCTGAGACTTTGCTTGCTAAATGTCAGTGGCATAGACATTTTTACTGAAATTGTTGGGTATAACCTTAGCAATGATATTGTCATAAAATTTAGTCCATTGAGTTTTCTAGTAATTCAAATCCCTATCTCATGGCAGTCAGTCTCTATATGTGTGGTGTTAGGTAGCATTGAGTCAGAACCAACCGATAACAGACCCTTCAGCAGGTTTTTAGAGGCAGTTAATTTGCACAGGAGGAGACTGCCCATCTTTCTTCACAAAGCAGCTGGTGGATTCAAATGTCATGCCTCTGAGTTGGCAGTGCAGCTCCCTATGTGTGTAGAATATACTTCCCCACCCCACCCCCACCTCCCATTATGAAGAGAGAAATTAATGGAAAGACGTAGATACTTTAAATAGTCTTGTATGTAGTCAGAGGCTTTTACCTTAATGGAAGTAAACAGTGAAAGCAGAGCATTTTGGGGAGCACCTGGAGGTTGGCAGTTTCCTAACTTGTCAGACTTCAGTTGATGCAAGAATAAATTCTTCCAGCCAAGCAAAGGAAAATTAGCTCCTCTTCCTGTCTGAACTCTCATTACACCATATTGTTTGCTAGTTTCCCACAGAAGATACATACTGAGAATCTGCCCCTGTATTTAGAGATAGTTCTTGAACACTTATTTAATAGACACACAGCAAACTTTAGTACTGTTATAATAATACCCATTTCCATCAAATCAGTTCCAACTTATAGAAACTTTATCCTACCCTGTGGGACAGAGTAAAAATGGTTCATGGTTTTTATAAGGTTGTGATCTCAAAAACCAGCTGCCATATCTGTCTGCCACAGAGCAGCTAGTAGTTTTGATCCACCAACCTTTTTACTTAGCTGTTAAGCACTTCACTCTGCCACCAGAGCTCCTTGGGTTAACGACAGTATATTGTAAATTCTTTTAGGGCTTTGTGACAGGTTCCATAAAAAGTATGAATTATGATCATACGTTTTATGTTCTTAATGGTTAATATTTTGCTTTTGCATTTGTGTTTGAAAAGACTTTTAAAACATTAACATGTTTAGCTTTTCCTGTGAGCGGCTTCAGGTAATCGGCCAACATGGTTCGCTACTCGCTTGACCCGGAAAACCCCACAAAATCATGCAAATCAAGAGGCTTAAATCTCCGGGTCCATTTTAAGAACACCCGAGAAACTGCCCAGGCCATCAAGGGTATGCATATCCCGAAAGCCACCAAGTATCTGAAAGATGTCACCTGGCACAAGCAGTGTGTACCCTTCCGACGATACAACGGTGGAGTTGGTAGATGTGCCCAGGCCAAACAGTGGGGTTGGACACAGGGTCGGTGGCCCAAAAAGAGTGCCGAGTTTTTGCTGTATATGCTTTAAAACGCCGAAAGTAATGCTGAACTTAAGGGTTTAGATGTTGATTCTCTGGTCATTGAGCATATCCAGGTGAACAAAGCTCCCAAGATGCGCCGCCGCACATACAGAGCTCATGGTCGGATTAACCCCTACATGAGCTCCCCCTGCCATACTGAGATGATCCTTACTGAAAAGGAACAGATTGTTCCTAAACTGGAAGAGGAGGTTGCCCAGAAGAAAAAGATCTCCCAGAAGAAACTGAAGAAACAAAAACTTATGGCTCGAGAATAAATAAATCATTAAATAAAATAAAAAAAAAAACCAACATGTTTATTGAAAAATAATTTGGCTTTTCCCTTCATTATCAAAGGTTTCATGAAGTCTTCAAAACCCTCGCTGAAAGTGATGAGGGAAAGTTACATGTCCTGAGAGTTATGTTTGAGGTCTGGCGAAACCATCCTCAGGTAAAAACAACTACTATGTGAATAATGAAGTAAATCAGTTATTTAGCTAAACCTTTGATTTACTTTATAAAACATGAAATTTTTTTCTGTGTTAGAGAAGTTTTTAAATCTTGAATTTCTTTAGGGCTGGAGAAAAAATGCTGTTTGATTCATTCTTTGAATATCAAGTGCTAATGATTTGACTTTGGGCGATAGTACCTCAACACATTTTAAATGTTTAGTCAGATTGCTTATTGTTAATAAGATTCTGCCATTTGAATAGGAAATGGTTATCTAATTTCTAGAAACAAGCTTCAGTTTCTTCAAATTTCAATATTAAAGAGTTATTGAAATAAATTTCATAATCTAAATTATTAATATCAATTAAAGCCAAACATAGGAGAGAATAAATCTTAAGCCTTAACGGTTGAATTGATCCCTTAGCCATTGGAAAGAAATTTTACGGAAGTTCTGTTTTTAATTTTGCAGCAATAGTGGTCTTTTTTTTTTTTACTTGTGTGAAGTGTGATTTCTCCTAATAACATGTCTGTCATTTTAGATGATTGCTGTCCTCGTGGATAAGATGATTCGTACGCAGATTGTTGACTGTGCTGCAGTAGCAAATTGGATTTTCTCTCCAGAACTATCTCGGGACTTTACTAGGTAATATAGAGTCTAACAATTAGTTTATTTGTAGTCACTTCAATAGAAGCTCTAAATTCTGGTCCAAACCAGCTTTATACCTAAAGGAAAAAGCAGCCCCTCTTACCACTAGGCCACCAAAGCTCCCCTTTATCTTCAAGATTGCAGCACAGGATCTTACCACTAGGCCAGCAGAGCTCCCTCTTGTATATCTTATCTATTAGTTGTTGGAACTTTAAAAGACAAGGTAATATCTTCAGAGAGCTCACATAATTCTAATGGGTAGAGAGAGATGCTTGTACAATTGACAAGGCAAATCCCAAGTGTTAAATAGAGTAAGAGTTGAGGGTGAGAGAGAGACAAAAAGAAACTGGTACCAGGAAATGAACAGGCTTTTATTGCATGGCCTAAGAGGGACACCAAGTGACCACGAGCAGAGGTTGTCAAAATGGCACAAGGGTGGTATAGAGCAGCCTCTTTTTATAGGAGTTCTGTGGGGGACAAGGGAAGATGGTATTTTGCTCAGAATCTGGGGCTGTTAATTACCTTGGGTTTGGGCTTTTATGATCAGGCCCAGAGCCTTATCAGGATGCATTGTCTGGTTTGGTGTTTGGTCTGGTTTCTGGTCCGGGGTTTTCTTTGATCTCTGCTCCAGTCACCTTAGATCTTACCAGGTTTCTCAAGGAGTGATCAGGCCTGGGGGCAACTGCTATACTCTTCCTCCACCAAGTATTACTGAATAAAATACCATAGTTTTGCCAAAAGGGTGAGAGGCTTTAGATCTTAAGAGTGAGTAGTTCTAAAACTTAAAAGGATTTATTAGCTATAAGCATAACTAACTTTAACATGCATTGACCAAATGCAAAATTACTTTAAGATTGTTTGTTTGGGAAATCTTGCACTCCACAATTCGTAAGATGAGCAAGCATGTTCTGAAGATCCAGAAAGAGCTAGAAGAAGCTAAAGAAAAGCTTGCAAGGCAGCACAAACGGGTAAGTCTTGTATCAACATTTTAATGTTAAAGAGAGGATTGTAGAAACACTTCAGAATTGTTACAAGTCCATTACTTGATGGTACTGTTTCCTGATCCCTGTTTATATAGGGCTGTTTGAAGTAGTGCAGGAGGAGGATCAGTATGAGCTGTTAGGTCTGATGATGAACCTATGTAGGAAGCTGCAAACTGTTGTTCACAGTTCACACCTCTACTTAAAGCTTCATGTTTGCCCTGCTAAGAGGGAAGGAGGAGAGGAAGAAGGACACATGTTTGGTTTTTTTTGTTTTTTTTTTTCAAATTACTCCGACCAAGAAACAGAATTTACTGGTTCATAAAAGCAGAGGGGAGAAAGGTGAGACTTTCTTCAGGAAGGAATGTTCCCAGGGACCTGAGTGTGTCACTGGGACCCTGTCTCTTCAACTTTTTTTTTTAATTATTATTAAATTTTATTCGTTTTAATGAACATTTACAGAGATTTTGGGTTTTCATTCATTCATTGTTGCACTGTTTTCTCTACCCTCCTCCCCAGTTCGTTCTTCTTCCCCCCCAATGTCTGTTTTAATTGTCCAGTTGCCACAGTGCTTATCAAAGCCAGTTCTGATTAATCTTCTTTGTCAGTGTGTCCTTTGCCATTCCCTGTCACTCCTCCCAGGGAGGACACATGTATTTTTTATAAGTTTTCTTAAGTATTGTAATTTTTTTAAGTTTCTGGTATAAGAGGAAAAGGAGAGATTGTAGCGTTCACTACTTCTTAAGTACTGTGAAGCATGATGGTGTATTTATAAAATACTTCTCATTAATAGAAGATTTAGCATTTTAGCATTTTTTTTGAGGAAGCAGTGAGTGATCTAACTGTATCGTGTGATTTGGCATAATGGTACTAATATTCCTTGTGATAGTATTGTCCAGTGCTGTTTAAACAGTGTTTACCAGGGTAGAAGTTGAGATACAGGTTTGGAGGCGAGGGGACAAATGTAATGATTTCTGTGACTCTCTAGGAAGTTTAAGTGCCAGACTGTCTATAGCTACACATTTACTCATGCTCGGAGGGGAGGGGTGGATGGGTGGTGGAAGTGTGAGAGAGAGTGTAAACATGCAAATGTAAAACACTGTGAAGTAAATGGCATCCCACTTTATAGATCTATAAACTGAGGCTCAGCAGTTAAGTAACTTGCTCACTGTTACATAGCTAGTGAGTGGCAACGTTGGGCTCTGACCAAGACCTGTCAAGTCCATAGGGTTTTTTTTTGTTTTTGTTTTTTTTAATGCCACACTTGTCCCTGATAACTGAGTTGTCTGGTATGGTAGTCACTAGCCACGTGTGCTTTCACACAAGTCCCATTTCATGTATTCGATCTGTGAATGTCCATCATCACAGGAAGCTGTCATGCTGTGAATGTCCGTCATCACAGTGCAACTCTAGAATAGTACCTAGTGGTGCTAAGAAAACATGGTAGTCCATTTCCTAGAACATAAGGTGTGCTAGGGATGCAAGGAGGTTCAATGAATATGGGAAGTTGAGAGTTCGTGTCATTTGTTATGGAGTCAAGTGGGCTTTTCTGCATGGGGCCTTAAGAAGGTAGTATTGCCTAGAAAGGTTTGGTGATGACCACCCTCGTCATAAGAACTTTGTTCACAACATGCCTGAGTCAGGGTCTGCCTCAGCCTCCTGTTGTTTGTGTGACTCTGGGAAAGTCAGCTGACCTAGCTCATCTACTTCAAATGGAGATACTTCCCTTTCCTATCTGTAAAGATTGATGTGTACCTTGTTTTTCAGCTGCTTTTAAAAAAAGAAAACCTAGTCCTCTACATTCCTCAGAGCAAAGAGAGTCAGGAAGAGGAGGCTTATCACCTCCATGAATTGCTTACTTTGCCTGAGAACAGAACTTGTTGGTTCCTGGAAACCATTACTGAATATTTTGATCAAAGATTTCATAAAAGAATCCTAGTCAAAAGGGAGAAATGCAGAACAGAATTTGAAAATCTCAAGGACTTCAGCTTTCCTGTAGCCACCGTGGCTAGATACAAACCCTGGAGATTATTTCCCTGAGATAATCTTTAGACTGAACTTAAACTAAAATGGCCTCTGAAGTCTCCTTAAAGCCAAACAGCAGTTCAGCTTAACTAGTTAAGAAAGTCTGCCTTGAGCATTATACTCTTTTTTTTTTTTTGAGCATTATACTCTTAAAAAAATCTATTCAAATTTGTATTCTAATTTTATAAATAAACTAATAGTGAAAAAAAATTTAAAAAAATATATATGAGATCGGCAAGTTCTGGTGGCCTAGAGGCAAGAAGCTGCACTGCAATCCCAGAGGTGCGCAGTTTGAATCCACCAGATGTTCTGCCGGAGAAGGAGGAACAATCTCCTCCTGTACCAGTCAGATCTGATTTGATGGTACACACACACAAAAATAATGAAATAAATTTTTTTTAAAAAAAAATCTATATGAGATCAAATTGACAACAGCAACTCCAGAGAATAACTTGAGGGGTCATTCAGTTTGTCAATGCGATAATAACTCAGCAAAGGAGGGTGAGAGTGTTCCACAACGCAGAGTAGTCAATGCCACTAAATGATCCATAGAGAAACTTGAATTGTTTTGCATTGTATAGTCTTAGTAACCACAAAGTAAAACTTAAAAGAAAAGATATGCTAGTTTTTCATGGCGCTTAATTGCTGTTTTCATTTTTAATAGAGGAAAAACTGTGATCTCTTTTCCTCCACTTTTCCATCACAAGTACTATAGATTTCACTGCCTTGTTGCTCACTGCTGTTAAGGAGAACTACCCCGTAAGGTTTTCAACCTTGTGAAGATCACCAGGTCCACCCTCTGAGGTGCCTCTGGATGAATTTAAAACCAGTCATTTCAGCTAATAGTCAAATGCTTAACCACTTTTACCACCCATGAATGGCATTTAATACTCTACGTCTAGATAAATACAACTTGAATGAGAAGACTGTTTCTGAAACATTCATGGACTTTGTGGTGTGGGGAAGCTTGGAGGTACTTTCTGTACAGAATAGATATCCATGTAACACTAAACAATGTTTTCCTTTTCTTCCTTTATGTTCTGTAGCGAAATG
Organism: Elephantulus edwardii; assembly: GCF_000299155.1. Taxonomy (NCBI): domain Eukaryota; kingdom Metazoa; phylum Chordata; class Mammalia; order Macroscelidea; family Macroscelididae; genus Elephantulus; species Elephantulus edwardii. Next base: position 3,569,438 of record NW_006399802.1, read on the forward strand.
ATGATGATGACAGAAGCAGTGACAGGAAAGATGGGGCTCTTGAGGAACAAATAGAAAGACTGCAAGAAAAAGTGGAATCCGCTCAAAGTGAACAAAAGAACCTCTTTCTTGTCATATTTCAGGTATTTTGGCTTGGGACATTAATATGTAATAAGAAACTATCTTGAAAGTAGTACATGTTGATTAATAGAATTTATAAATAAGTCACCTCAGTCTACTGCTTAGTCATTAACTATGCATACTTTGAATTCTGTGTCCCTTGGCATTTGACATGAACACATTTTCATGCTTTAGTAAAAACTTTTTTTAAAAAAATTCATTTGTCTCTTACTTAGTTGTTGAACATGTAAATTATGGTTTTTCTTCTTGGTGGATATGTTTAGTTACTTAAAGTTAAGTGCCAAGAAATAAAATTGCTAAGATATAAGTGCTTTAGACCTGGCTGTATGCTATAAAGCCAATTCCAATCTATAGCAACCCTATATTGCAAGATACCATTTGTCCCATAGAGTTTTCAAGGCAAAATCTTTACAGACAGCCACATCCTTTACTACAGAAAACTGGTAGGTTTGAACCACCAACTTTTGGTGAGTGCTTAGCCATTGCACCACTATTGTAGAAAGTGCCATTGAGTTGACTACTCATAGTGACCCTGTCCACCATCCAGGGCCATCCTCACAATCTCTGCCACGTCCCAGCCCATTGCTCCAGTCACTTTATCAGTCCATCTTCTTGAGGGTCTTCTTTGCTTTCTCTCACTGCCCCCCCCCCCACATACACACCTTTCCCCTTGATGTCTTTTCTCAAGGAGTGGTCCTTCCTGCTGGCCACATGCACAAAGTGAGACAGTTTCACAGTCCTTGTCTCTTAGAAGCACTCTAGTCGCACTTCCTTCAAGACAGACCTGTTTCTTTTGGCAGTCTGTGGGATTTTCCATTTTCTTCTTCAGTACTACAAGTCATTACTGTTGTTGTCAGGTGCCACTGAGTGCAAGTCACAGCGATCCTATAAACAACCGATCTTAACCCTGTCCTATCTTGTGCCCTCCTAGACTGTATCAACTCAAGTTATCACCAGCCTGTCTTTTAGTATGTCATGAGTTACAGAATCATAGAGGTTGACACATAATATCTGAGGTCCCTTTGTTAGAACTGAAGAATTCTCCCTCTAGAACTCTTTTGTTTTCAATTATGATTTGAGTTAACCTAATGTTTTCAATTTGTTTCCCCTTCCAGCGTTTTATCATGATCTTAACCGAACATCTAGTTCGCTGTGAAACAGATGGGACCAATATATTAACTCCATGGTACAAGAACTGTATAGAGAGGCTTCAGCAGATATTCTTACAGGTTTGTGGAAAAGTCTGATTAAATAGTAAATACTGCTCTTCTCGATCATAGGTCTCCCATTACAAAAATCATTGTCTCATGTGATGAGATTGTATGCAGTGGCTGTCGCGGTACTTGTTCATGATGGTGGTTAGATTTCAGCTGGATCTTTATCACTGAGTTTTCCAGTTGCCATTTTCTAAGCTGGAGAACCTGTAATATAAAATGTATCTAATATAAAACAAAAAAATGGTTAAGGGATAATTAATTAGATTTATAAAGATCCTTAAAACCTAATGTTCAGATCGTAAACATTGCCAGCATAACATGATAAATTCTTTTAGTCTTTATTCAAAACTTTCTTACATTTTAATAGTTTTAACCTTAATCAAAGCAGTTTGCTATTCTGATTTGTAAAATAGACCACTTTTCTTGGCATTTTTTATCTTCCCCCAGTGGAAGGTCAGCTACGAGTAGATTCTGACTGAGAGGCTCACCTGCAATGAGAGAATGTAACTGAATGTCCCACTTCCTCCTCGTAGTTCTCCTGTTTCTCCTTCTCTTTTGTTCCTTCCTGCCTTCTGAGCTTTATCCCTAAGCAAGTGCTGTCCTTTGGAGCTCACATAGCTAATTAGTTCAAGGACTGTGTGCTCTTCTCCTTATAAGTCTCTTGTCTGGCTGAAAGTTGGGGAGTGGGGTGCGCGGGGGAGTGGTGGTGGTGATTATGTTCCAATCAGCCAATAGTGATGGTGAATAAGGGCCATAGCCTTGGGGGCTCTACTAGTTTCTATTGGACCAGTAAGCCTAAACAGTTAATGGGTTTTAGTTTTATTCCAGTGTTCCCTTAAACTATCCAGGACCTGCTTCTGTGTTCCCTTTCTCAGTGACCAGTGGTCGCTGAGTACCATCTAATTGTCAGGGTTCAAGTCTTAAAGGTTGAGATTCTCATAGTTCATTACTCCTTTGGACTAATGATATCAATGGATTCTTGTTTTTCTTCCCTCTTCGATCTTCCACACAGGGAGAGATCAAGCATTGCATCTTCAATATGGCTACTTGGAAGCTTTTTTAGACCCCATTCATTGGTTAGTCACCAAAGTAGAATGTAGAGCACTGTTCTGTGCACTCTGTTATGCTAGTTGACCTAATGACCCCCAAGACTATGATTCTAAGCCCTACAGCCAGCAGCTTATTCCCTCAGAGTGGTGGGGTCTGATTAAAGACATTTATGCCACTTTGTCTCTCTTCTCTTTTTATAGCATAAACATATACATACAGAAATCTCATCTGCCAAAACTGTGTCACGGATGTAACCCCTTTCACCTACTCTTTTGGTCTTGCCTTTCTGTGTGTATATATAGATCTTGGACTGAGGTTGGTTGGTTTTTTCCTACTGACAGGAATGTTCTGCAAAAATTGGTCCTCAGTTTCCTGAACTAAACAGCCCTTTTTTGTGTCCACAGCATCACCAAATAATCCAGCAGTACATGGTGACCCTGGAGAACCTCCTCTTCACGGCTGAACTAGACCCTCATATCCTGGCCGTCTTCCAGCAGTTCTGTGCCCTGCAGGCCTAAGGGTCATTTTCTCCCTTCTGTCAAGATTTTTTAAAAAAATACCTTGAAATAATTTGTCTTTTATTTTTGTGGTTTGGATGCTTCTATAGTCTCCTTTCACTTATTAAAACAAAGGGGAGAACAGTGAGGAACATGAAATTACATTATAATTGTGCCTAAAAAACAAATGACGGCAGTGTGTCAGTGACCATGGCTGTCTTCTAAGTAACTGATACAATTCTTCTGTGATTAATTCAGCTTTTCTCTCCTTAAGACAGTTTTAAAAATTATGTGAAAAGCTAGAGGTCAAGTTTACACAGTCGTATAAAGAATTGATGGATTTATTACCAAATAGCATATCTTTTTACAGCTACTGGGTAACCTGACATGGCTGAAGAAAATTAAAAATATTTTTAAACTTTATCAGTTCATGGTTTCTCACCTCAGTCTCCTTTAAAATTGGTAATTTATTACTTAGCACCACTTGACATTTTCTCTTCATATTTTTAAGTGGTCTCATAGACTTTGTTACTACCTAAGTCTTCCCAGATCTGAGTGTTAGAATTACTTGGGAATTTCTAAAAACTATTTTAAAAATTAAACTATAATCTCTGGGAATGGAACTGAGCTTCTTTTCTTACTGCTCCCTAGGTGAGTCCACTGTACACCAAGCCATTCCCCTGTCTCAGAGGGTCTTAGACTGAGTAACAGGTTAAAGTGGAACTAGATATAGCCAGAATACTTGGAAACAGCTGTGGCTTTGAATTTTGTGGCTGTGAAATCTGGGCTAAGTCCATCTGGTTAATTAATTAATTCCATCTGGTTTTGAAGCTTAAGATAATAGGAGAGTGTTTTATAAAATACAAAGATAAGGGATTATTTAACATTCCAAATTTCTAGATTTCTTTTATTAAGCCTTAAAGAAACTGTACCATTATTATTACAACTACTAGTAGTGTTTTTGGCTTTTATTTAATATAACCTTATGATACATCGCAATTTTCATATATGGTCTTTTAACATACCTTCAGTTGGCTACAGAATACAGGTCACTCAGTTAGGTGGTGGTCCTATGATTTCTAAGTACCATTTTATTTAAGATAAACAGACAAGGTCAAAGTTGCATTACTAGTAAAAACACAACTGAAATCTGCTTTCTTAGCTAAATGTTGTTCTGGCTTTTCTCTTTCCCATAACTTAACAGCACAGACTATATGGTTAGTGAGAAATAGCTACTGTCCTCTCAGAACCGAAGGACAGTCCTTTAAGGCACTGGTGACTTTTGAGTCTAACCTGCTTTATAATCCTTTCACAATGTATTGCAAAGTTTGTCTACTTATATTTGACCCAAATTCTAGGATTAGTAGGTTTTCCTTTCCTTGTGTTCTCTCGAATGTATAATGGTTATTTCTGACAACTGTTCACTGGTGTGCCCTTCTTGTGCCCCAGTCTGAACCTGTAACTGAAATCAGAATTGAATTTTGAAGAAATAAAAATATAAGAGAAAGCAAACATCCAGCAGTTACTTTCCCTAATAATGAAATAACACAAAAGAATGTACATGTCATACCTTGCAGTAGTAAATCAGTTCCATGTACAATGCCATTTAATATGCTTTTCATGAAGTTAGCATATATTTTTTTCTTGATTTCATAAATATCCTCTGGGAATTATTCATAGCAATGGCTCACATAAAAATCCCCCCTCCCCCCCCCCCCGCCATGGAAAAGGAAGCACTTAGTGGGGATTTCTATAATGTACTGTAATTAAATCTGGAAATGACTTTGCCAGTCTGTGTAAAGCAAAATGAGCTATAGGCAGTAACTGGATAACAGAGTAAAGTCTAAATGGATGAAGGTAAAGCACAGATAGAGACATACCTCAACCTAGACAATGTGGTAAAGGCTAACATGTCCTTCAAGTATGTACTCTTAACTAGTAGCTGTCATGTGCTGTGTGCTATAAAACTACCATATTTAATCCTAACTGTAAGCCTTCCTACTTCACAAAAACAGGTCCCTCAAGTATTTTTGCCCTTTTTCCAACGTGCACAGCTAGGAAATGGGATTTGAACCTAGTCCATGGCTCAAGAGTTTATCCCTCCACAGGACAGTAATGGATTTGTCAGCTCAAACCTCTGGCTAATCCATCATACACTGGAAGCCTTGTTTTTCTAATCTCAGGGAAGTTTCACTTCTTCTCAATCAGCACTTGAAAAATACATTAAACATTTCTGAATTGAGTACTTAATAATTATAATCTCAACCCTAACTGTTCTCAATTACTTTTACTTTGGCCTTTCTCCAAAAATCTCCAACAGCAGATCAAAATATAAAAATGTAATAAACATCCTACTTCTATCGGTAGTAGTAGGATAAAAGTTGTATTAAAATACATCTTGAAAATGCCTGGTTTATCTTAACCTGAATTTTTGTCAAAAAATTGAAAATGGATAAGCACCAGAGTCAAAGCACATAGGGTCAAATCCTATTTATTGTAACTGCTTTATAATTTTTTTCCTAAGAGACATTGAGAAATTTGGTCTGCTGAACTTCAGCCAGCTGCCTGACAGGATGGGAGATGTCCTCTCTCCCTTCTTATCCAACACACTACCACAGCTTCTGATTCACTGTCATCCTTCACTGTGTTTTCAAGGCTGTGACTATTTATGGGAGGAGAGTAATTATTTTTCTCCTATGGAGCAACTGGTAGACTTGCCTGACCATCACACATGGCCACCGGGCTTCCTTACTTGAGCCACTTAGGGACCTCTAGATGCCTACAAGCGGTAAAAGCTTTAAAATAAAGGTCTTCCTCCTATCATAGCAGTCTAGTGTGCATTGCTCTCTGACTTCTTCAATTCATAGTTCTATCTTTTGAACCTCTTCTACCACTGAACTTCTCTCCCAGTATAGAAACATCAAGCACAGAAAGGATTCCGCCCACTACCAAATTCTCTTGGCCTTAGTAAAAACTTCTTAAGACTTCACATGCATACATACATATTGCAGAGTCAGTAAATACACAGTATTTCATCTATACAGACATTTCATATGTGGGCAAATTTTGAATAGAACCTGAAATTATTTTTTAGTTCATACTCCCTAGGTCCAACCTAAGTTTCCTTTATTTACATATAAAATACTGTAAAATAGATCACTGAATTAAAATCACATTTTTTCGTAAGTCAGCTCATGGCCGCACACAGTACAAGTCTTCCGGTACATGTCCTCTTCTAGGTTTTCTTCCGGTCCATACTCATGTTGATGTGCAACTGTTTCCTTTTTCCACACACTGCTTCTTACTGCCCGTCGCAATTCTAAGAGAAAAAGAAAAGTCCTTTTCAGTTGTATTAAGCTGACCCTCAAATCCATCACACTTTCAGTTACATAAAACGATAAAAACGTGGCGAGCTTGCTTTCCAACATCACTGCACAGCCTGTGAAATCATTCAGGTCATTGCTGAGATGGTGTGAAACAGCTTCAGAATAGGGTGGAAGGGGTAGCAACAGAAGTGAGAGGAGATAGTGACTACACGGGGCCTTCAGACACTGGGTGACAGAAAACAGCAGGAAAGGAGCATTTAAAAATTCTATGTCTGTAAACCAAGAGCTGTTTTTATTCTAGGTATTCTTGCTTGAAAGTGGGGGAAGCCAAGAACTCTGGCACTAGGCTAGTGTTTTAGATTGGCGGGGGTTGGGGGGGTGTTGTTCATGCGCTTGACCTTAGGGCTCTTGCATATTAGCACCATTGCTAATAATAATTGCAGAGCATTAGCCTTAAAAACAAAAATCATAGAATGTAGTAAGTCAAATTTTAAAAGTTCATAATTGTGTTTGTTGTGTACCATCGAGTTGGAACTGACTCATAGCTGAGCTGAAATGGCCTGTCCCTTTACTTTTCAGAGACAGCACAAGTTGCATTATTACCCAAGAAAACAAATGCTTAATTGAAAATTAACAAGTAGATTACTTCTCAGTTTCTAGTTTAATGAGAAAAAAAATACTAATTATTTCTATCCTGACCAATGACCCATCCAGCCCAACACTCAAAGGTGTCAACTTGCCACAAGGAGAGTATGCTAGCTCTCTTATAATCTCTGAATCATAAGAAAATGTACATTAAATAATCATATATTTTCTTTAATCCAGTTTATATCTGTAATCTTTGTCAATCTCAGTATCTGCAGCTTGATATTTTCAACCTTTCTTAACATTGTAAGAACAAACAGTGCTATGTATCGGGCACTGTTCTAAATTAAAATTCACTTAATCCTGAGAGAGAAGTATTTTATGGAGGAGAAAACCAAGGTACACAGGAGTTATAAATTGCCCTGGTGCAAGTATTTTGTTGAAGGCAGAGGCATAGATTCCTTAAACACTACTATTTTCACACCTCCAGTATGAAAAGCATTTTATACTTAGTGTCACTGTTTGAAACATGAGGAGGGAAATCATTCACCCAAACGAATCAATTCTCGTTCTCTTCTCATACACTGAAGATCTCTGGTTTTGTAAACCCCTGAAATGGCCTGTCCCTTTATTTTACTTTACCCTGGAACACTTTCTAAATAAAAGATAAATATTTGACCAGATAGTGTGGATGACTCATGGTTGTTTTCCAGTACCCATCTGACTCCCAGCCTCCTGAAGGTTTCCTGGCTACTATTCTGCCTCACTGAGAAAATTCCTCCAAATCTGATTGCTGCTCACTCACTAACAAGCTGTCTATCTGCCTAATTTGTGCATTTAGTGCCCTAAACAAGAAAGGTAAGGAAGAAACATTTTCTTAACACTGAAAGACTAAACCTGTTGCCACCAAGGCAATTCTGAGTCATTTACTCAGAGAAGTCTTGCAATAACTGATCATAACTGAACATAAAACTTTTAACAATAATTACATAACTGCACCAAAGGAGGTTGAGTGGTGGTATGAAGATGCATGTTACCCACGCTACAGTGTTTTTAGTTGCCTCAAAAGCAGGCAAAAGCCAGACACTAAGGAAGACGCAAGAACTGATGCTTTTCAATTATGATAGTGGTAAAAATACGGCATACACATTGGTCTGCCAGACGAGGGAGTAAGTCTTGTCTTAAAGAACTACAACCACAATGTTCCTTAGAAACTCGGTGGTGAGACTTCATCTCACGCTTTGGACATGTTATCGGAAGGGACCAGTCCCTGGAGAAGGGCACGCTTGGAAAAGAGAGTCAACAAAATAAGCCTTCAATGAGGTGGACTGGCCGATGCTGCAAAAATGGGCTAAAACAGTAGCAACGATGAGCACGGTGCAGGACTAAGCTTAGTTTCAGTCGCTCAAAGAATCACTATGTCAAAACCAACTTAAGGGTTGAGACCAGGTTTCTTACTGACAGAAGCAGAAGTTACAAATAGGAAAAAAGAAATAAACTGAACCTTGACGTTTTTAGGACTCAAGATTTTTTTTTATTACATGATTTTGCTACTGACAGGGAGTACAAGTCCTTGTTTCACTGAAAACTTCATTTTCATAGTCCAGAGTTTCACTGTGAACCCAGAGGCAGCATGTTGTGATGGTTCAAATCCACCAGCCGCTCCTCCCAGGCAATGTACAGACTCTAAAACCCCTGTGGAGAGGCAGCTAGGAGCTGAATAAAATGATCTTTTTATAACATAGCATGTTTATTTTAATACATTAATTTTGCAAAAGGGACCACCTGTAGTCAAGCCTAATGCTACTCTTTTTCTTTTCCTAAAGTTTTATTACAGCATATTCTTCCCATTTAATTTTTCTCGTTCATTCATTGTTGTACATTTTCCTCCCTGCCCACCCCTTGCCCCCAGTTTTCTCTTTGAAAAGAAAAAAATTCTTTCATTGTTACACAATCCCCCACGCCCCCAAGTCCACAGTCCACTTTACTATGCGCCTAATGCTACTTTTAAGAGAAATACTTTCAAGAACTGTCAAGAGACTCAACTCATTGCTGTGAGGTGGGAACTGACAGCTGACCTTCCAACAGTAAAAATCGCCTGGGAGAAGGCTGGCCATCTTCCACCCACCGAGCCGCTGGTGGCTGTGGACTGCCTGAGAGGCATGCTGCCTTTGGGTTAGTGGTGCAAATCCCTATGGACTAGGCCACCAGAGCTCACCTGTCCAAGACTAGCACTGGGAAGTATTAACTTTAAAAATATGATAGTAACATCAATCTGCATGTTTTATTTTCTGCTCCACAAATTGACAGTCATTAAAAATGCTCCCAAACTCTCCTGAAATAAGCCCCAAAATAGAAACATTAACCACACTTCCTAGATGTAAGGTGTCTACCTTCAAAGAAGACAAAGATGAGACATTTTTTTCCCATCTCCTCCCCCGGTCCCTCTTTTGTGAGAATGACTGCTTTTAAGAATATAAATCCTAGCTTTAAGGAAAGGCCGTATCTCCAACTTGTTTTAAGAGATGGGGCTTGTAAAGCCATAATGTTCTGTGTATTTGCACCAACTTAAAGTTCACATCCAATACCAAAATCAAAGCTACTGCATTTTTAATTTTTTTTTTATGCCATTCAACTGAGAGCAGTGGTCGTGCCATCATTACTATTTCTGCCTTCTTGGATCAAAGAGATCTCTGATAGCTTAAAATCACTGACAAGAAAATTCTTTTCTCTTGCACTTTGTCTACTTATATATCTTATACTATTTATATTTCAGTTTTTAGTAACATATCATAACCTAAAAGCAGATAAATTAATCTCTTACCTTTCCATAAAGAGGTAAGCTTTGTGTCTGCTTCTTTGTGGATCAAAATCAGACCAAGAGGAACCAGGTTCCATGATCTTTCAAATAATACTTTTAGTCTTGCTTTTATTCCTCTCTGTTCTGAGCAAGCTGCACAGTAAAGTCCTTGTTTCTAATGTCTACAGTGTCTACTCCACTCTCAGCCCTTTGTGGCCTAGTCAGGAGGACAGGAACATATCCACCAACCTCTAAATTAAATCAACAAGAAGCCATAATTAAAGAAAGCACCACATCGACTTCTCTGCACATCAAACGCTGGAAGAAAATGGAGTAATGTGTACAGAACTGAGAGAACTCAAGATTTCATATGCAAAAGCAACAGGCAAACATTGTTAGATATGCAAGGAAAATATCCCAGAGACAAAGACGGTGTAGGATAGACCAGGCCTCGGTCTGTTGTTCACAGGGTCACTATGAGTCATACTCAACAGCATGGAACAGCAACAACTACTTGGAAACATTCCCTTAAAAGACATGCTGCATTAAAATAAGAACTGAAATAAAGAGGCCAGTCTAGAGACAACAGGGCAAATTCAAACTCTTCAAAGATAAGGAAAATTTACAGTTTATATGGTGATTAAATATAGCCGTTTAATATTGTGAGAAAAACAGACAACCAAAATTTGTAATTAAAAAAACTCGAGGATTGTGTAAATCTTAAAAAAATATGTTCATACTAATATTTAACAAATATGCTGCCTTAATGGAATTTTTATGGTCAAATAATAATGAAATATATCATAATCTTTTAGTTTCTTAGTTTGCAATTATAAATTTTTAGTACTTTATGCCTTTACCAACATATTATCTACACTAAAATATTATAGAAAACGGATTTAAGGAAGCAGCGAGAAGGGAAAAGATGAAGTGATTCCAGTAGCTAGGATTAGTAAAAACCTCGGGCTTACATATGGCCTAGTGATAAGGAGCTGTGCTGCCAACTCAAAGGCAAATGGTTCAAATCTACCAGTTGCTCCGTGGAAGAAAGATGGGCAATCTCCTCCTGTGTGAGTTACTGCCTCTGAAAAGATCCCTGGAGGGTCTGCTATGGATTGGTCCCAACTTGAGAATACATAACAACAAGAGATAAATATATTATCCATTTCCCCATTTCATTTTTATTACTTTCAAGGTCCCCCTTGAGACTGGGAGAAAGGAAGGCCTAAAAGATTCAAGAAAGGGGCAAAATTCAAGTGAGGTTTTCCCAAATCCTCTACTTTGGTCCTCACTGACATCTTTGTAAACAGCAGTGGCTAAATCTGGAAAGATTCTTGCATGAAATATTCTTACATAACAAAGCAACCTCTGTACAAAAACTTAGAAGTGTGCATAACCATGGATTCAGAAACAGCTAAATCAATTACCTACAAAGACACATATGAGGGTGTTTATCATGGGCTGTCCTGAGAAGCAGTTTGAAAGCACCATGTGCTCTTGGGAGGAAGATGTCACATTGTGCTTGTGTAAAGTCTATGGGGTCCTTCTATTCTGCCTACGTGGCTGCTATGAATTAGCATTAACGCAATGGCAGTAGGTTATCCAAAAGAAACAGGTGGAAGACAAGACATTTAAATGTTAATAAATAGTTGTCTCTGGGTAAAATCATGGAGTAGAAGCTTTGTTGCCGTATTTTTTAATCAGGCAAGGTCTCAATGTGTTATACACAGGATTGATGTGTGTCAGAATCAACTTGCTGGCACTTAACATTTGTACTCATTCTTGGATTAAAGGGGGGGAGGATGAGGATGTGCAGGGGGAGGGAGGATTAATCATGGTGGTGTACAATCTGATGGGGGGTGAGGGAAATTGAAAGAATCTGTTCTTAAAAACAATGTATTCAAATTTTGCAAATAAACAAATTTAAAAAAGAAAAAAGGGAGGGGAGGAATAAATCCCTTCACAGAGAGGCTTATATTCAGAATTTTATTTTCTTTTTTAAGACATATGACATTTCATTCATCTTCCAAGAAACTTCTAATCATAAGCAAAATTAGCATAGTTGGACATTCATGTTAAATGGACCAATTTTATATATACTTATGTTCTGCATACACTGCAACTGGAACTCTATATAATTAATGTATGAAGAATACTTATGCCACTTTTTTTAAGGTTCACTTTAAGGCTTCACGATAGAGCACAAAGTATCCTCCGCACTCCTATAGTGCCCCATGTTCATCACTACCTTAGAATTTAACACACTGTTAGGATTTTAAATTGGCTTGTCTTTCTCTCCTGACAAACCACGACAGTATTTCTATTAGCCTGATTGCCAGCATTCAGTAAATATTGGATGGAAAGATGTGCAGACTGACTTAAAGATACATGGACAAAGGTTAGATCTTGTAGCTGTGTGCCCACAAATTAGGACCCTTCAGAGGGCTGTCAGAGGCTATACACCTCATGTAAGGAGACTGTCCATCTTTCTCCCCTGAGCAGCTGGTGAATTCAAAACCCCTGCCTGTGGGTTGGCAGTGCAGCTCCTCACCCACAAAGGCCACCAGAGCTCCCTCAATGTTAGAGGACTAAGATTTTTTTAAAAATAACATCAAGCAGAGATGTGCTAGTGAGTATCCTGACGTTCTGTAAAACTATCGGTCATATTAAAGGTTTCATCTGTGTCAAATCTTTGACTAGGAATACCTGATGCTAATGTTGTCCTTATGTGAAAATATGACTCACTTAAAGAGAATGGCTTTACATGCCTTCTAGAAATGCAGTGCTCTGAGGTCTGCACGGAGCCTCAATCACCAACCTACTTGACGGCAAATTTAATTTTCGCCCCCTCCCTAATTTGAGAAAACACATCTCAATCTGATTGTCCAAAAGGAGGAACTCAGCCAAAGGCTTTTTACAATGAGGCCAAACGGTCTCTGGTGGGATAAAATGTGTAGTCACTTACCTTTTACTTTTTTATCAAACTTCTTCTGTTTCATTTTCTCCCGGTTTTCTTGTCGAACTTCCTTTGCTTCTTCTAATGCTTCCTGACTACCCCAAACTTCAAGAGACCTCTTCACGATCTATAACCCAGAATCCACATTTAAATTTAAAATTTAAATCCACACTGTTATTCAAAGTAAGAAAAATACACAACTCTCTCATTTTTCGTTAGAATTGACACATAGCCGACCCTTCAGGTTTTCAGAGGCTGTAAATCATGTGAGAGCAGACTGCTTAGTTTTCTCCGAAAGAGCAGCTAGTAGATTCGAACCACCTGCCTTTGGGGTGACAGCACAACTCCATCCCCACTAAGCTAGCTGCAAAATAATGATCTAACCTGTATATATCTTAAATTTAAAAGATTTAAAATATTAATAAAAATAATTCTAATATAACATTGGAGGCTAGGATTTTGAAGCTCCATCTCACATACTTTGTGCATATGGCCAGGATAGACCAATCCTTGGAGACGGACACCATGCTCAGAAGAGTGGAGGGACAGCGCAGGAGAGGAAGACCCCGGAGAAGATGGATCGATATAATAACTGGGGCAATGGGGGCTGGTGTGTTGGAATTAGTGAGACTGGCTCAGGACAGCGAAGGGTTCAGATCTTCTGTATTCAAAGGCAAATAACAACAAATTATATTGGTTGTGTGTGGTTTTTTTTTGTTTGTTTGTTGTTTTTTTAATTTAAGCCTTTTGTTTAAAATTCAACAAGACCTTGAGGAGGGTCTTTGTATTTAAAAGTTGGTTGTTATTATATTTTGGAGGAACATTCTTCTAAGTGGTACAGCACTCTTCTGTCAATTTGCTGTACTGAAGTAACCTGGGGTTGCTGTGATGCTGAACCTTGTGCCACTAGGGTATCAAATGCCGTAACGGTGACCCATGGTGGACCTCCCAGTTTAAGACCTGGAAACAGGAGTGGCATCTACTTCCTAAACAACATGCCTCTGGAAACTATGAACTTTGATAAATGATGATAGTTATAGAAAGACTTCAGGTCTTTTGTTCACAGGGTCGCTATCAGTTGTGCTCATCTCGATGGCAATCAACAACAGCAACAACAATACAACATAAGTGTCCATTAAGAAAAAAACCTAATAGCATCTGTCTAAACCTAAGAAGTTATAATAAATATGTACTGAATTAGATCAGAAATTGAGAAGTTGTTTTATTATTGACTGTATTATTTGATGTATTAGAAGATAGAGGATTTACTACTACCTTCTAATCAAACTGTGCTCTAGAGCAATACCTCTCGATCTTTTAAATATATGGCACAAAAAAATTATTAGTACCATTCTCTGGGGTAGACACTGAGCCCTCCAGCAATCCACACACTAAGCAGATAGTGAGCTTGGCACACTTGTAACCAATGTGCAGCAAGTGGCAGAGAATTTCTGCTCTGAGTGATAGATGGACATGGGAAAGGGTTCCAGATGAATGGTTTCCAAGAGGAGTTAGTATAAGTATCTGAAATCTTTTTCCCTCACAATGTTTTTTTGTAACACAAATGGAGTTCATTACATTGAGTGAATGTAAGAGATTTTAGAATGTGTAAAATGTTCTCTCTAATTAGGCCCCAGTGAGTCATTGTATAACCATGATCCTGTATAATCATGGTTCTTCAAGTAACTTTTCTGTTATTATCTATCTCTTAGAACTTGGCCTTTCCCAATGCATATTGGGAAATATAACTGTTGTGGAAATGAAGAAAGCAACAGGCCATGGAAGATACCAAAAAAATAATAGTGTTCTGCCTTGTAAAAAAAAAAAAGGTTTTCTGTAGGAGAACAGGATCTAATGTTTATTCCTGACTTTTTCACTTTCTAGACCATACTCCTAGTATCTCCCAATAGTATTTTATTTGTTCCAAAGTGCTATACTAAGAGTAAAATTAAAAATCTCATCATATATGATTGTGACTCATAAAAAAAAAGAAAAATATTTTTCTATAGCAAAACTGAATTAGTTCAAAAGTGAATTAACTCACTTTTTTAACTAATCAGGTTACTTAAACTTCACCTGATCCAGAGTTTGAAATGAATGAATATAATTTATTAGCAACCTGTAATTTTAAGTAGAGTTTCATATCACCCCACTGTGAATGATGAGGATTCTTCTTCACAATAAATTTAAGGGCTGGTTCTCGCTTTTCTAAATCACAGTCTTTCAGAAGGTATTCCTGCTTCGCTTCTGTTTTGGTTATTAGCTTGTGCTTATCATCAGCATCTCTGAAAATAGATTCATAAGATCAGGTATAAATTCTTTTTTTCACTAAACTATATAGTCTTCAAACCTAGAAACATATTTGTACCAAAAAGGGAATATATTTTCCCTTACAACTCTAATGATCAAATTAACAGCATAAAAATTTTAGCATTAAAAAACTCTATCTTTTACTCATTCTGAGAAGCTGCTACTAGTAGCATCTACAAATCATTTAACAATTTAAGAGTTTCTTTTATAGCTATTTAAAGTCCCTCATTGGCCATAAAGGCTTGGAAACGAGTGTGAGAGTAGAAGAAATAGAAGAGCAAAGACTCAACAAGAAAGAAAATATAAGTCTTCTTTCTAAAGTCAAGATGGGCAGGAAATAAAGAATAAAAATCCAAGATCCAACCACCTAACATGTTAGTTGACGCTGAGCTTTCACAAAACCAAAATAAAAATGGAGACATCGTACTTAAAAAGAGTTCCCCTTCAGTTCTTTTCCATCTCTGTGCTAAGTCTGAGGAAGTGAAAACACAGCAGAGAATGCAAAGCCTGGATCTTGTGAAGTTTACATTTTAGTTCAGAGAAGACAGTCAACAAATGCGGACAGATAAATGGCTATAAAGAACTATTAAAAAAAACAAAAACAAAACACAACTATAAACCACTATCAAGGCAGGAATTTCCAGAAAAGGCCATGATAATGTAATAGTTGGGCAGAGGCTTAAGAAGACATAGAGCATTCTGGAGAGCTGGAGAACAGCAGGAGTGCAGGGAACAGCAAGGCAGCAGAGTGCTTCCAAGTGAAGCTCACAGCAAGTAGATGGTGCCACTACAACACTTCAAATAGGGCTGTAGAGCTCAAGCCAGGCAGGCAATGGCAATGGTAGAGACTGTTTTGTTTTATATGGAGAAAAGACAAAGTGTGCCAAATTAGGCACCTAGAGATTAGTAATAACATTTCTGCAGTGACCAAGGCAAGCAGGACAGAGGAGGAGAAAGAGATTCAGGAGGTAGTTTGAGCATCAAACGGGCTTGAGATGAAATGTGGAGAAGTAAAGAAACAGTCACTGAATGAAGTTGATCTCTACTGAAAGGGCGAATACTGAAAAAAGAGGTGTAAGTCTAAACCAAAGCATCAGGCTCACACTGTCAAGTGAATTCTGACTCACAGGGACCCTCTAAGACAGAGCAGAATGTCCTCAGGATTTCATGCCTGAAAATCTTTACAGAAGCACACTGACCTCTTTCTCCTGCAGAGCAGGTGGTGAATTTGAATTTTCAACCTTTATTGTTAGTTTAGTCCACTGTGACACCAAGACTACCTCATGGTGTAAGTCAGGAGGGGCAAAAATCAAAGATTCGAACAGAAGATTCTATCGCAAAACCATAGTGTTTAAAGTTGGGAAAAATCAATGCTGGACTTGGTTGAGGTAAACAGGAGAAACATGAGAACTATGTGGCATAAGGATTAGCGGAGTGACACAGTAACTAGAAAAGAAAGAAGACAAAGGTACTCCCTTCACTGCCTATCCTCAGAAGCAAAAGTCAAGTAGGCTGAGGGGAAAGAAGTGGGCTGGGAGGACCAATAGAGTGGCTGAAGGGATTTCTTGTCCCTTTTCTCTCCCTGAAGGCCCTAATCTTTTGACCAAAGTGTCAACGAACACTGAAGTTAAAAATGAGGAGTCTTAGGATGAGGGGAGGGGTTAGAAACTTGTTACTGAGAGACAATAAACTGCACAGATCTGAAAAAATGGTTATTCTTTTAAGTTTCTATACTCTTTAAGTTATTCCTATAAGATTCTATTTCAAGACCACTGACATCTTTTCTTTACAGGATGTAAGTCTGACAAGCATAGGTTCCTATATTTCTTTCTCTAAATGGAAACCACAAAAATTTGAGGAAACATCTCAACACAGAAATCATAAATACCAAGGACACAGTAAACCCAAAAGGATCTATTCTTTTGCTTTAAACATATATTTAATCACTCAGCATTTCCAATTAAGAACATTATAAAGAAGTAAATACCTGCAGTTATCACAAGTTGACAAGTCAAAGTGGTTCATTAGGTAAGAATCCATGAATTCTTTCCCACATTCTTCACATATTGTATAATCAAATTCCATAACAGGTGCTAAAAAAAGAAAATTAATTCTTTATGTTCCCTTTTTTTAAATTTAGAATACATTTTATATCCACTCAAGGAAAAGACAAAATACAACACAGATTGATTGATTTATCTTACATTTATCTAAAAAATGCTTTTTAAAGGGAAAAATACAAAATGAACATTGCTTTTATCATTAGGTGTCACATCGACTAAGACTCCTCACAATCTCTCAGACACTCGAGCCGACTGTTAGTCACTGCGACAATCCACCTTGTCGGGGATTTTCCTCTCATTCTCTGACCCTCCACCTTCCCCAAAATGGTGTCTTTTTCCAAGGACTGACCCCTCCTGACCAGATGCCCAGAGTAATTCATGAAATTATTAACTTTACAATATTAATCATGTTCTCATTAATTACTTTGAATGTACCGTTAACTGAAATTATAGGCTTCGTTCTAGGCCAGGGTAGATACTGGAATTTGCAGAATAGTTACCAGCAGTCTTCATTTGCATAGTTATCACAGAGACTTTAGACATCATTTCATTTAGTGCCTTCCTCTCAACAGCAACCTGGGCTCCAAACCCCTCTTTTTCACAGTTCAAGGCAGCATTTCACACAGTTAGGTCTCTTCATTTCTGAGTCACTGATCTCAAATTCTATGGGCAAAGTGCTAAATGTATGTTGTTGTTGTTGACTGCCTTCGAGTCAAGCACGACTCATAGCGACCCTATGAACAAAAGGCCTGTTGTACCAGTCAGATCTGATTTGACGGTACACACACAATAAATAAATAAACACACACACACACACAAAGGCCTGAAGGCCCTTGACTACTATTGACATTTATCAAAGTTCATAGAGTTTCCAGGGGCAAGTTGTTTAGGAAGTAGATGCCACTCCTGCTCCAGTATTATAGAAGGCCAAAATCTCCCTCACTGTACCTCCCATAACTGTCCCAAGTTCTGCTTTTCAAAGCAAAGTTCCCAGAGTGTAATCTCTTCCATTAAGGAGGACTTATTGCATTTCCAGATAAGCAGAAGCTTTATCAAAATTAAAACTAATCAGTTTGGACAATTTCTGATAGGTTAAGTTCAGAACTCCACTCGCCATTCTCTTTTGGCATCAGCTACAGAGTGCTTCACTGCTAACCCAAAGGTGCCCCTCCAGCAGTTCAAATCTACTCGCAGTTCTTCAGGAGAAAGATGGGCAATTTCCTCCATGCAATTTATAGTCTCTGAAACCCACTGGAGGTAGGTTATAATCATAAACACAAAATACAAGTTACTGATTATTTCCATATATACAGGTGTTTCTCTCACTTTTAATCTACTAGCAAATCTGCTGGACTTTATCACTTTTAAAAAACACTGAGTAAGCACAGTTATGTAACATCAGTTTGCAAAGAAGTATGCGTGTTATTCCAAATAACCAATCCCAGATAACCTGTTTCTGAAAAATACACTTTACCTGGTTGATGAACAACTTTTCCAATCTTATGTTCCTCCTCTTCTTCCTCTTCCAAAAGGAAGCCACCTTTCGTATCAATTACCTTGGTTGCTTTTACATTCACCATACCTACAGAAAGTAAAAATTGTCAACCACTGAATCAAGTAAACCCATACATTCCCTTGAGCACAAGCAAGGACTTTCTTTAAATTTATTATATATCAAACAAACAAGGATATTCACTAGCATAACTTGCATTTGATATTACACTGAATAGAACAGCTATTGCAGTTAGACAAGGTGGGGACGGGAGGAGACATAAAGCCTGCAAATACGCTAAATACCTATATTCATCAGTTATACAATTACCTATGTACAACCCCCACAAGAATCTTCAGTTAGAATTAAAAAGGATCAAATACCTAGGAAGAGATGTGTAAAATTTCTACACTAAAAACTACATTTTTTAAAAAAAAATTATGGACAGAAAGGCTCAGTACTATAAAGATATCAACTCCCGAACTTATCCAAAGAGTTTACCTGTAATCCCATTTAGAATTCTGTCACTGAGGTGGTGAAGTGGAGGGTGGGGGTATGTGTTACAAGTGGTTTAAACAGTCACTCGTATGTTTATGATTTTTTTTACAGCAAAAGAATATAAACCAAAAATCAGCAAAGGAGGGAAAGTACATGAGCTAAAGTCCAGGGGAAACTAGGCAAGCTTCTAAGGATCTTCTTTTGATAGAGTGACCTAGGATACGTATCATTCTTCCTCTAACATCACACTGTAACATCTGGGAAGTATTATTGCCTGCCAGCGAAGCTCACTGGAACCTCTGCAGCCAAGGTTTTTTTAACTGTTCACATTAATTACCTGCCAAAAATTATAATCAAGATAGATGAGACAAAAAAAAAAAGATAGATGAGATGTATGGAAAGCACTTTACAGTTAGTTCTACACAAAGACAAAAACCCACAGTTGATTCCAACTCATCATGACCCTCCATCAGGTTTCAAGGCTAAAATCAATCTTCTCTATGAAAAGACACTGCCCAGCTTTTCCTCCACGGTATGGCTGCTGGATTCAAACTGCTCACTTTTATTCAGTCCCCAAGGTGATCTTGCCTTATCACCTTAAAGAAGTTCTCTACAGCAGATTTAGCCAGTGCAATGTATTATTTGATTTCCTGACAGCAGCTTGCCTCCACAGACATGAATTACAGATCCAGGTAAAATTAAATCCTGGACAATTTCAATCCTTTTCTTTTTATCATGAAGTTACTTACTGATCCAGCTGTAAAGATATTTTTCTTTCAACTGAGGTCTAATCCATTCTGAAGGCTGTAGAATTTGGCTAAATGCTTCAAATCTTCATTACTTTCAACAAGTACCACTGTGTCTTCAGCCTACCAGAGGTTGTAAATGAGTCTCCCTTCAATGTTTATGTCATACTCTTCTTCGTATAATCCAGTTTCTCAGGTTATTTGCTCTGCAAAAGTACAGTGAAAAAATATAACCCTGAGACTCTTTTCCTGATTTTAAATGATGGAGTATCCCTTGCTCTGTTCCATGAACTGCCTCTAGGTCTATGCACAAGTCATATATGAACACAATTAAGTTTTCTAGAGGGAATTATCCTTTTTCCCAATGTTATCTATAATTTGCAAAAATATGTGGTTCAAATCCACCAGCTACTCCTTGTGAAGAAGATGAGCAATCTCCTCCTATCCGATTTATTGCCTTGGAAAGCTCACTGAAGGGTCAGCTATGGGCTGGTTCCAACTCATCGGTATGCAACAATCACAACCAACAAACATCTTTCCACAATTCTTTGCTTTCAGCCAATATCCATCTGCCTGCTATCAGCAATGATGTCCCTTGCTTCAAATCTTTTTCCAAATCTGGTTTGAGTTTTTGGCAGTTTTCTGCTGCAACTGTTTTTCAATTATCTTCAGCCAGTTAATTTGTGCATTCCATTAGGTCACTTTTCTTTGGAATAGACACAAGTATGGAGCTTTTATCAGTTGGCCAGACAGCTGTCTTCTCAGAAACATCTAAACTAGTAGTCAATCCTTGGAAGCTTGCTCCTCACCAATCAAAGTGCAGTTTTGACTTCTTCTTTCACCATCATTGGTTGGATGGTAATTAAGACAGGTGAACTATGGAAGGGCTGGAGAACTCTGGTAGTCTAGTGGCAAGAAGCTGCACTGCAATCCTAAAGGCAACCGGTTCAAGGCTACCAGCTGCTCTGCAGGATGGTCAGCTATGGGTTGGTTCTGACTCAGCAGGACACAGTAACAACAACATGGAAGGTCTAGAGTTGACCTTAATGATGAACATGGTGTGAAGCTTCTGACACTTTTTTGTTACTGAAGCATAGCTCAAAAGAAACAAAATAAAGAAACAACTGCAAATATCTGTTAGTAACTGGAATGTGGCATGTACCAAGTACAAATCAAGCAAGACTGGGAGATGTCAAAATTAACTAGAGCACTTGAAGATGGAGATTCTATGCATCACTGAGCTGAATGAACTGGTATTGGCCATCTTTAAACACAGTCATATCCCTGGCCTACTATGCCAGGAAGAACAGACTAAAGACCAGTACTGCAGCATGCATTTATCATCAAAAAGAATATGTCAAGTTCTATCCTGAAATACAGTGCTGTCAGTGAGAAGACAATTTCCATTCACTTACAAGGAAAAACCAGACAATATGACTATTATTCAAATTTATGCATCAACTATTAAAGTCAACAATGAAATTAAGTATTTTAGCTATAATATGAAATTCATCAAATATCTAATCAAGAAATGAAGAAAGATCAGTAGTTGCAAATACTGCCTTGGTGGTGGGAATGACTCCAGGGATCACATGCTAGAACTTTGCAAGACCAATTAATTGTTCATTGCAAGTATCGTTTTTAAAAAGCATAAACAGAAACTGTATACATGGAGCTAGGTGAATGGAATATGCCAGAATTACATTGACTATATTTGCTATCACTTGTTATGCATCAGAGAGTTGGAAATTACTAAGGAGCAGAGAAGGAAAATTGATGCCTTTGAGCTGTGGTGCTGGAGAAGAGTATTGAGGGTACCATGGACTGCTAGGAAAACAAACAGATTCATCCTGGAAAGGGTTAAACCGGGTGGCTCCTTGAAGTTAAGGATTCTGAGGCTCCGTCTAACATACTCTGGACATGTTGTAAGGAGGGACAGGTCCTTGGAGAGGGACATCATGCTTGGGAGGGTGGAGGGATGGCGCAGGAGGGGAAGACCCTCTATGAGGTGGACTGATTCAGTGACTGGGGTAATCGGGATGGGTGTGTCAGAGACAGTGCAATTGGCACAGGACAGAGCAGAGTTTAGGGCTGTTGTACAAAGGGTCGCTATGAGTCGCAAGCGACTTGACGGCACATAACAACAACAACAACATATCAAGGAAAGGGAAAATGGAAAAGTGCAGTACCATTCAGAACAAGACCAGGGGTCAAATGCCTTCCTTGAAGGCAGGGAACTCTCTGCCTTCAAAAAGCTCAGACTCATGTTAGGGGCAAAAAAAATCACATAAGCAGAAATATCTGGCACAAAGCACAGCAGGAGCATGGCACAAAGAATAAAAATAGTACCACGTGTGAAGTCTTGATGAAGAGCTGCATTATTGATGGGGTAGAAAGCATGCGACAGAAAGATAAAAGTTGGGGAAATACGGAGAAGATGGGTGATGTGAAAGTGCCTGGGTTTATCACGGGAGTAATGGAAGGGTTTTAAAGAACAAGAATTGTGTTAGATTGTCATTCAGGGGGAAATGGAAGGCTACTGCAGCAATCAGAGAAAACAGAAAAGAGTGGAACAATTCTAGCTAAGCCAGCAGCCAGAAATATGATATTAACCAAAGGTTGCCCTGGGGTTGGAGAAGCCTGTAGGGAACTGAGCAGGGAGTTGTGCGGCTAACACAAAGACCATACCTCTCTGCAGGTTCAACTATCAACCACTTCCTGGAAGAAAGATGCAGTCTCCTCCCGTGCAATTTACAGCCTCTCTCACACTAGCTGGAGGCGCAGCTATGAATCGCTCTGACTCCACAATGAGAGAGAAGAGACCACCTTGAGAAAGGGGAAAAAATTATGCGAGAGAAAAAATCTACTCCCTTAAGAGTAACAGTCTTTCTTCCAAAGAATGAGACATGAATTTGGCAAAAATGAGGCAGCCATGAAAATATTGAAAACTCAGTATCAGAAGATAGGAATTCTAAATCCTGCTATCCTGATTTTCCTGGACCTTGGGCAATTTCTGGGCCTCAGTCAGCACACTGACATCAATTCCTGCCCTATTTATTTTCCAGGTTAGCTGTAAGGCAATCGGAGAAGAGGATTCTAAAGCCCTCTGAAAGATGTTAAGCACTACAGGTGCCACTTCTTTAGCCAGCTCCAAGAAGGCAGCGTCAAAGGTGGCATTGCTCATCTCCTGTGTACTCATTATTAAACAGATCACATAACTAAAAGCTTTAAACAAGGACCTCCGTCCGGGCTGTACAGAAAAAAAGAACAGAAAGGGAAGGTCCGGGAGAGCTATGGTGTTGACAGGCACTGTCTGGTACCTTCGGGCAACAGCTGTATTCTCAAGCTAAAACTGCGCACACAGAACACAAGTGAAAGCACAGGGCCTTGAGGCAGGAAGTCAGTCTTGCACCGCAAAAGGACTCTGTGGTCAAGTAACATGAACAAGTTCAACTTAACGAATGCCCGCGACAGCCAGATGTGTACGCAAACATGCGGGAAGCTGATGTCACACCTAGGACCCTTAACCTGGCCCAGATCCGCACGAGTCAGTACCGGGACCCGGGAGGTGCGGAGGGAGAAGGGGCTGGCGCCGCCAGGGTGCAAACCTCCAGTAGCCGCAGCCGCCGTCGCCGGGTAGGGCCGGGCAGCCAGCCGCGCTTGGCGAAGCATCAGCGCCCGCTGCCGCTTCCGCTCGATGCTCGCCCGCACCGAGGCAGGCAGCTCCTCCGGTTGCTCTAAAGGCACTGTCTCCTGCGAAGGAACCTCGGATGTTGCCATCTCCGTTGCCATCTCCGACGGCTTCCGACTATGGTCCCTCGGTCACGCACGCGCATTGACGCGACTGAGTGTACGCTCGACGCTACCGCGCCCCTAGCGGCTTTTCCCAGAACTGTATCGGAGACGTAGCGCGCCTGCGCAGCTGGGGAGAGCGGGGTGGGGCGGTGGGAGGAGCCTGAGCACGTGATGGAAGCGGAACACCGGCTCTTTTGTAAACTGTGGTCTCAAGGCCCGCCTCGGAGAGGTAGTGCGCCTGCGCAGCAGAAGAGGGCGGGGCGATGGGAGGAGCTTGAACACAAGATAAAATAAGTGGCACCTGCTCTTCTGCAGCCTGAGGAAAAGCTTGGTGTGTGTGTGGGTCCTCAAAACCTTGTCCGTAGGGAGTTGCACTGCCAAGCAAAAAACGACTTCTCTCTGGCAGTTCAAAAATCGCAGCTTCGCTGGAAAAAGATGAACAGTTTCTTCTCGTGCGAGTCAGAGTCTCTCAAAAGCCGCTGGAGGGTCTGCTATGAGTCCCTCCTGACTTAATGACAATGAGAGAGTTGTTATCACTCAAGTAATAACTTGGCGCGGTGCTTGAGAATAAGGGCTTTAGAATCAGATCCAAGTCCTAACTCTGACAGTGTGGGACATCTGTGTGACCTTGGGTAAGTTAAAGGACTTTTCTGAGTTTAGTTTCGTCAATGAAGATAATTATAAAACCACTTTATGTGTTGCTGGGAAGAGTAGATGTAGTGTTCAACACTTTGCTTAGCACACAGGAAAATTTCAAAAAATGGTCATGATTAGTCCTAGTACTGCCGGTCAGATCTTTCATATTCCTCATATCCAGGTGAAAAAAAGTCAAATTCCACATAACACAAAAGCACAAGCAATGGGGGGCGAAGAAGGAATAGGTACATTGTACTAAACAGCAGTCTAACTAGCAATTAAAAACATTTGTGTGTGTTGTAAAGCGGGACTGACATATGAGTTGAGGGGAAACTAAGAGAGGATAATTAATGTATACTGAACTGAAACAGATGAGGGAGAGAACTGTTTAGGAGGAATATATGTCTAGGCATTATTGTCATGACAAGAGTCCAGAAAGAAAGCTGCATAGTGGAGTGGACTGAGGGGAGGATTGTGTAACAATGAAAGAAGATTTTTTTTTTTTACTTTTCAAAGGGAAAAGCAAACTGGGGGAGGGGTGGGCAGGGAGGAAAGTGTGCAACAATGAATGAATGGAAATCCAAAGTTTCTGTAAACTTTTATTAAAATTTTAAAAATTCTAAAAAAAGGGAAAGACATCACATTTGTGTGTCAAAGTATTCTAGCAAGAAAAGAGAGGAAAACAAAATAACATATCATTACACAGTCTAATAGTACCCAGAATAAAGAATAAAGAACCCTACAACTCAAAAACAAAAACAGCTCAAATTTTAAAAAGGATTTGAATCGACATTTCTACAGAAGCCACAGTGAGATGCTATTGACGAAAACTGAACATAACAAGTTCTCCTTAGGATTTCTAGAAAATTGGAACTGGTGTTTACATATGGCCTGTAGGGATGTAAAATGGAGCAGTTGTTTTGGAAAACAGATTTGATTATGTTTCAGTAAGTTAAGCATGGAGTGATCATGTGACTGAACAATTGCACTCCTGGTGTACACACTCAAAAGAGAGGGAAACAAGTGTTCACAAAGGCCAAAGGGTGGAAACAACCAAGAGTTTAATCACTTGAAAAATTGACTAACAATATATGGTATAGTCCTAAGTGGAATATTATTTAGCCACAAAAAATAAATGCATTACTGATAAACATTACAATATGGATAAACCTTAAAAGTTAAACAAAAGAGGCAGGACAGAGAAGACAACATTTACATGAAACGTATACAATAGGCATCTATATTGGCAGCCCACTGCTTGTCAGTCAATATGTTAGAATGTTGGGGCTTGTGTGATGTTGGAAACTATGCCCCTGGGTGGTTGTGTGGGGTGGTTTTTTTTTCATTTTTTTAAAAAAAAATTTTTTCCTTTTAATTGTGATTTTAACAAAAGTTTACAGAAAAGTTGAATTTTCATTCATTCATTGTTGCACATTTTCCTCCCTCACCCACCTTCCCCATTTTCCAGAAAAACTATCATATATTCACACGATGGAATACTATGAAGCACTGAAAAGCAATGAACTCATAAAACATGCAACATGAGTGACCTGGAGGACATTATACTCAATGAAATATCCCAGTCACAAAAGGACAAATACTGCGTAACACCACTGTTATAAAGTAGGACTGGCATGGGAGGTTTGGGGAAACTAGGAAAATAGTGGAGAGATGCTCAGCACTGCATTGGAACACATAAAGGAAAGAATTGTCCAAAAGAAATATATGATTAGGCATTATGTGTATGACAACAGCCCAGAATAACAAGTCCATTGAAAAGTAGACTGGGGAAGGGGGAGGAAGGAAAGCATGCAACAATGCGTGAAAGAACAAAAGTGCCTCTGGAATTCAAATACCTGCAGGATCACCTGTGGTGGACACGCTTCAGTGGAGCTTCGAGACTAAAGACAGACTAACTGTCCAGTGTTTCAAGAAGAGTAATATTGTGCTTCTCAAGCATGTCAGTCACCTGGAGTTGGTGAAAAAACTGTAGATTTGGATTCTACCAGTCTGTGGTGGGACCTGAGAATGTGCAGCCTAGTAAAGCTATGTCTCCTCAGACCACACTTGAAATAGTAAGGAACTTCTCACAGATTCTCAAACTTGGCTGCAGATTGGCAGCACTTGAGGTGTTTGTAAACCATTGATGATTGATGCCACTGCCAAGGATTCTGATGCAGTACATCATGTGTGGGGTTTTGGTCTCAGTATTTGAGAGA
>NW_006399802.1:3596097-3602926 GCF_000299155.1 Elephantulus edwardii
AGGGGAGGGGAGGGGAGGGGAGGGGAGAGGAGAGGAGAGAGGAGAGGAGAGAGAATGAGAATTGAGAGATTGATTCCGTCCTCTGCCCCATCCACCAGGTAATCCTAAAGGAAAGCACACCATAAGCGCCTGTGCCCTAGATTACTTCTGTAGCCTCCACCCAGCTCTGAGAGTCTCTGAGGCGAAGGGATATTTCTACAAGAAAAGGTAACATTTCTCCCCAGAACATATTTCTGAACAAAAGGTTCCCAAGCCTAAATACTGGAATACAATGACCATAATTCAGATACTTCCCAAGCCTTCTTAGTTTTCATTCTTCTAAGAATCACTTTCTCTTCTTTGGTTTGCTAACCTTTGTTAGCAAGCTCCTGCGATATGTGTCTGACTCCATGACCAAGCTGAAACAAGATGACTTTAGAGACAGAGTCTGTGCCCTATTCTCTCCGGAGAGCCTGCAGGCTTTCCCAGAGCATAGCAGTGGGAGTCATCTTGGTGGAGGGTATAAGAAGAAGAAAGACTCAGGATGTGTTCCTTTTCCACTGGATTCCCACCTATTATGACTTCAGTCTTCCTGCTTAGTACCACATTATTATTATTATTATTATTATTATTATTATTTTAATGAAAGTTTACAGAGATTTAGGGTTTCTAGTCATTCATTGTTGCACTTTTCTCCCTGCCCACCTCCACCCCCCAATTCACTTTTCTCTTTGATAAGTAAAAGAAAAACTCTTTCATTGTTATGCAATCCCTCCCCCCAAGTCCACTGCACTGTGCAGGCTTCATTCTGGACTCCTGTCATGACAATAATACCTAATCATATATCCCTTTTAAACAGTTCTCTCCCTCATCTGTTGCAATGCAATACACATCATTCCTCCCTTTCTTCTGTCTTCCCTCAACCCCAATGTCAGTCCTGTTTTACAATAGTGCTTGGTACCACTCTTACCCCCCCCCCATATTAAAAGTGATCTTGGTTAATACCTGTCAATTAACAAAACAGATGTCCTTGAATAGCCTAAATGTTCTTAACCATCAGAGGTTAAGTACTACTCTCCAAAGGTCAATTTGAACCTACTTAAGACATACCTCAGAAGAAAGGCCTGGCGATCTGCTTCTGAAAGTTCACAGCACTGGAAACCCTGTGGAGTGCAGCTCTATTCTGCAACACATCGGGTCACCAGGAGACAGAATGAACTCAGTGGCAGCTGGATTTGTTTGTTTGCTTGCTTGCTTTGCTTTACGTTTTACTTGACAAAACAGAAAGAATTGGAGCCCATAACCAAGACCTGAAAAGGAATAGACAGGCAAGGACAGCAGCCAGGAAAGGCATTGAGAAACTTGGCAGAGTTCCTGACAGACCCTCCTCTCTAAGTACATGACTGGGGCATTCATGTCTGAGCTGACGGATGTGAGTACATTTGTCTTTATTATCTGGTAAATATGCATGTGTGTGGCTTTCTTTTAATCTTTATTCTTAACTCTGGTTTCCCTGAGCTTTACCCCTTAATGTGGTCACTTTGAACATTATTGGCATAGATTCACAACAGGAAAACCTCTGTGGAAAGGAGCAAGCTTGGGGGACACACAAGGTGAAGATTGGTTCTTCCCGGAACAAGGGTGCAACAGTCCAGAAATTTACCCTGCTCCTATTGACTTAGCCTGTGTTGGCTTAGAAATCAAGGAAAAGAAAACTATTATTTATATCTTTAGTGCCGAGATTCCCTAAGCAAATCCTCCTGGAAATACCTAGTTGTCAGTCTCCCTTGAATCAAAAGATAAAAGGATTAAGGTCAAATTATCATATTAGAATCTTGATCAGTTAAATGTGTGTCTAAAAAAAATA
Source organism: Elephantulus edwardii (assembly GCF_000299155.1). Classification (NCBI taxonomy): domain Eukaryota; kingdom Metazoa; phylum Chordata; class Mammalia; order Macroscelidea; family Macroscelididae; genus Elephantulus; species Elephantulus edwardii. The sequence goes on from NW_006399802.1 coordinate 3,597,944, forward strand.
TTTGGAAAGCATCATGGACACTCCAAAGAACTGTCTTTCCAACAGCAATGAGTGGGAGAGCCTGAATAAGCTGAGGACCACATCCGTCCCAACCCATGGCCATCAAGTCAATTCTAATCCCTAGAGTCCCTATAGGATAAACTGCATCATGGGGTTTCCAAGACTGTAAAGCTTTTCAGAAACAGTTTGCTTCATCTTTTCTTCTGTGGAGCAGGCAGTAGCTTTGAACTTCTGATCTTTTGGTTATCAACTGAATTCTCTCACCACAATACCAGCAGCATCTTTAACTAGACACAAGGCTTAGGAAAAATTATATTAGCCTTGGATGGTTACCCTTTGTCATTGACCAACAAGGGCAATTAAGGGTCCTTAATTTGGCCCAGAAGACCTCACTTCTCACTGTTTCTCCTAGGCAGCCCACCCTGTCAGCCTACACCCTCTCCCTAAGCCTCATACATACTTGAGTTCTATGTGTCACCAGGCCAGAGGTGATATATATCAGCAGTGCTTACTAGATCCCCAAGTCCTTGAAAATGGGCATTGCCTGATTCATCCCACCATCTCCAGAACCTAGTAGAATCTCTGAGACAAAGCACCTGCTTACCGGTTGTGGAATCAAATAAATAAATGATACTAAATAGATCTGGTTAGATGACAGCAAAGCACTGAAAAAAATCAGGTTCAAAACTGAATATTCTAGTGACCTAGGTACTGCCTGTCAAGGGAATATCTACAGCCCCTTCCATCCGTGCCTATATCTGACCATTATTAGTTATTATAATAATTTTAAAAGCAGTAACAATACTTCGACAAACTTAAGTGTATGCTAAAATTTTATCTAAGCATTTTAAACCTACTTGTTAATTTCTCATAATTACTCAAGGACTACAGTCACTCATCCCAGTTTCAATTAACCCAGAGGTGTTAATTATTCAAGGCCATCACAGTTAGTAAGTGATAGCACTGGATTCAGCCATAGCAGCTCCAGCATTCTGTGCTTTCTACTACTAAGCTCCCAGTCTCTAAACTACAAAAAGTCTTCCTCATACTTCCTAAGCATGCTTGTCCTGCCTGGGTTAGTACAGATCTAAAATCTCTGCAAAGAAGCCAGGTCCTTCCTTGCTAACACCCCACGTGACTGACTTGAAGTGGCTTGAAACAGAAAGGGCCAGCTCTGCCTGAAGCCTGGTCCTGAGGTTGTTGCTGCAGGTTTTGGGTAGCGCCAAGGGAGTGTGACACAGTCCAGGACAAACTGTAGGCTCCAGTCCACATAATGGGGCTATAGGCTTGTGGTTTCCTCTTTTCTTATTACAGCCAATTGGGGTTTTCCTTTCAATTACCTTTTAAACAAGTGTGATTGTAGCTTCAAACCACAAACCACTTATATTTTATTGGCAATTATTTCCTCTAATAGTTCTGGTTCTTTTAAATAGGTGAAACATTTATCACCAGATCCACTTGTTTTCTGTAGTTTGAAAAATGTTTGGTAAGTGGCTGAGTGTCTCTGGCCCCCCACCCTTCTCCCACTATTCTGGGTTTATGTGAGCCCCCTCCATTCTCTTTCTTGAACAGTCTCTAAACAGGTACTTCAATTTCCTCGCTGATCCCCTCTAATCCACCTCTCATGTGGGCTAGCACTTGGTCCCTCTGAAATGCAACCTTGACCATGCCATTCTCTGGTCAAAACCCAGTCATTGGCTCCTGAGTCCGTGGATAATTGGAAGCCTGTCACACTTCACTCCATCTTGTCTTGGGGAGCAAGAGGAACCTGCTTTCCGTGAACTGTCATCAGGGACTTTATGGTTTACCAGACTGGACAAGTTTGCATCATCTAAACCCATGCTGTACCCCTCTTCTCTGTGTCTTATGTTTGCTTTTCCTCTCCCTCTGCAGTTCTGATCCTCATATGCTCACTCATTCTGTTATCCAACATTGCTGAACCAAGGCCTGTCCTTAGAACTAGGGATACAGCCAAGAATCAGTCATGGTCTCCGTCTCAAGGAGCTTGAAATCTAATCCAGACGGCTTCTGGTCCATCTATCACCACCTGTCACAAGCATGTCCGAAAGGATAACATTCCCTTGTTGAAGTCTTTTTCCTTCTGGATATACCTTCTCACCTTCTCAGAGGTCTTATCCCCTGCTCACCTCATCTTCAAGTACACTCTACTTTGTTTTGTAACTATGCAGCTGCCTTATTTCACCTACATGACACAAAATGCATTTCGATTTCTGGAGACAGAGCCTGTTGCATCCAGAGAGCAGTTAGGGAGCTGGCCCAGAATGGTTGCCCTCCCGGCCAACACTACTGATTCCCACTGTATCCACCATTAATCAGGCAGTGGGGACAGCTCGGGGAGGTTACATAAATCGTACATGAAAGATGTTGCCTCCTACAGTTTGTCTTTTTATAAGAGCCTTATGGAGATATACATACCAAACAGTTCACCTATTTCATGTACACGTCAGTGGGTTTTATTTTATTCACAGAGTTCTGCAATCATCACGACAGTCTAACTTCAGACATTTCCACCATCCTAGATAGAACTCATTTCTCCTTATCAGTCACTCCATTCTCCTTCAGCACCCTTAGCCCAAAGTACCACTAATGTACTTTCTATAGATTTGCTTACTCTGGATACTATATATGAATGGTGTCAAGTAATCAAGTATCAAGTAAGATGTGGTTCATTTAGTATAATGTTCTAAAGGTTCATCAATATTGTAGTGTGTGTCCCTATTGCTTTTGTGGACAAATAACAAGCCATTGTATGGATATCCAGCCTGGGCATTCCTAAGTGTAAATGTATGGGAGGAAGGGGAGAGGAGGGAGGCTCACAGATGCCCCAGGTTCCCAGAGAGGGAGTATCACAGCATCTCAATTCCTCTTGTGAGTGGAAACCACCCAGGAAGGAAGTTCCCTTGGAGACCCTGAACTTGGACTCTCATTTGTGTGACAGCCTGGTGTGAACAGCAGGCACAGGGCTGATTGATTTTATAATCCAGTCCCAGTCTAGGTATCACCATGGGCTGAAAGGAGACACTAACACCCCCTTCATGGCAAGCCATGTGGCACAAAATTATATAAGGGGAATATGTGCTTTCCAGTGTTAAGGATTGGAATGGGATCTTGATACAGAGGAGTGATGAAACAGATTCCATAGGACAGGGTTTTAATGCACAGTCAGTCACCTTGGAAATTTTATAGAATCTCTCTGAGCTTTAGATTGGGTAAAAGCACCTGCTTTATAGACCTTTTCTTTGAAACTCCAATTAGATAGAATGATTTGTATTGTTGCTCTGCAGAATGGCACCCAGGAAGGAGTTACACTACAACCACTAGAGGGCACCAAACTATTCTATAAATGAAACCTGCCTCAGGTGTCCAGATCACAAAGAGAACTTAGTCTTTACAACAAAGAATTCACACAAAGGCTGCAGGAGATCCCCTAGTGTACAGCTTAATACACACATACACAACGCACACTCCTTTTTTACTGGAAAGTTATTAATGTAACTTTGTATTGTACTGTATTGTAACAAGAAGAGCTTGGGTAATGAGAAGAGTGCCTCAAAGAAGTGAGCTTTAGTAGTGTACTTGGACAGTGTCATCTTGGACAAGTCCCCCTGCCTCTCCATGGCCCCTTGAGATGGTCAGAGCAGGTGGTCTCTAAGGGACCTTCCAGCTGTCTGTACCAATGTGTTATATGAAACATGCAGGTAGAAGACAGAGGTCAGGGTGGGATAGTAGACCGAGTAATGACCCCAGGATGCCCTCGCTTGGCTGGGATTTGATGATTTATACATAGTCAAGGGAAGCCACGTACAGGTTAATCCCAGCCTCACAAAGGAGTGTGGTTAGAGTTGTTGGGTGGTGGCGATGTTTTTCTGCAAGTGCACACGATGCTTATCATCCTTTGTGCAGGTTGATGCTGAAGCCAGGGAGACCACCCAGCCTCTCAAAGAAAAGAATTCTTGTCTGCAGTTGACAGCCCTCAGGTTGACGGCTTTCCATTTACCCCGGAGGCTGTCACTCTCGGAACAATGGCAGCAAGCAGGGTGGCTCTCACCTGAGACTGGCGCTGCCCAGAGCAGAGGGACAGGTTGTGATCTGGAGGAGGAGGGGCTGTGCTCACTCCTCCTGGGGCATGAGAGCTGTAAGGTCACCAGCCCACAGCTCACTTGCTACCAGGGCGGTGGAAGATATTTTTCCTATATGGACGGTTTCTCATTCTTCACGTCTGAAAGCAGAAAACACTCAAGACTCGACTCTTCATTTAAAAAAAAAAAAAGCTTACTAATATATTCAAAACCATAAATAAATCTCATAAATGTTATGCTGAGCAACAGATACTAGGTACAAAAAAAAATACATACTAGGTAACTCCATTCTGTGGCATTCTAGAGCAGAAAAACTGAGCTGTTGTGATGGAAACCATCAGTCAGCATTACAGTTGCCTAGTTGTTGTAAGGTATTGTCAGGTCAGCTCCAATTCATAGTGACCTTATGACAGTGAGATGACATCCTGCCAGATCCTTCATCATCTCACAGTCCACCATGCTTGAGCCCACACATCAGCCCGTGTCAATCCCCTGTATCGAGGATTCTTCTTTTTCACTTCCTACTTTTCCAAGCCAGAGCTTCCTCTAAGAGCAATAGTAGATCTAATAATCACAGTCATTTTAAAAGTAGAATAAACATAAAGCATGTGTGTGTGTGTGTGTGTGTGTGTGTGTGTGTGCGCGCGCGCGCGCATGACACAGAGAGAGAGAGAGAGAGAGAGAATACTTCTTTCAGGGCTTTTTGAATGTTCAGTACTCTTCTCCAACACCAGAGCTCAAAGGCATCAAATCTTCTGTCATCCTTATTTATTGTCCAGCTCTCAGATGCACAGCAAATGATCAGAAAGACCATGGCCTAAATCAGGTGTACTTTAGTCCTCAAACTTATGTCACTTGTTGTTATGTGCCGTCAAGTCGTTTG
>NW_006399802.1:3605380-3610885 GCF_000299155.1 Elephantulus edwardii
ATCTCCGACTGTAAAAGTTGGTAGAAATCATCTATTTTTTTGAGATATCCCTAACTGCAGTCTTTCCCAGTGCAATGTGTCTCCATGTTTGCTGACTGCTAGTACCAAGGCTGTTAATTGTGGAACCAACTAAGATGAGGTTGTTGCAATCTCTTCTCCATCTATCATGATGTTGCCATCCAATGGTACGAATCTTTGTTTTCTTGACAGTCTCAATCCATATTGAAGGCTGTATACTTTGATCTTCTGCAACAAGTGCTTCAAATCCTCCTCACTTTCAGCAAGCAAAGTTGTGTCATCTGTATAACACATCTTATTGATGAGTTTTCCTTCAATCCTGATGCCACATTCTTCTTCATAGAGTCCATCTTTGTACTTACATGTTGTATAAATAATAACTGAATTCTTTAAAGCGTGTTAGTGTTCATCTGAAGTGTACCTTTTGGTTATCCCCTATCTGGAGCAAAGGAGAATGAATAAAATCAATTATATGTGAGAATTAGTCCTTGTTTCCTTCAGCCTCTGTAGGCCTTACATTCCTTAGATATCTCCATGTGTCCCGGTCTTCTCCAAAGCCAAGGAACTTCCTCAAGCAGGAACTTGGGTCCGAAAGGATCTACTCTACTCCTGGATGTTCTTTGTTGGTGGTCCTGAGGAACTTGAAAGGCCCTCTTCCTCATTTCCCTCCTGTCTATCTGTCTATTCCATTTCATCTATAATGATATAAAAGATGTTACAAGTGATACCCTGGAGACACTCCCCTTATATCTAGCCAGAGCTGTGTTATATTCTGCTCTGAATAATCCTCTTTTAATTATTTTACTTTTTTATCAGATCATGAGATATTATTACTTTGCTTCAGTATTATATCCTTGTTGATATGTACTGTCATGTTGGAATCAAACCAGAACTGACCCTCCAGTGGGTTTTCAGAAGCAGTTAATTGCACAGGAGAAGATTGTCAACCTTCTCTCACATTATATCATACATCCACCAGCTATCAGGAAATCAAAAGATGAATTGCACAGGGGAAATCTGCTGTCATGGACCTCTCCAGCGTGCTGAAGAGCAACAATGTCAGTCTAGATACAAAGGTGCACCTAATCCAGGCCATGGTCTTCTCAATTACTTGTTATGTTTCAGAGAGTTGGACAGTGACTAAGGATGACAGAAGAATAGACGCCTTCGAGTTGTGGTGTTGGAGAAGAGTCTTGAACACACCATGGACTGCCAAGAAAACAAATAGGTCTGTCTTGGAGAGGGTAAAACCAAGTCTCTCCTTGGAGGGTAGGATTTTGAAGCTCTGCCTCACTTACTTTGAACATGTGGCCAGGAAAGATCAGTCCTTGGATAAGGGTGGACAGATAGCGCAGGAGAGGGAGAGGGCAGATTAGATGGATTGATACAGTAACTAGGGCAATAGAGGTTGGTGTGTTGGAATTAGTGAGACTGGCTCAGGACAGGGAAGGGTTCAGAGCTGCTGTACATAGGGTTGCTATGCATCACAGACGACTCAGTGGAACTTAACAACAATAACATACTATGAAGGTTTGGAAGCAGGAGTGACATCCACTTCCTAAACAACATGTCTCGGGAAACTATAAATTTTAATAAATGGTGATAGTTGTAGAGGGGCTTCAAGCCTTTTGTTCCTAGGGTCGCTGTAAGTGTGCTCAACTCAAAGGCAATCAACAACAACATGTATTTTGAAGGGACACAATTCAATCCGTGACAGTGACCTTCCCTCAAACACCAAATGTTGCTTTTCTTCTTCTCTTGCGTTGGTAAATAACATGAACAATTGCATACTTCTGTGTAGTTTGAACCCATGGTAAAAAACGTAATCAGTAAGAGCTTGCGTGTCTTAATAGGTTAAGCATTATGATGCTAACCAGAGGCCAGTGGTCTGAAACTACCAACTGCTACACAGGAGAAAGATGGGGGAATCTGCTCCCATAAAGACTGACAGCTTTGGAAACTCTACGGGGCAGCTCTACTCTGTCCAGTAGGGTTGTGAGCTGAATTGACTCAATAGCTGTGGATTTTATGTGACCCTGTTGTGACTCTTCTATATTTGAATTTGTTGAAAGTTGAGAGTTGAGAAGGTCTGGGGTGTAAGTGATTTGGCCAGGATCCCTTTTCTAGTAGTCCTAGAATCCAACCTCTGTTGTTTGGAGTCAGAATCTCTTACTCTTCGTGCCCTTCCATGCAGACCTTCTCCCAGCTTTTAGCAAACATATTGTGTAAAATGCAAGCAAGTATACAGCTGTTCTTGGCTATGTGGTGTCGGAGGATATTTCCATCCAACAGAATTAGTGGGCTTATTACAAAATCCTTCTAATTCCTCAGTCTGCTCCCTGAGCTGTAGTTCTGAGTCCTCTGTTGCTGCATTTCCGTCTGTGGCTGACAGATGCTGCCACAGTCCAAACAAAAAGCATGTGGGTTGGGATGTGACTGTGGTTTTCATAATGGCCACAGGTGTTCAGGGCTGCCTTTCTGCTCCACTCTCTTCACACTGTGATGACAAAGACATGATGATGAGGGCCGCTTTACGTTTACAACCAGAAGGGTTTGGTGCACGTGATGACTTTCACTTTGCAGCTGGTACTCCTCTTGGGAATGGAGGACTCCCCCCCACCCTCAAAAACAAAAACAAACAGCTCAGAACTTAAATCTGAAAGACTTGCAGGTCTATGTCCAGGGCATCAGATCAGTTCCCTCTGGCTGCACCTCTGTGGGAAGAATCTGCCTTTCCAGCCTAGATATACTGAACCAGAATCTGCATTTTAACACAGTCCCTCACGTATTACATTCCACTATTACTGGTCTCGGAAGCTCTTGTAAAGAATCATGCTGCTAATTCAAAGGTACACAGTTCAAATCCACCAGCTGCTCTGTGAAAGAAAGATGAGCGGTCTCCCCCTGTGCTATTTATTGCCTCTGAAAACCCACTGGAGCACCAAGTATAGATTTGTTCCAACCTGGTGGTGTATAAGAACATTACTGCTCTAGTTAAACTTTTTAAAAAAAATTAATATAACTGTAGAATTTTGAAAATTACCCCAAAGTAATTTAGGAAGTGGCATGTGTTCACTGGGCAATGGAAAGAACCCTTGTTCTTGCAGAAGGACAGATCTGGGCTCTAGATCCACCCAGACCCAGTACGTAGAGCAGTGACTGTGGAAAACTTCACCTCCTCTGAGAACCTTGGCCTCCTCTCTGAGACATGCAGGGGATGTTTCCTGCTTCTAGGATTGATGGAAATGAAACAAGATGACATCGACAGAGCTTTCAGCAGAGGGACTTATCTGTGGCTGCACAGAAAACCTCCCATCTTTTGAACTAATGTTCATGTGGCCTGGTGAGGGCGCTTCTCAGCACAAGCATCTCTGCTTGGAGCCAGTTAGCGTGCCCTTTGCTGACATGCCTGAGAGGTGGCTGCATTCTTGTCATTCCAGCATTGTTTCTGTCTCTAGTAACTTCGTTAAGTGTTGAAGGAAACCCAAAATTGACAAGCTAATTTTTAGGAACCCTAAAGAGAAAGTAATGGGTGTTACCAGGACAGGCACGGTGCCTTGCTACAGACACTGTTCTTTCATACACAGTGCCTCTTCCCTTACGTGTAACAATTCTGACAGCGACCATGCAAAAGGACCCAGGAGTTAAGGAGCTAGGAGGTAGGAGTTGGGGGTTTCAGACCCCCTTGTTTACACTGCAGCTTTGGCCAGGACTTTTCCCCTCTGTAAATCTTATGTTTCTTTTCTGTAAAATACAGATAATGCTACTTCCTTTGCCTATCTCAGAATGATCATGTGAGTCACAAGGAAGAATGGGGCCAACTTAGACATTACCTGCTGCACTTTCTTGATTTGCAAATGAGAAGATTCGGTCCCAGAGAGACTTCTCAACAGGTTAGTAACTGGGCTGAGGTTGGAACTCAGCTGTCAAGAGAGATCTTTTTAGCAGGCTTGTGATGTGTATGGGATAAATAATAACATACTATGCACATGTCATCCGAGATCATCTATCCTCAAGATGATTGGACCCCAATCTACCTGTTTCTTTTCCTAAAATTCTATCCAAGAAAGGTCCAAGCCCCAGGCCTCTGCTCCTCCTGACCTGAAGAAAGGTGTATGTGAATTACCTGGGTGACGTGGGCTCCTGGTCGTAGTCACTCCTGACCAGGTACTGCTGGCATCAGTGACTTCACCCGCCCCTCTGTGCACCTTGATGAGGAATGCGGGGATTTAGCCTGTGCACAGGGCCACTTGACCTTCTGCAAGGTGACGCAGTAGTGGGGACAGGGCAGGGGGAGACTTGTTAGTGGCAAAAGAGTCTTACCTGGATTGGACAAACATTCTTACACATACACAGAGTTCTCAAATATTTGGTTCCCTGACTTGTACTTCATTCTTTGCAAATAGCATGAAACTGGAAAACAGCTTGAGAGGTTTCTAAGAAATATTTACTACAACCTGAAACTAAATATGCTCTTTCCTTTTTCCTATGTCTAAAAATAATATAAGAGGCTCTAGTGGCAAAGTCCATCCTCTGTTACGCTGCTATCCACAAAGGCATGGGATTCCAGGCAATTTTAATCCACCACTGCTCCCCAAGAGAATGATTACCTGTCTCCCCTTGTCAAGAGGTACCCCTCAGAAACGTGGTGGAGGGAGGGGTACCATGAGGCAGAACTGACTCAACAACAGTGAGTTTCAGTTTTTTTTAAAAATGAAACAACAAAATTACTCTCTTGAACAAGATCGCATGGGCCAGTAGTAATGGGCAGAGAGGAAGTTAGGCCAACTTACGTGACAGCTGAAAACTCTGTGCATTCTGTTACCCATCACTAATCTAGGTATACATACACAATACTGGAATAGTTTTGAAAACCACACAAAACACATATACACAAAACAGACATCAACAGTTTCTACGTGTTCATTTTCTCTTGCTAATCTTTTTCTAAATTATTCCACTAACAGTAACATAAACTCACTGCCCCTAAGCAAATTCTTTCCCTATTCCCTTCCCTCTGTCCCTAAAGCCCCCAAAACGACTTCTACGTTTATTTAAATGTGTAGCAACTCTCTAAGACAGAGAAGCATCACCCAGTAGGGTTTCCACGTCTTTGGACAGTTAGATTGAAACCACAGGCCTTTCAGTTAGTGGTCAGATGCTTGTAACTATTGTGTCTCCAGGAGTCCTCTCCCTCCCCCCACCCAGTGGTGGTGGTGGTTGCTGTCTGCCACTGAGTCAGAAGCAACCCATAGCTGCTCCTCCAGCAGGTTTTTAAGAGGCCATTAACAGGGTAGGAGGAGACTGCTTATCTTTTTCCTGCAGAGCAGCTGGTGGATTCAAACCACGTACCTTTGAGATGGCGCAATAATACATTTTTGGTTCTTTGTATATCTGCATTTTAACACAGTCCCTCACGTATTACATTCCACTATTACTGGTCTCGGAAGCTCTTGTAAAGAATCATGCTGCTAATTCAAAGGTACA
>NW_006399802.1:3612005-3622825 GCF_000299155.1 Elephantulus edwardii
TCCTCTGGTATTCCCTGCTTTCAGCCAAGATCCATCTAACACCAGCTACAATATCTCTAGTACCACGACCCCTTTTAAACCCAGCCTGGACTTCTGGTAGTTCTCTGATGATGTGCTGTTCCAGTCGTTTTTGGATAATCTTCAGGAAAATCTTGCTTGCATGTGAAATTGTTCTGTAGTTTCCACATTCTGTTGGGTCACCTTTCTTTGGGATAGAACAAATATCGATCTCTTCCAGTCAGTTGGCCAAGTGGTCGTTCTCCAGATTTCTTGGCACAACTTGGTGAGCTATAATCATACACTAATGGCCTTTTTATAGCTGACTAGTTTTACTCAGCACAGTTTTCAAAGTTCATTCATGTTGTGACATGAGTCAGTTGGGTGTATATGCGTTTTGTTTACCCATCCATGCACTGGTGGGTATTTCAGCTGCTTCCACCTTCTGGCTGTTGTGAACAGTGCTGCAACAAACACTGATGCACAGGTGTCCACTTGAGTTGCTGCTTCCAAGTCTGCTGTACCTAAGAGTAGAAGAACTGGGTCTTAGAGTAGTTCTAGGTTTAACTTTTGGGGAATTGCTGCCGTTCAAAATGGGACAAGTGGGGTTTACTGTGTATAAGAAGGTGAAGGAAAAGAAACACATCTTTTCCAAAATAGGACCTTAGCTGTGGGTCTGTAAAATGAGGCTAACAGGAATAATATATGGGGCCACTGGGACACTACATGAAAATACGTGTCAGTGAAAGCAGTTTAAAGCAGTTTCAGGCATGTGACAGGGGGGCCAGTGAATTCTAGTTGATACAGTTTATATCTGAAACAAGGTCTGAAGGGCTGAGAAGAATGTCCCCACCTCCTTAGGCCATGAGTTCACTGGCTCCAGGAAAGGAGACTGAGTCTGTCTGCTGTTGTTTCCTTTGTGTGAAGCTGCTGGCCTTCCATTTGCAGACTGGGCCACTTCCTGGGATGTTTGCTTTTCCTCCTTGATTGACAGAATCAGGAGGGCTTGACATAGGTTTGGTAGTGCTCTTGACCACTCACTTCCTCCCCAAGGAAGAGAGACTAGGATGGACCTTGTGACTCTACACTTGCAGTGACATCTATTCAGTCTTCTTTCAAGGGTACACTCTCAGCTTTTAGAATTTGGCAGTCCAAGTCTGCAGATGCATTTCTTGTAAGAGTAGTCATAAGAGTGTAGTTGCCTTGCTGTCCACTTTAGAGACCCCTGCTATAGTGGAAATCATCTGTTTCTTCTGGATCTAAGCAATCTTTCAAGTATTGTAATATGATTGTCTGGAAATTTAAAGTTACACATATGCTTCATATTTCTTTTTATAGATATAAAATTTACATTAAAATGTAATCTTTTATTTGGAAATCATTTCAAGGTTACAGAAAATTTACAAAATTAGAACAAAGAACTTCCTTATATCTTTTGTTTAGATTCACACTCGTTGATACTTTGACCTGTTTCTTTTACCCTCACTGTTGTCAGGTCAGAACCAATTCATAGCTGACCCACCAGCAGGTTTGTGGAGGCTGTAAGTTGCATGAGAAGAGTCCATCTTTCTGCCTCAGAGCAGCTGGTGTATTCAGACTGCCAGCCTTTGATTTAGCAGCACCTCTCCTCACCAGCTGGGCCACCAGAGCTCCTCAGAACAGACTGCCATTGGGTCAGAGTTGGAACTGACTTGTAACCGACCCTCTAGTGAGTTTTCAGAGACGACTGATCTCAAGGGAGGAGACTGCCCATCTTTCTCCCACAGAGCCGAGCCATCTTCATTTGATAGAAAGTGCAACTCCTTACCAAGGGAGCTCTGGCTGAAACAATGGGTTTATGCACAACATGGGCGGCTGGTATGGTGCCGGATCAGGCAATGTAGTTTTCTATTTAAGTTTTAAAATTTATTTTTGAAACCATGAAAGAACAGAGAAGTTGCCAACAGAACTTTCTGTGGAGTCCTGTGAGCAGGCGTTTGTGCTCTTGGTGGTGGGTGGTGGTGGGGGGCTGGGACTTCATACTTTTTTCATGTGGACAACATCCCTTCATTTACTCAAAACAGACATTTATCAGAGAGGTGGCAGCCCCTTTTCAAGGCACATGGGAGTCACTGGTTAACAAAACAGAAAATTCCCTGCCCTATTCAAATGTATGTTTTAATGTAGTTGCAGAACAAGTGGAAACGGTAATCATTAAAGAAATTGTATGGCATGTTCAAAGTAGAAAATACTATGGAGACATATGTATGTGATGGGGCAGCATCTCAGGAAGCTTCTGACATGGTGGGATTCCTGCTGTCAGACTTTCTGGTGAATGTTCACCAGGTGATTAAATATGGATGAGAGGTGGAGCAATTTCTCACAAGAGCGCTTGTAGGGATGGGTAAACAAATGAAAGGAGAAAGATCCAATGTGAAAAACAACATATAATTAATTTGATGAACTTTGTATGTAAGCCAGTATAAAATAAAATTTTTGAAAATTTTATTTTATTAATTTTAATGAACATTTCCAAAGATTTTAGATTTCCATTCTTTCATTGTTGCATTTTTTCTCCCTGACCACCCCTCCCCACCCCCAAGTTCTCTCTTCTCTTTGAAAAGTAAAAGAAAAATTCCTTCATTGGTATACAATCCCTCTGCCACCCGCCACCCTCTGCCCCGAGTACACTCCACTATGCAACCCTTATTCTGGACTCTTGTCATAACCATAATACCCAATCATATATCACTTTTAAACTGTTCTCTCCCTCATCTGTTTCAATGCAGTATACATAATTTATCCAATTTTTCTCAGTCTTACCCCAGTCCTGATGTCAGTTAATTAAAAAATTGAAAAAGAAGAAAAAGAGAGGAGGAGTGTGTGTAGGGTTCTCTCTGGTGTGATTCTCTTGTGAGCCAGCGGGCTCTGTGGCTGAAGGACTTGCCTCATGCGGCATCTGATGGACTTCTCTTGCCTGTGAGTTACCTGGTGCCCTGCTAGGTCTGATTTCGGAAAGAAGCTTTTGGGACACTCAGTACAAATGTATGGCTTCTTGACCTTGGGTTTTCCTCCAGGATAATCTGTAGGAAAGGTTCTTGATTATGTCCTTTGTGTTGTCATGTTTTTGTGTTGTTATCAAAGCTGGGTTGCTGCTATATTTATCTTCCTCTCCTCTTGTTTGGGTGTGGAGATTTTCTGGAGTTTGCAGGGCAAGGATCCCCATGGTCTATCTCTCCTTTAGGGGTGCCAGGTAACTATTTTTTATTGAAGTTAAAAAAATTATGTCTTTTTAAGATTCCTTCCTTCCTTCCTTCCTTCCTTTCTTCTTTTTCTTTCATTCCTTTTTGTGTATGTACCATCGAATCAGATCCAACTGGTACAAGAGGATATTGCCCTTCTTCTCCAGCAGAGCATCTGGTGGATTCGAACTGTGTACCTTTGGGATGCAGCACAGCTTCTTTCCACTATGCCAACAGAACTCCCCAATGATATCTTAAAAAAATTATTTTATTATTTTCTCTGTGTGTGTAACATCAAATCTGATTTGACTGGTACAGGAGATTGTCCCTCCTTCTCCAGCAGAGGATCTGGTGGATTTGAACCACGTGCCTCTGGGATTGCAGTGCAGCTTCTTGCAACTAGGCCTCCAGAGCTCCCTAATGATATCTTTTAAGGACATAAACTCTGGAAAGAGAACTTTCTTTCCCTGTTTGTGGACTTGGACATAGTCAATTGGCTCCAGGAAATCATCACTTAGGTCTTTCATAAACTCCAGGTTTCTGTGTGGAGTTTGAATGCCATTTCTCATGCAAAGTGGCATTCCTGTGACTATGAACTGCTCCATTACCAATTTGGAAATCATTTCCTCCTTGCTTTGTTTTCTCTGGCTGCAGCCATGAGTGAAAACACTCCTGGAGTTGTTTGAGTTCTTTTCTTTCCCATGAGTTAAATGTGTACTGAGATCTACCTAGAAGAGGGAATTCAGATATCCCCTATGTCCTGGACACCAGGTCTTCTGGTGGACTCAGAGCCATGATTTTCTGGCTCAGGATGAGACATGGAAGGTTTTCACTTTGCAAGGATTTTCTGAAATCCAAAGCCATCCTTGGCAAGATTGCTCAGAGATTCCACATGGAGGACTCAGTGTTTCTGCTAACTGCAAAAAACGGTGGAAGCTCAAAGACTTACAGCTGGAATGGTTGAACTTTCTTGGTTAAACCTTCAAACTCTCTTCTCAGGTGAACTCTGCACTCAGGCAGAGTTTTCTTTTGTTATACATAAGATTGTTAGGAATTAGAACAGGTTCACTCTCCAAACCCTAGTGTTCCCTTCACATAAATTGGTTGGTATTCTGTTGTGAGGGAATTCTGGTGGCTTAGTAGTAAGAAATTGTGCTGCCAAACCAAAGGTATGCGGTTTGACTCCACCAGCTGCTCCATGGAATCTCATCACACAGGATTTATTACCTCTGAAAACCTGCTGGAGGGTCTGTTTTGAATTGGTTCCAAATCGATGGTATGCAACAACAACATTCTATTGTGACCAAGAACTTTTCTTTCTTCTGGACATTTATGTATGATTGCTGGATTTATTATCAGTAAAGGCTCACAGATCCTTACCTATTCAATGATTTATTATTCCTTATTAGTATTTTGAAGTTTAAATTGTCCTACATTTGACCAGTAGAAACCTTTTCAAGCTGATTGTATGCTTTTGACTTGGAGGTTTTTGAAACGCCTTTTTTTCTGACCAATAAATGATATTCTAAGTTCATTTTGTAAAAGAAAATAATAATACTGTTAAAATGTGACAGATTTTTAAAAAATCTGTAATATACTTGTCTGTAATAAAGTTACATTTTGTATATTGACAAGTGTAAATCAAGAGTAAATTATTCTACCTTTGCAACACAAAGAAACAATTATGTATAGAAAAAAAGAAAGACTAGAAAAATATATATATAAATGTTAGTAAAAAGTGGTTGGTTGTTGTTGTTGTTGTTAAATGCTGTCGAGTCCTAGGCAACTCATAGTGATAACTTTGTCCGAAAAAGTGGTTAGTGTTAGTAAAAATGTTACTAAAAAGTGGTGAAATTAGATTAATTTTTTTCCACATTGTTCTTTGTTTTCTGAATACTCTAAATTATATTTTATGAAAATGAATTACAATACTTCTTTAATGAAAAAGCTAAGGTTTGCCTGGTCCAACCCAGAATATTTTTAGTCCCTTTATATGCATATACAATTTGGGCAACGAGTAAGGAAGGTTAAAAAATTGAGGGAGCTGAGAAGATCTAGTAGTAAGACGTTGCACTACCAACCCAAAGGCACATGGTTCAAATCCACCAGCTGCTCCGTGAGAGAAAGATGCATAGTCTCCTCCCAGGCAATGTATAGTTTCTCTCTACCGACTGGAGGGTCAGCTGTGAGTCAATCCCAACTAAACAGCACATAACGACGACAAAGAGACTTATTGCCTTTGAGTTGTGGTGTTGGTGAAGACTATTGAGTACCAGGGGCTGCCAAAAGAATAAACAAATCTGTCTTTGGAAGTAATGTGTCCAGAGTGCTGCTGGAAAGGGAAGATGGTAAGAATTCATCCCATGTATCCTGAGACGTGTTGTCAGGAGGGATTACTCCCTGGAGAAAGACATCATAGTTAATAGAGAATTTTTTTTAAAGGAACACTCCCAAGGATATAGACCTAATGGCTGCAGCAGCAGGCTCCAGCACAACAGAGAAGTGCGGATGGCATAGGAACAGGCAGTGTCCTGTACACAAAGTCCTCATGAGTCAGGTCTGACTCAGGCATGCCTCACAACAATCACAATGAGGAAAATGACGTAAAAAATGGTTTTCTTTTTAAGAATTATTGAGTGGGCCCTCTCTGAGAACACTGAAGAAGAAAAAAAGCTTAAATAGCTTCACAAACAATAATAAGAAGAATTGATGCCTTTGAGCCATGGTGTTAAGGCAAGAATGCTGAGCATCCCAAGGACTGCCAAAAGAAGGAGCCAGAGTGCTCCTCGGAGGCAAGGATGATAAAACTTCCTCTCACATACTTTGTGCATGTTGCTAGGAGAGGTTATTCACTGGAGAGGAACATCATGTTTGGGAAGGTGGAGGGACAACCAAAGAGAGGATAACCCTTAACTAGGTGGATCCACACAGTGACTGCAGCAGTGGGCTCAAGCGTGCCAGAGATTGAGGTGGCACAAGATAGGACAGGGTTCAAATCTGTTGTACATAGGGTTGCTTTGAGTCATGCTTGACTCGACGACACCTAAAAACCACAACCACAATAAAAATATGCAGTCACAGTCATTGTCTCAAATCCATCTCATTGAGGATCGAGAACTGAAGGAAAGGAGCTGGGATGGGTGTACCTGTGGCACCCATTGGTAAAGGAAGAACGTCTCAGGTACTTCCAGCTCTCCTGTGTGTGGGCAAAGCAGGTTTCAGCAGCTTTGGGCGGTCCTCTAATAGACAGATGCATAGGTAAAGGTCCACATACAGTAAAGGGATCCAGAAAGATACAGGAAGAACACTGTCAACATCAGCCCTAAGAAGGGACATCCAAAACTAAAGAAATCAACTAGAATCAATATCATTTCTAGAACAAACCTTTAGGGCTCATGGAGACTGGTCACATAAGGATTGAATGACCTGCCTAAGGTCACACGGGTGGGCAGAAACAGGACTTCAGCTCTGTCTCTGTGACTCCATGTCAGACTATGCAGTGCCTCACTAGAGCCAAGGCCATTTTAATGGAGGGTCACCCATAGGGGTTCCTTATTTCCCAGACACCTGCTGTCTTTGGAAATGCCACAGCCTCCATGAGGCTCCTCAGGATGGCATCAGTAGCGCCCTCACTCTTTCATTTTTAATTTGTCCCACATCATCCACAAAGAGGGGTGAAATCACAACTTTATGAACCCTGGAGAGAGACAGACGCTCAAGCTCAGACACAGGGTGGCCCGTCTGCAAAGACTATTAGTATTTGGGGAGAGTCAGTTAGATAAACAGGTACCAGTCCCAAACAAAAGACCTGTGAGCTCATCTGCTTATTTCTCCTTTATTGTTCTGGAAGGGAATTTATCCATATCCTTTGTTTTGAACACGAGCAAACATGTGAAGCAGCCAGACACACAGGAGCTCAAGTCACGCAGCTCTCAGATGTAACTGGGAGGGCATGGATTTTGGGGACAGAGTCACATTTCAGCAACCAGCCCTGCCATGAGTGTATATCTCTTTGGGTCAGAATGCCCACATTCATAAGATGGTTTAAAAAAAAGCGCCAGTTGATATCAACTCATGGCCACCCCATGTTGTTTCACAGAACTGCCTTCCTTAGCATTTACTGTGACTTTGGTACAAAGTCATACCCACCCCATAATTTTAGGTTTGGCATAAGATATTGAAGGGCTTCAATAAAATGTCAAGTTCAGTGCACAGATTAATCAGTTTTACAGCATAATTTTAATAAACCCAAATATAGTCACTTCCTCCTTTTTGGGGGGAGTCTGACACTTACTGCTCTCATACCTTCAGACACCAAAACCCCAGCCAAGAGTGAAGATGTAAGCATGGGAGGTCTTGGCGCTGTACAAGATGCCACAGACTCACATACCTTTGCCACAATAGGGCAACCAGGCTCTAATGCCAACTTGATTTCTTTTAAACAATCCTGACAAGCTTTCCTATTGTATCTCGTTTCTGAGAGTAGAAGTAAACAAAGACTCAAGCAGTTGACCTTGTGACCCTGGCAAAAAGCCATATTTAACAGCCTGACAGAAGAAATGGCCAAAAGAATACAAAAGGCAGCTATATTTATCAAAATCGTAGTCTGAGTTTAAAAGCCTACTTCCCCTAGAGTCCCTGATGTTTGTAATGCCTCGAGACACCAAGAAACAAGGTACTTTTTGCTCTGTTCTTTCTTAAGAGGGCAGGAACAACTAGAAAAGAAATCGACAGAAAAAACTGTCTAGTAGCACTGGCAATTAAAATTAAAAACACATTAAACATCATCAATAAATTATGTTTAAATTAGCATATTTTTTCTGAAATGGAAGCATTCAGTGCTGATGGTGATGATGTAAATTTGGTGCTAGAAACCAAAAACTATGTAAATATTTTCCAGTAAAATATATATAAGATATATTTTTCATTAAATAAAATATGCTATATTCTTTAGCCTTTAGTAATAGAAAAGTTGAAAATTGTGCCAAAAATGGAAAATGTTGCATAAGATACTGCAAGACCCTAAACTGCATGTACAAATCAAATACAGCCTCCCACAACTACGTGCCTAAGAAAAAGAGATTGAAGGAATTTCATTGTTGCTTCCTTCCTCCCATGTCCTCTTTCCCTAGCACTTTACAGATGGAGAAACTGAGGCTCATTGGCTCACTCTGCTGTCATGAACCTATCCCTCTACCAGTTTAAAAAGTAAGGTACACTTGGAGCCATGTCATGTTATTTTCTTTCTTTTTATTTTCAATAGCCTCCTATGTCCCTGAAAGTTGAACAATGAGTAAGAAGACCAAAGAAGAATCGATGTCATTAAATTGTGGTATTGACAAAGAGTACTGGGTCTCCATAGACTCAAAAAAGAATAACCAAATCTGCCTTAGAGAAAGTGCAGCTCAGGTGCCCCTGAGAGATAATGATGGTGATCTTATATACTTTGGGTATATTTTCAGAAGGGGCCAGTCCTTGGGAATAGACAGCATACTGGGAAAAGTAGAGAGATTGGTCAAAGCAAGGAAGACTCTCAACAAGATGGATTGACATAATGACTTTAACAACAGACTTGCACATGTCAGAGATCATGACAATAGCACATGGTTTTAATCTGATGTTCATAGGGTCACTGTGAGTTGTAATCAACTTGATGGCACCTAACAACAACCATATAGAAGAGATGCTCCAGGATTACTAGTTACTTTTTCCTTTTTAAATTAGTATTTTATTGTACTTTGCTGAAGGGAAAGTTCACACAGTGTGGTGTTAAAAGTTGGCTTTTTTGAATATATGATTAGGTATTAATACCAATAATGACATTACAAGAGTCCAGAATAAGAGCTGCATAGTAAAGTGGCTGGTTGGGGCGGGGGGGGGACTGTATAATGATGAAAAAACTATTTTTTTAAAAAGTGCAAACTTGGGGGGGCAGGGAGGAAAATGTGCAACAATGAATAAATGGAAATCTAAGTTCTTTATAAACTTACATTAAAAATCTCAGTTTTTAAAAAAATTGGTTTTGTGGGGGTTTTTTAGCCCTTATAGTTAGCATCCTCTGGTCTTCAGCTACCTTGACAGCAGAAACATGGTCTTGCAAATCAGCACAGTCTTGCAAATCAACAGCTGTGACACTGGGATAAGAGAAGGAGTGCTACCCACACTAAGTGACAAGACCTGAGGTGAGCAAGGCTTTTGGCAGCAAGAGTT
This sequence comes from Elephantulus edwardii, assembly GCF_000299155.1. Taxonomy (NCBI): domain Eukaryota; kingdom Metazoa; phylum Chordata; class Mammalia; order Macroscelidea; family Macroscelididae; genus Elephantulus; species Elephantulus edwardii. The sequence goes on from NW_006399802.1 coordinate 3,621,434, forward strand.
GAGGGAGACTGGAACAAAACCCTGACGAGAACAAAATCCAGGTGGTGGAGAGACTGTGTCATTGCTGTGAATAAACTGTGTCAAGATGTAAGCAGAGGTGCCCTGAGATAAAGGTCACAATTAAAGGTTTTTGCTGTTCTTGCCAGATGCTTGAAGGAGAAGCTGTCTTATTACTGCTCTGAGGCAAACCTTGCTGGATGATTTGGGGTTGACTGCTGAACTGAAACCAGATCCTAGACTAATTGAGGAATTGTGCCTGGAACTTGGGCTAAAACCTAGACTTGTTTGCGGTGATATTCTTTGCCTCTCACGCTCTCCAATTTACTTTCTTAATACCCATTTTCAGTACCACAAATGTCTATAAGTCAACAATAAATAAATGAACCTCTTGTTCCTGGTGCGGTTATACAGGCATCATGAGGCTGGGTTACAAACTCTTTATCTGCTTTCTGCTCTGGGGCAATGAGGGGCTGTCTTATTCTCACTCTGTCTGGCCCTTTCAGAAAGACACTCATAACCCTGTGCCCCTATGTCCCGTTTTCTCCTCATTTGACACACAGAAATTTAGATTTCCCTTCAACAGTTTCTACACAAGTTGTTTAGTAACTTTGGTTATTTTCTTCATAGTGTGTGAACATTCTCATTATTTCTGTTCCACTTATTTCACTCTCATTCATCTAGTTTCCCTAGATGAAGATTCCCTTTCGATTTAACGTAATTGCTGACCATTTGGTCACATATTGGTAACAGTTTAAAGGAGCACAGCACTTATCAGTAATAGTCATAGTTTTTTAGTCAATTTCTTATTTAGCTTTTATTTAGGTAACAACAGGGATTAATTTTACATCCAGCTTTGAAGAGTATCTCAGGAACACTGCCGCTAGCCGGAAAGCCGCCACCAGCTGAGACCCGGGAAGAGCAACAGTCTGCCAGCCACTGCAGAACTCCAGAGGAGCGAACACCGAACACCGTGTGACCCCAGAGGAGCGACGACTACCCGCCTGTGTGACACCCCCTACAGCCCACGCCTGTGTGACCCCCAACACACAGAGTGCCGCTGCATAAACCCACAGCAGCGCCCAAGCCCACCCCCCACCTCTTGGTGGTAGTATCCAAACCCTATGATCCTTTGCCCCCCTAATCCCTTGCTTCCCCCCCACTTCCCCGCCTCCCCCCCTTACAGGTCCACAACCATGCACCTCAGTCCCCGCCACAGCCCTGTGATCTCAGGGCACCACCACGGATCCAGCCATCACCCAGAGCCATCAGCCGAGCTGCTGTGGAACTAATCTGGCAGGAGAAAGGCTGGTAGGATCCTGACTGGGTTTACTGGGGCATTGCTGATTACCTGGGAGAGCACCTAAGGGCGTGCCCACTGGTGGGGAATTTGGC
>NW_006399802.1:3623608-3640970 GCF_000299155.1 Elephantulus edwardii
CTCAGAGTCCTCAAATTTCAACTAGTCCATTAGATCTGGATTTATTTATTATTTCATAAACTGAGGCTCTGAACGTTCCACATTTTTCTCCTGTTCTCTAAGAGATCATATATTATGGCACTGATTAGAAGAGTCGATTGTTGTTGTTATTACGTGCCACTGAGTCGGGTATTACTTAGAATGACCCTGTGAATAATGAATCTGACCTTTACCCTCATCATTACCTCTGATATACTTGAGATGACTGTTCTAGTCATGGTGTCAATCCATTTCCTGAGCATCTTCCTCTCTTTGGCTGACCTTCCACCTTTCCAAGCATGGTTTCCTTCTCTGTGCACTGGTCCCTCCTAACAACATGCCTTAAGTAAGGGACACAAAGCTTCGCCATCCTAGCTTCTAAGGATGACCTTGGTTTCACTTGCTCTAAGACATATTTGTTTATTCTTTTGGCAGTCCATGGGATATTCTTCTCCAGCACAACAAGTGAAAGGAATCAGTTCTTCTGTCATCCTCAGTCATTGTACAATTTTCAGGTGCATAGCAAGAAACAGAAAAATACCACGGATTGAATCAGGTTCACCTTAGTCTTTAAATTTACATCACTGTTCCTTAGAACTTTGGAGAGGTCCTTTTCCCAATACAACACGTTTTCTGATTTTTCAACTGCTGGTACCAAGGATGTTGATTGTGGAGCTAAGTAAGAGGAAATCATTGACAATTTGGGTCTTATCTCTATCTATCATGATGTCACCTTTTGGCCCAGTGATGAGAAATTTGGTTTCTTGATGTTGGAGTGTATGTAATCAATATCGAAGGCTGTAGTCTTTGATCTTCTGGAGCCAACATTTCAAATCCTCTTAACTTCAACAAGCAAGGTTGTCTGCATAAAACAGATTGTTGAGTTTTCCTCTGATCCTGATGCCAATTCCTCTTCATAAAGAAGCCAGTAGTGGTAGCCAAGCATCACTTAGTTCCTCTAGCCTTAGGGTAGATGAAGCCATGGTTTGTGAGCACTAGTTACCTTTTAATTTTGGACTTCTGAGTTTATTTCTTTTTCTTGTACCACTTTAAATCTTATGAAGGGTTTAAGATAAAATATAAAAATATCCTGTCATGTATGACTGTAACAAAGGAATCAGGAACTTTAACTCACACTTTAACCCCCACACAAGGCCTACTGACTTTTTTGGATTTATACTCAGAAGAATCCTAGACTCCAGATCTCTCAGAAAGTGACTCCTAAACTTCCGCTCCAGTACCACCTATAGTGCTTGTTAAAAATGTGCATTATAATACATACTCCAGGTCTACTACCTGTGTCCTCTAAGACAGGAACCCAAGAATATTTTAACAAGTGCTCCTAAGTGTTTCAGCTGCTAATCAGGAGCTTAGGACTGCATTTTCCACTGCTTCACTTCCCCTTTGTCTCTGCTCTGAAAATCTCAAGTAGAAGATGTGGGTTTTGTTATGTGCCTTTGAGTCACTTGTGACTCATAGTGACCCTGTTTACAACAACCCTGATATCTGCTCTATCCTGTGCCAACGTTATTGTCTCAGACACACCTACCCCTATTACCCCAGTCACTGCACCAATCCATCTCATCGATGTTCTCCCTCTCTTTCTCAGTCCCTCCATCCTTCAAAGCTAGATGTCGCTCTCCAAGGACTGGTCCCTCCTTGCAACATGCCCAAAGTGTGTCAAACGAAGCTTCAGAATCCTTGCCTCCAAGGAGCAGGCCAGCTTTGCCCTCTCTAAGACTAACCTGTTTGTTCTCCTGGCAATCCATGGTATATTAAAAACAGCACCACAGATCAGAGGCATAAATTCTGTCATCCCAAGTCATTTTCCAGTTCTCTGATGTATAGCAAACAATTGTGAAGACTATGGCCTGGATTAGGCACGCCTTAGTCTCCAGACTGACATCATTGCTCTTCAGTACTCTGGAGAGATCCCTGACAGCTGATTTTCCCAGTGCAATTCATCTCTTGATTTCCTGGCTGCTGGTACCAAGAGTGTTGATTGTGGAGCCAAGTAAACTAAAACTGTTAACAATCTCAGTCTCTTCACCATCCATCATGATGCTGCCAATTGGCTCAGTAGTGAGAATTTCTATTTTCTTAATATTGAGCTTCAATTCGTATTGAAGGCTGCAGTTCTTGATCTTCTGCAACAAACACTTCAGGTTCTCCTCAGTTTCAGCAAGCAGGGCTGTGTCATCTTCGTAGAGCAGACTGTTGATTAATCTTGGTCCAATCTTGATGCCATATCCCTCCTCATACAGCCCAGCCTCCTCGACCTGTTCTGCATATAGATTGAAAGGAATGGAGAAAGAATGCATCCCTAGCATAAACCCTTCCTGATTTTGAACAATGCAATGTCTCTTTGCTCTGTTCTGACGACTGCCTGCTGGTCCAAGTATAGGTTTTGCATAAGCACAATCAAATGTTCTGGGATTCACATTCTTTTCGGAGTCGGCCACAGTTTATTGTGATCCACACATATGGATGGTTTAATAAAGCTACCCATTAGTTCAGGTGGGTCTGGCGACATTCCTCACTGCACTCATGACAATACCAAGGTTGAGGAATTGAGGAAGATGCCCACAAGGAATCTGCATCAGGAAAGACCACCACCTTTCCTGTGCATCATGCCTCCACATTCTATAAAGGGAAGGGTAGGCAGGAGAGAAGTCCAGAAAAAAAAATACTTTAGTCTCAAGTCTCCTTCCTGGGAGTGATAAGTATTCTTTAAAAGTATGTACATTACAGGGGAGCTCTGGTGGCCTAGTGGCAAGAAGCTGCAACTACAATCCCAGAGGTGCACGGTTCGAATCGACCAGATGCTCTGCCAGGGAAGGAGGGGCAAGCTCCTCCTGTACCAGTCAGATCTGATTTGACGGTACACGCACACAAAAATAATAAAATAAATTTAAAAAGTATGTACATTACAACAGAATGAGTGTGGGCTTTCGAATCTGACAAACCTGAATTCAATTCTGGCTCCTCGTGTTACAGACAAATAGCTAGAGGTCTCTGAACTTCTGTTCCTTCATCTTTAAAATGGCATTAAGGCTGATGTTAGGATTCAAACTAATGGATAAGAGGTGTTTGGCACCTGGGCTGCGCTGAATAAGTGGATGTGATTATCACTAAGGAAATGTAGGTCACACAGGAAGTGCTGTCACAGTGTCTGACTATCACCACAGCTGGGTAGCAGAGGCAGAGAGAGGAAGGGATGTTGATCTACCTAGTGCCTCTGGGCTGTCCTTTCTCTTGCCACCTGCATGCCTTAACCCAAAGCCCCTATGGTGGTCTTTCTCCTGGATACTCTTTTCCTGAGTAAGTGTGCGAAGCCCTGTGTTTTGAGCCCTTGTCTTCAAGGAGCACCCAGCCGGGCAGACAGACTGCCACACATGAAAAGACACCTGTGTAGGAATATTGAGAGTCTGGGTGAGGAAGGGGTCCTGGGGCAGGTTATCAGGGATAAGGTGGACTTCAGGAGACAGGCACAGGCAGAGGAAACACTCCCTGAGTCCAATCCCAGTATTTCAGAGATCGGCAAGTAGAAAAGAGTCAAGGGCTTGGCTAACTCAGGCAGTTGACATAAAGCCTGGGTCTGAATGCTCTACTCTCCATCTATTCTGGATTTATCTCATGGTTAAAGCTGGATTGATACAGTGTCAGTAAAGACTAGTGGATATAGAAGAGCTAAGTGCAAACTTACAGGCATAAGGCAAATCAAATAGGTTAAGCAAACTGTAAATTGTAACATTTAGTCACAAGGCAGAAGGGCATTCCCCATGGCAGACTGCATGCATCTTTGTGTAATAAGTGGTGTTTACATAGTACTTTTGTCTCCAAAGCACATCTCCATGGAAGTTCTGATGCAAGAGCAAGAGCTCATCCTTGTCAGCACTTAGGGGTTTTTGGATTTTTTTTTCTTTTTTCAGAATCCCCCCTCAAGCTTGGCACTTGGGTTTTGAGAGTCAGGAGGCCAGTGTCCCAGCCGGCCTCTGTGACTGATTTGCTACATTATCTGGACAAATGCTTGTCCCTCAGTGGGCCATCTGTTAAGTGAAATCATTGGTCTAGATTGTCTCCCAGGGCTCTTTATTCTAGTATTTTACACTTCATGTTTTGGGATATAGTAGTGACACCTTACAGAGCCTGAGATTGCCATGCCTATTTTGCAGATGGAGAGTCAAAGTTTAGAGAAGGGTAGAATTAGGCTAAGAAAAATCAGAGCTCACAGCCCCGCACCTTTCTTGAGTATAGCAAACCAACTCACCAAACCCCCCATCAATTCCAGCTCTTAGCAACTCTCTACAGGACAGAGTATAACTGTCCAATGGGGTTTTCAAGACTCTAAATCTTTGTGAGGCCTGAATGCCTCATACTTCCCTCACCTATCAACTCGTGGACCCAACTGCCAACCTTCTGGTTAGAAGCCCAGTGCTTAACCCACTGAACCATCAGGGTTTCTGTCGTCTGTCCGTATGCATGTACACACATGCATGTGTACGAGAGAGCATGTTTCCACGTGTGCACCAGAGCTGCTCAGGGTTGTCACTGGGTGCTGCATGTGGAGACTTGCTGGCCGGACTGGACTTGTTCCAGTCAGTTCCACCCCAAGGGAGGGGGAAGAAGGGAGAAGGGGACGAAAGGCAGCAGGGAGCTACACCTACATTTTTGTGCTGCTCACTAATTTCAGCTGCTGAAACACAGGCTCCTGGCGGCTGTGTACTTAGCTAAGTCTGAGTGACTCCATACACAGGCAGTGGGCTGGAACGCTCTCTTCCAAGCGTCAGAGCTGACAAGCCCTTCTCACAACCGAGATTCAGACCTACAGGAGTATACCTGCCTTTCTGTACACAGAAGTTGGTGTTTTCTCTCTCTCTCTCTCTCTCTCTCTCTCTCTCAGCAAATGACTTCTCCTTTCTGAACTCAGTGTCCTCATTAGTAAAACAGAAGATTATTTCTTTCCCTTTTCAGAGGATCTTTATATTTTAGATGCACTAAAGATCTAGTTTGCGAGCTGTAAAAGGGTAACCCACTTACCCTGCTGAAATTAACACACATCTGAATTGTTTACATGCATGGCAAAGAATGGGACTTTCCCCCTTTTCTTTAAGTTGTTTTTGTTATGTGCCATCAAGTTGCTTGCGACTCATAGTGACCCTGTGTACAGGAGCTCTAAACCCTGCTCTATCCTGTACCAACCTCTTTGTCTCTGACACATATACTCCCACTACCCCAATCACTGAATCGATCCGTCTCATCAAGGGTCTTCCTCTCCTGTGCTGTCCGTCCACTCTCCCAAATGTGATGTCCCTCTCCAAGGACTGGTCCCTCCTTGCAACATGCTCAGAGTATGTCAGATGAAGCTTCAGAATCCTCGCCTCCAAGGAGCAGCCCAGTTTTACCCTCTCCAGGGAAAACCTGTTTGTTCTCTGAGCAGTCCTTTCAATTCAAGAGTATATTCAATACTCTTCTCCAGCACCACAGCTCAAAGGCATCAATTTTCTTTCTGTCATCCCTAGTCACTGTCCAGCTCTCTGATGCATAGCAAACAATTGTGAAAACTATAGCCTGGATCAGGTGCACCTTAGTCTCCAGCCTAATGTCGTTGCTCTTCAGTCCTCTGGAGAGGTCTCTGACAGCTGACTTTCCTAATGCAATTTGTCTCTTGATTTACTGGCCGATGGTACCAAGAGTGTTGACTGTGGAGCCAAACAAACTAAAACTGTTAACTAGCTCAATCTCTAAATCATGTAGGATGCCTTTAGAGAGAGATTAGGTATATATCTTCTACTCTGAACTCATTGCCATCAAGTCAGAACCAGCTCATAGCTGATCCTCAAGTGGGTTTGTGAGGATGAAATCATATGAGAAGAGGTTGCCCATCTTCCTTCCAAGCAGCAGTTGGTGGATTCTGACCACCACAGAGACACCACTTTTGAGTTAGTGGTGCAGCTCCCACCAAGCTTATATCACCAAGCTTCCTGGCTTTATCATAAGACTGAATTGGAAAACAGATACATTTATTGTAGTTTTATCATAAGACAAAGTTAGTTGTTTCTGTTTTAGAAGTTGGGTTGGTTGTCTGACATCATTCCCACCTTCAAATCTTGAATAGTTTGATTACTGAAAAAAATCTGATTCAAGTAAGATCTAAATGCACATTATATTAGGAAAATTGTTGAATGAAGTGATTAAGAAAATGGATGTCTGGAACCAATCTGCCTGGGTTCAAATCCCCGCTCTGCTCTTTACTAGTTGTGCCAGTATTGTCTCAAGCATGTTATTTAATTGCTCCATGTCTGTTTCCTTGACTGCCACACAGGAATTACTATAAAGTCTATCCCACAGGGTAACTGTGAGGTAGTTCTGAGCACTTGTATTTACTAGATTTTTGTAGGAAGCGTAGATGGTGATGGTGATGGTGATGGTGATGGTGATGGTGACGGACATATTTAAAATCACTCTGTAATGCATCCATCCCTCCAGGAGGTGGACTGACACAATGACTGAAACAATGGGCTTAAGCATAGCAGAAATTGTGAAGATGGCACTGGATTGGGCAGGATTCTGTTCTGTTGCACAGAGATCACTATATGTAAGAGCTCACACAATCGTACCTAACAACAGTAGTTCCTTGCCAGCACCAAGACTAGTCCTGAGTTCCCTTGTGTCTCCCCTTTTCTCATCCTGGCTTCAGTGGGGTTCCCTCCATTTCTGGAAGGAAGAAGAACCACAGCCTTGCTTACAACCCACGCTGGAAGGTGTAGGAGGGCTCTCTCTCGCACTCCAGTGCTAGTCACTGCCACTATCCTCTGTGCTTAGACAGGGTCTTGTGGCAGTGGGTTTGAAATGTAGAGGGTCATAAGAGAGAACTCAAAAGTGTATCCTAAAAGGGCTAAATTTAAAAACAACAACAACCAACATGCTCCCAATTTTGGTTTGTCCCACATAAGTTGATTGACCCTAGGCAAGTCACTTCAGTGGTCTGAACCCCAGAAGATAGCAACATTGGCAGTAGTCCCTAAGATTGAATCAATGGCATTGGAAATATCTCATATTCCAAAAGATGTCAATAAGAAGCATTTCTCAGTTTGGTATAGCTATGAGGAGTCATCACAAAAGGAACTTTGTATAGAAGCTCCAGCAAAGAGATTTTTAGTCCAATTGTTAAGCTGCTAGGAGCCATATGTTGTTGTTGTTGTTGTTAAGTGCCGTCAAGTCACAGTCGACTCATAGCGACCCTGTGAAGGAGAGTCCTCGATGCTTGGGTGCCTTTCATCCACTCTCCAGGTTCATAGGGTTTCCGGAGGCAAGCTATTATGGAAGTGGATGCCACTCCTCCTTCCAAAGGAGCCATATAAGAGTTCATTATTTAAAAATTATCTGTGGAAGAAATTTTGTTTGTAATTCAAAGGTAGAACAAGAAGCCAAGACACAAAAGATCAAGTCATGGAGCCTGACCTCTTTTGAAGGGAAGTGGAGAAGCTGCAAGGTATAGGCTGTGTCAAAGAACTGGGGTAAAGAGGTGAAGGCCATGAGTTTGGATGGTAGGCAGACCTGAGTCTGAATCTTATTTGGCCACTTACTAGCAGCTTGTTGATTTTTAGTAATAATCTCAGTCACAGTGAATCTTAACCTGTAAAATGGGCATAATAATCAAGGTTTATGGGGATATGCGAAGGTTATAGTTACCTTTGCCGTGAAAAAATCTCCTGGCTCATAGTAAACTCAATAAATGAAAGATGTTGATTTTTTTTTTTTCGGACATGATTTGGGGAAATAGAAATTTAACTCACATCGCTTTAAGAGAGCTGATGGTGGATGTGGACCAGAGAGGCACAGCCTCGGGTTAGCAGTACAACTCCCTGCGAGTTACTCTGGAGAAAAATGGGCAAGCTCCTTCCGTGTGATTTACAGCTTCAAAACCCCAATAGAGGATCAGCGATGAGTTGGATCCTGCTTGATGTCCTAAGAGTGAGCTCGGGCTTTCTTTGGTTTTTGGTTTTGTGTTTTGTTTGTTTGTTTTTCTTTTAAGGAAGGATTTTTGTTGATGCCTTTGAATTATGGTCTTGGCAAAGAGGATTGAATATATAATCAACTGCCAAAACAAATAAGTCAATCATGGGAGATGTGCAACCAGGGTGCCCTTTAGAATTCAGCATGGTGAAACTTCCCCTCACATATTTTGGGTATGTTGTCAGGAGGACCCAGTCCTTGGAAAAACATATCATGCTAAGAAAGGTAGTAGAGGGTCAACGAAAGAAAGGAAGGCCCTCAAGGAGATAGATTGACACAGTGACTACAACAGTGAATCAGAGATTATGACGATGGCACAGGATGAAGCATGGTTCAGATGCGTTGTTCTTAGGGTTCCTATGAGTTATGGTCCACTCGATGGCACCTACCAACAAAATAATCCCAGAAAAGACTCTTTCTTGGGCTATATGATCATCCCTAGACCATATAGCCACCTCCTATCCCATCAAAACCCTTGGTACTATTTTATATCATATACTGGACTGTTAACTATTAAAGTCAGTAGTTCAAATCCAGCACCTTTTTTATGGAAGAATAGTGGAAAATCCCCCCCCTCCCCCATAAAGACTTACAGCCTCAGAAACCTGATGAAGGGTCATCATGAATTGGAATTGATTCAATGGCAGTGTTTTTTTAGCAGAGAGGAGGAAAGTATTTGTCAAAGGATGTGTTTCTAGAAAAGACAGAGCAAGGATTGCCGGGCAATTTTCTCTTCAGAGGGTCCAGCATGTAGGTGTATTTGAACAGTTCTCTGTGCTGTGTACTGGGGATGGCACGAAGCCACTTCTTACAAGTGCTATATGCTTTTAGTGGCTTTGGTGCCATGTTTATCCTAAAATATACTCTTTGTAGAAACAGCTCGACTTAATTCAGCTTAATGCTGACCAAATCCACCATTCTCAGCTGCTATTTACAGAGCTTAGGCAGTGCTCACAGCAGACGAAGCCCAGGTATGGTTGTGTCTCACCAAAAGACCTACTGTGACTCTTTCCCCATCAGCCACATAGGACGCTGGCCTCCATTATATCCATTGATCCCTAGGCTGAAGACCTCAAGAGGATTAAAGGGGCTATACTTCAAGAAAAAAGGGAGCTCTGGTGGCCTAAGGGCAAGAAGCTGTGCTGCAATTCCAAAGGCATGTGGTTCAAGGTCACCAGCCGCTCCACTGGAGAAGGATGGGCATCTCCTCCTGTGCAATTAACTGCCTCTGAAAACCCACCAGAATGTCATCTATGAGTCAGTTCCAACTCCATAGTACACAACAACAACAACTTAAAGAAAAAGAAAAAAGATAATGCTGGAAGGAAGCTCCGGAACAACCTGACCAATTTCACAGATGGAAGGACTGAAGCCAAACAAGAAGTCTACCTGCCCAAGGACATAGATGACCACTGGGACTGAGTCTCCTTTATCTAAGCAGCCTCAACTGTGTAATAAGTTCTCAAAAAATATTTGATGAGCTATTTGATGAACTAAGATTGAATTCCAAACCAAAACCCACTGCGATCTAGTTGATTCTGATTCATAACAACCTTTCCCACCTGGTTTCCAGGGGCAGAGACTGCCCATCTTTCCCCTGCAGGGCAACTGATCTTCACTTATCAGCCCAACACTTAACTACTCACACCTCCAGGGCTTCTGGATACATTCATTTCCAATGGCTGACGGAACCAAAAAAAATACATACTTGGGTCATTAATAAGAACAGAAATGTATTATCTCACAGTTCTGAAGACTAGAAGTCCAAATAAACTTGTTGGACATTCTCCTTCTATAGACTGTAGAGGAGATCCTTCCTTGTCTCATCCAGGTGCATCCTTTGGCTTTTAGATGTATTTTCATATTAGCATCATTCCTCTGTCTCCCTGTCTCTTTTATAAAGGCATCCCTCAGATTGGATTACTAACCCCCTCCCCTGACTCCAATAAGACCTCTCATTAATTCAACTGACACATTGCCACAGACCCCACATCCATTCCCCACTTACTGTCATGGTTAACTTTCAAAGGTCAAGTTGTTATTTACAAATCAATATTACTAGAAAAGGAAAGGGTCACAACAAGGAGGATGACTACATCATTACATAATTGCTAAATTGCATTGTTAAATAACCATCAAACCACTAAGATTGCGACCTAGCCAAGTAGATGCATAACCTTAACCTTCATGGCCAGTGTTTCTCTTATCTAACACTTCAGCATTCCTTACTTCCAGAAATATGCCATGAATGCACAAAATAGTTGATTAGTAGATTCTTTTGCTATTGTCATAAATGTAAAATGTCAGTTAACAAGATAGCTGGTAAGTAAGGAGTAGGTAGGTTTCCAAACAAAATATTTATAGATACTAGGGATTAGCACATCTACCTATATTCCCATGTCCCCTAGTAGAGTTCCAGTAATGGAATCCCAAAAGAACTATTTTCACTTGAGACCACATCTCAGAGTATGCTTCTGGAGTAACACAAACTAAGACGACTATCTTGTCTAAAACAGTAAGGTACACTAACTGGTTTTTTTTTCCCTTTTTTTGTGGACCAAAATATATTACAGCCTTTCAGAAGTAAGTCCAAATCAAGTCTAGAAGACCTTGGTGCCTTCTTACAATCTGCCTCCACCCTCACTAGTCTTGCAAGTTCTCTACCATCTATTAAGGAAATTATTACCTGTGAGGGTTTCACAGGTCATGCTACTGAGAACCAGCACCATGCAGGCCCTGACTCCGACCCTGAGCCATGGATGGCAGTTTCCCATGGCTCTGACAAGATGCCAGGAGTGGATTGACACATACTTCGCCTTTGCAGAAAGGCTGCCTGGTCTACCTCCCCAGCACCCATAACCCTAGCCTCGTGCTATCTAAGTCTTGGACTGACTTTTTAGAGTTTTCTATGCTTCAGTAAGACAACCTCCAGACCACTGAGTATGAAGATTCGGTGGGGCTGTGGAACCCTGGAGGACTAGAGAAGAGGAGACCATAGAATGAACATCTTATTTAATTCTCTCATTGTAAGGACTGGGAAACTGAGGCCCAGGAATGGACATGGTCTTGTCCAAGGTCACACAATACATCAGGAACATAAACCCAGGGCGTTTTTTAAACTTAAAGTATAATTCTTTTTTTATCTTATCAAAATGAAATACTAAGTAGATCTTGGCTTGAAATGAGCTTTGCTGGTTGTTGGCTCTGTAATCCTGTGAGACACGCAATCCTACAATTGTAAAGCTGAGTTTTCATGACCCATTCAGAGGGCTGTTGTGAGTCTTAGAGGCAGTCATTGGAGTGGAAAACCCCTACTAATATTAAATGCTCAATAAACATGGAGTGACTCTAATCTGGAAAGCGAATCCTCCCTTTTCACAAGTCACCCCCCTTCCCCTGAGTTAAACTCTACAGGTTTAAACAGAAGACCCCTCGTCATCTTTGTGATCACTCTGCAAGGTTTCCAGGCAGTGTAGATTTCCAGATGGTGTGCTTCAGAGTTGTTTTTTGTGAGAGAGAGACGGTGAAAATGGACTCGACTGCCAAATAACTTTACAGAGCTTGGGACAACACACAGTTTGCCTACTTCACGACTTCTCACGGCCTGTGCTCGGCCATGTGCCTGCGTGGCTTTTCCCCAGTGTTTCTGATCAGTGTGTGTGTGTGTGTGTGTGTGTGTGTGTGTGTAAAACAGAACCTCTCATTAGTTGGGGACCTGGTGAGGAACAGTTTGAGAACAATTGCCAGGTAACTGGAAAGGCTATCTAATTAAAGTGCACTGCCCACCAGATAGATGGGCATTCTCTTCCTTTGCAGTTTACTGTCTCTGAAAACCCGCTGGAGGGTCAGCTATGAGTTGGTCTGACAACAACACTCACCACCAACATTGACTTGTGGGACCTTGAAACTATCTCTAACCACTATGGACCACATCCCCCTATTAGCTAAATGGGGATGGGAGTAAGGGTCAGACTTCAGGGATGCTTCCTGCCCTGACCTGGGCACCCTGACGACCCTCTCCACTGTTAGGGTCCCCTCTTGTAACACTTGCACACCCAGTGCCAGGCAAGGACAGTCCTGGGAGAAGGGCGGAGAGTCCCAGCAGGGTTCCTGCAGGAGGTCCCATTTCTGGTCTCTCGTCTTGCCTTTCAAGGGCAAGACGGCGCAGGGCCGGGGCCCCACCTGCCTCCATCCCCAGAGGAGAGGTGAGGGCCCCAGTCCTTCCTCCCTCCTGCTCTGCCCCCCTGCCGGGACAGTCAGCCGCTGGGGGATTAAGTGCGGGCCCAGTGCCCATTCAAACCATTCAGTAAAACAGGAAGCCAAGCACGCTCCTGCCCGCCCGCCTCTGCTGGGCAGGTCTGCAGGATTATGCGCATTGTGCTGGGTCTCGCACAAAGGGAGGCCCAGCCCGTCGGGGAAGGCCACGTCCCGGCGGGAGGCGAGCATCCACCATCCACCGCCCAGGAGTTGGAGCGGCCTGTCCCACTGCAGAGTCAACCCCTGCCGGCTGCAGAGCCAGAGGCCAAGCCTCGCCTCGCAGCCTCCTCTGGGCCACTGCTGCCCTTTACCTTCCCACAGTGGATGCGCTCAGAACCACCAGGGGTGCGTTGGAGTCAGGCGCTTATAGTGACTCTTCTCAAGGTCCGAGGTTTCAGGGCCGCGTGCAAGAGCCTTTGCCCAGAACAATACAGGGATCTGCACAAAAGGCGGGCAGGCAGGCTGGCAGGCGGGTGAGGACAAGTTCCTCTCCGTGAGCTGGAGCTTGTCAAAGTTCTGGGGAGCTGGCACATTCATTTTCTCTGCCTCATGACAGCCCCTCCACCAGTCATGCTGGGTCTGGCTTTGAAAGATGTTTTAAGGCAGATATTCTCGCCAGCTCATGACTGCCAGTGGGTCTGGGAGCTGGACCCCTTGAAAAGAGAATCATTATCAGGAACCAGTCCAGGAAAATCTGTGCTGCGGATAGTGCAGAATGCCCCCAAATTCACTCTTCCCCAATGCCAGCTATGTCTATGTGCCACCAGTCCTACTCTAACAACTCGGTCAATAAATGTCCTTGCTGCGGCAACAGTTGAGCGCTGGGCTGCTGAAGGTTTGCTGTTTGAGTCCTCGAGGAACTCTGGTGGAAAAGACCTGGTGGTCTGCTCGCATCAAGATTACAGGCTAAAGAAAAGAAGAGAGAGAAAAAAAAGATTACAGGCTAGGCAATGCTAAGGGGAAGTCCTACTAATGTCACACGGGACTGCTGTGGATTGAAACTTACCTACTGGCCCACGGCAACAACAGCTTAATATAATGAGAGATAATCAATGTAAAAATATACTCAGAAGCTTTTTACATGTCTTGTCCTTCTACTACCCTACAGGAGCCTGGGAGTCACCAGTGGTATGCAAAGTAGAGATGGGGTTAGATCATCTGTCACTCCCTTCAAATCTTGGAAGGTGGAATTTTAAAATATCGAGAATCCATAGTACCATTCATTCCAAAATAATGCTACAGACACGTAAGAGTCATCCCATTTCTTCTTCATCCAATGGCACGGTCATTAGGTGGTCAGTTCTGCCTCCTGACCACTTCTCCTATTTGTCCCATTCCAGTGGCAATTACTTCAGTTCAGCCCTTCATCCCCACTCGCTTGAATCCCTGCAGTAGCTGCCTTGCTAGTCTGCCTGTCCTTTTCATACCTGCTTCCAACCCACTAACCTCCAACCAGAATAATCTTACAGCGTGTATTAAAAGTTCTTGGATGCAGTAAGTGTCTCATTAATGCTATCTATGATTACAATATATTTATAGATAAAAATATGTTCATGTCTCTTCATTGATTGAGAACTTACTGTAGTTTCCCTGCAGACCTCAGGATGAACTACAATCCTTTAAACTGGCATAGAAGGCTTCTTCTGATATAGCCCCTACCTACTTCGTGAACTACATTTTTCTAACTTTATCCCTTTTCTCTAGCTAGATCAAAACGAAGATATGTCAACCTGGAAGGGGACAAGTCTTAATTGAACAAGGCTCTAGTCTAGTTTATTGTCCTTGAAGTTTGGGACATACTCTTAAGGAGTAGTTTCTGGAAACATGCCTGAAAGACTGATGTAATCCAAGGTATGCAGAATTTACCTACTTGCCCCTTCTCCCTGTGATATTGTCTAATGGAGCACATGGTTGCCCTGGCTAAACTCCTTTATGTATCTATCAAGCCAAGGCCTTGAGTGTAATCCTTTGTTAAGATAGAACTTTACTTCCTATGTATCTTATTTCTCACTCATCATGAGTGGTACTTCAGCTACACTCAATCCCATAATCCGTCCAGCTCAATCTTCCAACCACATCAGGGATTAATCTCCACTGCTATTGAAATGGTGTTTACTGGTATTTCAGTGTACTCTTGTTGCATAGTCCTTAGGGAGTTTCACTGCTTGTCCAAAAAGCCATGCCTCTCTAATAATTTAAATCCATCTGTGGCTCCAAGGTAGAAAGATGGACAATCTTGCAATTTACAACCTCAGAAATTCAGTATAGAGTCAGCTTTGAGTTGGCTGCAAGGTAATGAAGTTTTGTTTGTTGGGTTTTATATCATAATGTAGCTAGTTGTCTAGTTGTGAGAATTTTTGTTTTCTTGATATTGGGGTGTAATCCATAGAGTAGTCTTTTCCAGTAGGTGCTTCAAGCCTTTTTCCCTTTCAGCAAACAAAGTGATGTCATCTGCACATCATAGATTGTTGAAAGGTCTTTCTCCAATCCTGATGCCACATACTTCTTCATATAGTCCAATTTCAGGGATTATTGGTTGAATAGCTATGGTGAAAGGATACAACCCTGAAACCTACCTTTTATGATTTTAAAACGTATAGTATCCCCTTGTTCTACTTACATGACTATTTCTTGGTCTATGTGTAGGTTTAGCATGAGCATAATTGTTTTGAGATCTCCATTCTTCTCAATGTTGCTGATAATTTATTATGATTCACGTAGTTTGATGCATTTGCACAGTCAATAAATTATAATTAAACATTTTTCTGGTATATTTTCTACTGTAATTTCAGTATGTTGTGTATATACTTCTTATTGTTGTTTTCATGTACTATTAAACTGGAACTGTCTCACAGCTGACCATCCAGCAGGTCTTCAGAGGCTAGAAATCCCATGGGAAGAGATTGCCCATCTTTCTCTCTCAGAGCTGCTGATGGATTTGAACATCTTGCCTTTGGGTTGGCAGCGTAACTCCTTACCACTCCACTACCAGAGCTCCCTGTATATATATGTATGCAAAAATAATTGCATGGTTAAAAAATAAAAGAAAAAGTAAAAATAAATGTATGATTAAATATATGCAATTCTTTTCTTTTTCTCTTAAGTAAAATTTTTAGACTGATTTGCTTACAAAGTTAGTATACATAGTTTTTCACACCAGACTTTTCCATTTCCTTTAACTACCCCTCCCTCTACCCATCAAATTGTGTGACCCTATGATTATGCCCGCTGCCCATCCTGTCCCCTTTGTTCCTACCCTCCCTCCTTTGTATCCTCATACACATTTTACTAGTTATCTATTTCTACAATAATGGTCTTATATAGTTTTTGTCTTTATGACTCTGAGTTAGTTCACTGAACATGTGCTCTCCAGTCCCTCCCAAGTTAGGTAGTGACTTTCAAAATTGTATACAATTCTGACTCCATGGCACACAACAACAACAAGTGATCAAATAAAAATCTAGAAAAAGGCACATAGTGTCTTCACCTAAATGCTTCTCGAAATCATATGCAATTCTTTTAAATAATATTCTTTAACAATTTTTTTCAGTGGTCCCACTTAATTTTTTTTCTCCCTCGCCTGTCCCTGGAGAGCTGTATCACCTCAGACCAGCCAAGGAGCTCACAATGGCCAGTATGGTTTCTCTGGCACAGAAAAAGCACTTGGCCTAGGACCACAGCTGGATGCAGAGTGAGTTTATGATACTAGCTTTTTTAAATGGAGGTATTATATACACACTGGAAATGTCCCTGTCTTGCTCTTGGTATATGTATTCTTTAGTATCTGGTTTCTCTTGTTCAGTGTAATATTTTTGAGACTTATCCATATTGTAGTCTTTATCAGTAATTTATTTGGCATCTCTTGAAAGTATTATGTTTATTAATATACTACAATTTATTTATCAAGTCACCTGTTGATGGACATTTGTGTTATTTCTAGTTGAAGACTATTATTAATGATGTCACTATCTCCTTGGGCTTGTCTTTTGGTAAACTCACTTTCTCTTTGATATATGCTTGAAAATGGAATTGTTGGGTTGTACAATAGGTGTATATTAAACTCTAATATATAAATTTTTTAGGGAACTCTGATAGCCTAGTTGTAAGGAGCTGTGTTGGCAATTCAAAGGCACATGGTTCAAATACACCAGCTGCTCCATGAGAGAAAGATGGGCTGTCTCCTCTCATGTGATTTACTGCCTCTGAAAACGCACTGGAGGATCAGCTGTGGGTTGGTTCTGACTCGACAGAACACAACAACGACATGAGACAAATCACCCCAAAGCTTAGTGATTTAATACAAGCACTTGTTAACTCTGTTTTGGTGGATCAGATCTCTGGGAGAAGCTTAGCTGTGTGATTCTGCCACAAGTCTCTCAGACAAAAATAAAAGCAAAAAAGTAGGCACTGTGCAATTAAACAGTGTACAAAGATTCATAGCACACGTCAGGGCTGGGATATGAATTCAGAAGTATAACTCAAAAACTTGTGGCTCCTAACCACCAAGCAGTATTATGAATGAGAGATGGCAGATAATTGAGAGATGATTCCCTGATAGTAAAGTGTGTTCAACTTGCCTGTTGATCGGTATTCTTGATGGTTAGAATAGACTGCTTCAGGCTTATTAGCATGGGTTTTTGTCTTTGACATCAGCTCACTCTGCAACAATAGAAAAACTAAAATCAGGTGCAAAAGAGAAAAAGGAAAATCATATAATTACTACTCTGTATTCTTCGGCCCTTTTGATTTTCTAACTCCAACTCCTTGCACATTTCATTGTAATATTTTACTTTGTAATCCCGTGCTGCCTTTTGAAATTTTCTATTCAACTCTTTAGTATCTTGAATTCTTCCTTGTGCTTTGGCTTCTCCGCGCTCCAGTGCAATTTTCAGAGTCTCTTCTGACACCCATTTTGGTCTTCTCTTCGTCTTCTGTCTTTGCAATGACCGTTTGCACTCTTCCTGGATGATAACCTTGATATCCTCCCACAACTCATCTGGTCTTCGCTCATTAGTGTTCAAGGCCTCAAACCTGTTCCTGAGATGGTTCTGAAATTCAGGTGGGATAG
>NW_006399802.1:3641765-3645963 GCF_000299155.1 Elephantulus edwardii
GTCAGAGACAGTGCGATTGGCACAGGACAGAGCAGAGTTTAGGGCTGTTGTACATTGGGTCACTATGAGTCGCAAGTGACTCGACAGCACATAACAACAACAACATAATTCAGGTTGGCAAGAGGATAAAACCCATCAGTCTAGACATCTTCTCAGGCACAGTCGAAGGTCCTTTGACTTAGGTCAGTGTTACAAATTCCTTTAGTCTTGCCATTTACGACATTTTTCCTCAGTCCTCCAACAAACTTGCGTGAAGCTCGATGGCTCTCATTCTATCTGGCAGCAGTCCCAAGTCAGCTCTATCTCATGTCAGTCTCTGGTTCTCTGCACAGCTACTCTTGTGTAGATACTGGTCTGGCTGGAACAGGAATCTCTGGCCCTAAAAGACATGCACCGCTTCTTCCTTGTTGATGTTGAGATTCCCATTTCTGCTGCTGAAACTGTTCCATTTGAACCTTGTAGGATGATAATACTAGCCACTCCCCTTTTGGGTAAACTAACACGCCCTGTTTAATGATCCTACCCATCCGTGTGGCAAAATTCAAGTCAATGACTAGGAAAGCCAGTTTAAACAATAGACCCATAACACCTCAGTTACAAAGCTAATAAGTGCTCAAGTTCTATCAGTTATACTCTAAATATTTTACTCTTTGTTTTAGCTTTTGCTGTAAGAAAATGGTAAACTTAAGGGAGCTCTGATGGCCTAGTGCAAGAAGCTGCACTGCAACATCAGAGGTGCATGGTTCAAATCCACCAGATGCTCTGCTGGAGAAGGAGGGGCAATCTCCTCCTGTACCAGTCAGATCTGATTTGACCATACACACACACAAAAAAAATAATAAAATTTTAAAAAAGAAAATGGTAAACATTAAAAAGTAGAAGGGGGTAAAAACCCATGTGAGTGAACTCTTACGTACCTATCACCTTCATTGATCAACTTGTAATCAATATTGTTCCATCCTCACCTTCACACATTTTTCCCTTTCCATACTGTGTAGTGTGTCTCAAACAAACATCATCTGTTTTGTAGATCAATATTTCAGTGTTCTTTAAAATATAAAAGTAATTTTTAAAAATATAACCAAAATTATATCAGTGTCTTAAAATTTTGTAATCCTTTCTTAAAATTAGCACATACATTTTCAGATAATGCCTGACTTTTTCTGCTCTTCCTTGCTGCTTTTTTTAATAAAGATAACACCTATCCCATTCAAAACTCTTCTACGTATATGGTCTTCTTTAATACTCACATCTACCATTGGAAGTACATAGGGCTGGAAATAAGGAAATTAAGGTTCAGAGAGGGGAGTGGACTTTTCCAAACTCAGAGTTTGTTAGGGGCTGTGTCCAACCACCTGCTTCCCAGCCCTTGCCTCTTGCCACACTAATACCTAACAGTGCGGAGATTCCAACTGCCTGGCTACCTAGCCTATCTAGCTGGGAGGCTCCAGTGAGGCGTGGGAGAGCAGGCCGAGGAGATGCTCTTCCCAAAGAGTCAAGCCAAGTAGTGTGGGTTCTCAGCTGAGGAGGTAAATCTCAGCCTTTCATTAATTCCTTGGCTCAGGCTTGTTTGCACACAATAACCCCCCAAAAGCCTGGGCAGCAGCTAGAGCTTACTGCCCAGTCTCCCCAGCGCCACACCTTAAGCCCCCTACACTATGGCAGATTGGATGGTGAATCCCAAAGGACAAGCACAATAGCCAAATCACTCAGCTGACCCCATCCTAATTCTACTCTTCACCTAAGTGCACGAAGAGGGCAAAGGTTCCTATGGTTTTTCTTATGGGAACCTCCTTGCCTAGTGAGTGCTGCACATGCAAAGAATGCCAAGGATTCCATTCTAAATCCTCTGGCTTTTGTGGGTAATTCTTCCATTAGTCTGCAGGCAACAGAGCAACTGCCTAGCCTGGCATTCAAGACCTACAGTCTACCCAAAAACACTGCTACCACCTACTGCTGAGACCAAGGAGACCATGATACAATTTTGGGGAAGCCAACAAAGTTTCATACTGTTAATTTCTGGAATTTGGCAGTTAGAGCATCTCTTTTGCTCTCGCTCTCTCTCTCTCTAGCTTTAGAGTGCATTCTCTTTTTTAATGCAATGTTGTTCCTACCAGCAATGTCCGTTAAATTTCTTTCCATATCTGAAATTTAATGTCTTAATAATATAACCCCTTGTTAGTAATTTGCCTTTATAAGTCATATTTCATTTCTGGAGGGTCACCTGTGAGTCGATTCCTACTCAATGGCACAAAACAACAACAACAACAATATGGCTTTGTTTATACTTTTCCCTCTAGAATTCTATTCCTCCTTTCCTCCTCTACTTACTATCAGGTATGCCCTTAGACTCAATGAGGCATCCTTCCTGCAAGAAACCTTTCTAAATACCTCCCTTCCCTCATCAGCCACCTAAACTGGATGAAGGAATTATCTGTAGACTTAAATTTACCGTAGCATCTACCTTGTGATATTACAACTTGTAGATTTCCAGTCCTCAAAAGTAAAGCTTAGGTGGTGTTCATCTTGATCCTCCTCAGGCCTGAACAAGGGGCCTGGCACATGTTATGTTTAATGCTTATTGAAGTACTTTGCCTCACTGAACCCTCATTTCAGCCCTGTGGATTATATCAATCAGTAATTACGATTCCTGTCACTTTATAGAAGTAGAAATTGAGACATGCAGGGGCAAAGCGAAACGTCCCAGGGCACCCAGGGCTAAGTGGTGAGCTCAGCATTTACCTGCATCTCCTGGTCCACTGCTATGCTTCTGGCACTGCTCTTCTGGGCTGACTGTGGTGCCCATGGAACAGGAGCTGTGACAAGGGGGTGCAGACAGCAATGCCTGTGGACACTTTGGGTCTAACAACTGTGCTTAGGTAGCTCCAGCAGCTGCCTGCTGTCACAAGTAAAACTTGAATTATTCGTCCTGGCATGAAGCTTCCTCAAAGCCACTTCTCCAGCCTCGTCATTCACTACTCCTATCACATGCCTCTGCTCCTTACTTACTCATGCTTCTCTTGGCAACCCGAATTTTGAAAACCCTTTATTTGGCACGTGTCAAATAAGTGTAGGCTATAAGATGAGTTTAACTTCTATTAACTTCACAAAGGGGAACTGACTCCATCAACAACATCTGCAGTACAAAATCAATTCCTGCAAAGTCAAACATAAGGTCTTCCATGTTCTTGCACCTACTTCTAACTCCAACACCAACCTTACTGGGTCTTAAATCTATTGCAATGGCCATGCATGTCTCATAGAACTGTAGTCATGCTTAAGGGGTTTATTGAGGAAGTTAATAGGTTACAATTCAGGTTGGCAACAGGATGCAATTCCTCAGCCATGGTGTTTCTCCAGTGTTCTGTCAGAGTCCTTGATCTTTAGCCTCACAATTTAGTTCAGTGCTACAAAATTCCCTGAGTCCTGTTAATTGTGTTCTCTTCCCTCAGTCACCCAGCAAGCTTGGGTGAAGGTCCCTAGCTCTGCCTCTGTGCAGCAGCAGTCCTAGGTCAAGTCTCTTGTCGCTTCTGGTTCTCTGCTGAGGCTGCTGCTGCTGCTCCCTCAGTCTGACTAGCACAGGAATCTCTGGCTCACAGAACATACAGTGTACTTTCTACTTCCTCTTCCTTGCTGGCAGTTTCCCACCTTTGCTGCTAAATCCACTCAATTTAACTTGGTGAGATGGGAAAAGTGAACCAATCCCATAATGATTACTTTATATGCACCCTGTTTTCCCGTTTATGTTGTGAAAGTCAAAGTTATGACTAGGAAAGTTATTTTAAAAAATAAAATCTTAGGGAGCTCTGGTGGCCTAGTGGCAAGACGCTACACTGCAATCCCAGAGGTATGCAGTTCAAATCCACCAGATGCTCTGCTGGAGAAGGAGGGGACAATCTCCTCCTGTACCAGTCAGATCTGATTTGACGGTACACATTAAAAAAATAATCTTGACACCACAACACCCAAACTCAGTACCATATTCTGAGACACCCCCATCCCTGCTGCCAAGGCCAGTGCATCTAAATGAAGAGGTGGAGAATCTTCCAAAGTCATGGGGGGGGGTTGCAAAACAGAAAAGTGTGCAGAACAATAAGGTGACCCAGCATTTCACAAGCTGGGTTCACGGAATACCAGAATCCTGAGAGATACTTTTTTTTTATTTAGGTTGTTTATTTTTCATTTCAATGAACATCTA
>NW_006399802.1:3657396-3660475 GCF_000299155.1 Elephantulus edwardii
CTTTGACAAGCACTGTGGCAATTGGACAATTAAAACAGACATTCAAGGGGGAAAAAAAAGAATGAACTGGGTAGAGAAAATAGTGCAACAATGAATGAATGAAAACCCAAAATCTCTGTAAATGTTCATTAAAACTAATAAAATTTAATTTAAAAAAAGTGGGGAATAGAAATACCATTTGATCCAGTTATTCCACTACTGGGCACCCTAAAGAAACCAGAGTCATGGCTCAAATAAATATCTACACACTCATTTTCATGGCTTCATTATTCATAATAGCAAAATGATGGAAGCAGCTCAAACGCCCATCAACAAACAAATAGAAAAACTGCAGTATGTTCAGACACAGAATATTACAAAACAACACAGAATATTACAAAACACTGAATAACAATTAACTAATAAAATACTACCCAGCATGGGTGAGTTTGGAAGAAATTATACTGAGTGAAATATCTCATTCATAAAAGGTCAAATACTGTATAACACCACTGTTATAAAATAGGATTGTCATGAGACGGGGAAACAAGAAAAGAGTCAAGAGATAATGAGCACTGAACTGGAGCAGGTGAGAGGAATGACTCTCTGAAAGGAATGTATGATTTGGTATTATATGTATGGCAATTAACAATCTGGAAAGAGAGGTACATTACAAAGTGAACTGGGGGAGAGAGACAGGGGAGAGGGAGGAAAATGTGCAACAGTGAATGAATGAAAGCCCATCCTTTCTGTAAACTTTTGTTAAAATCATAATGAAATAAAAAGGTTTTTTTTGTTTTTTTTTAAACTATACAATACTTTATGTACAATTTTTACAAAGTAACACTTTTTTAAATAATATAACTGGACACAAAAACATACACTTTAGAGAAATTCACATCAGTAATTGTATAAAGCTCTCTTCTAGGGTCCTGAAAATTTAGGACAAACATTAGCTCTGTAAATAAAGTGTTACTGTGACAGTCCTGAAAGGCCACTATTTTTAAATAAGTAAAATTGCAAGGGAAAAGTAGTAAAATTGCAGTTACTTTGTGGATATTGCAGTCAAAGTTAAGAGCCAATATGCTTTGTAAACTTGCCCACTGAATCACAATAAAAAGAGAAGGGGAAAATAATTTTGGTGGCTCAGTTGCAAAAACAGCCTATTTCATCTCGAAGAGCCTCCTTTGAAGCTTTCCTCATGCCACAGCTCCACCTTTCTGCTGCATAAGTTTCATCGAAGTAACATCCATTTAATTGAGTTGCAGTTACTGGTTCTTGGCTCTGTAAAACAGAAATTAGCTGAATTTGGGCTCTTTTTTTTAAAAAAAAACCTTTACTGAAAAGTTAAATGACTTGTCAAAGATGGCAGTAGTTCTTAAATCTGAATCCAGAGTCTTTACATTCTAACTGGCTGTTTATCTTAGACTGGAATGGAAGGCGTATCCTTGAACTTGCCTCCTGGTAATGTTTCTCTCAACCTCAGAGGCTAAGTGCCTGTTGTGGGAGCACCTTCCTCAGAGACACGCCACAGTAGAAAGCAGAATTGGAATGAGAATCCAGGTTCTTTCTTTCCCTTGGCTTTTCATCAGTCTACTGAGCAGTTGCTATGTAAGTCAGAGTCGTGTGATTTACAGCGTCTGAAAACTCTCTGGAGGGCCAGTTAGTTTTCAGATGCTATAAATCACAGGGGGAAGGATATTGCTCATCTTTCTCTCAAGGAGCAGCTGGTGAATTCAAACCAAATGCCTATGGATTGGAGAGAGAGAAAAGAGGAAGTAGGGAGGGAAGGAAGGAGGGAGAATGAACCAATAAAATGAGAGCAACACCTGAGTCCTCAGACTCTCCTTAAGTTCCCCTAGGCAGTGACCAAGAGAAGAATTTCTAGAGCTCTCAGTATTCTACTTGCCTGAAAGATAAGAGGCTGAGGTGCCTCCCAAAAGGCTGGGCTTGGCTGCCCAGCCAACTCAGAGGTAGTATTCAAACCCCAGAGCCAACTGTGGAGATCGCAGGGTGCCTGGCTGCACACAGTGATCTCTTGAGCATTGCCCCAACCAGCTGTCATATGTGTGTCGCTGTCATAGGTGTGACTGGGAAAGAGAAGTGGCCAGGGCTTCTAAGAGGGGCTAGAGCTCCAAGCAACACTTGATGAATCTTTTGATGGAGTGAAGAACCTGCTCTGATGACTCTCGTGGTTACTTCCTCCTAGTCACTGTATCTCTCTGGAAATCTGCCTTTAGCCCTGGTAAAATAGATTATTGAGAGTAGTATGGGGATTCTGCTCCAAACTGAGTGGCCAGAAGGAGCTAGGTGAGCAAAGGGAATCTTGGAGAAATTCATGAACTTAGTTACTCAACTATTTGCTGTCTGCCAGACTTTGCACAGGAAGTGGAGATTCTGCAGTCGGTGAGAACTGTATTTTCCTTTTACAATCCAGTAATATTTGAACCCAAGTAGCTAAAATAAGAGAAAGAGAATGGCCAATCTCTACCAAAAGGGCCGCCCAGGGTTACTCTCCCTGACCCAATCTCAGCTTAGCCCTATGATACTGGGTGACTTTGGCTATGCTGTCAAGAATCTGTAATCTCTGTTTTTTCCTCAAAGTGTGATTTAGTGCTTCTGAAAACTTGCAGAAGGGTCAACTATGAATTGGATTCAACTCAACAGCACATAGCATGACAACTGGGGTCATTAAGGACGCTCCTTGCATAGTGGTTAAAATGTGGCTGCTAATGTTAAGGTTGACTGTTTGAACCCACCAGCTGCCCTACAGGAGAAAGATGTAGTCTGCTTCTATAAAGATTTACAGCCTTGGCAACTCTATGAGACAGTTCTACTCTGGCCTATAGGGTAGCTATGAGTTGGGATTGAG
This sequence comes from Elephantulus edwardii, assembly GCF_000299155.1. Lineage (NCBI taxonomy): Eukaryota > Metazoa > Chordata > Mammalia > Macroscelidea > Macroscelididae > Elephantulus > Elephantulus edwardii. The sequence continues at coordinate 3,660,248 of NW_006399802.1, forward strand.
TCAATGGCAGTGGGCCTTATGGAGTTAACATGGCTGAAGGAGGGGCACTCTTCTCCCATGTGATTAACTGTCTCTGAAAACCCACTGGAGGGTCAACAATGGGTAGGTTCAACTCAATGGTTCACAAAAACAACAATGTGCAGATATTTGAAAGGTACTAAATACTGCACACCCATGTTTATTGCAGCTTTGTTCACAATAGCAAGGAGTTGGAAACAACCTAAGTGC
>NW_006399802.1:3660575-3667718 GCF_000299155.1 Elephantulus edwardii
CATTTGCTCCTCTCCTTGAAAAGCAAAAGAAAAACTCCCTCATTGGTACACAATCCCCCCACACACACCTCCCCAAACCCCACCCCCTAGCCCCAAATATAATCCACCTGAGAGATACTTTTAACCACTCTTCCATAAAAGCAACCCCTGGGCACTACAATAACAATGTCTTACATCTTCAGTACAAGAGCTTATATTTAAGACACTGTGAAGCATCTTACATGAAACTCACATTTCATCTCCACAGCAACCCTAAAATGCAGCCTGCATTTCCCCTGATTTACAAATGCAGCTCAGAGAAGCCAGTGAACTTTCCCATGGTGATGTAGTAGAACCAAGACTTAAAATTCCAACACTGTATCAGTCTACCTTTCCTGTATTGTCCCTGGAGAAAATTAACTGTGCAATTAATATATTACTGAACATTCTAAGAGGTTTTGTTTCCATTTAACCAAATATTTCCCACACTTATTTGAAGCTGGGACAATGCTGCCTCCCCACTTCCTCCTCTTTTGTGAAAAACCTAGGAATATTTCACAGAATGCTGATGTTTAACTGTTTGTGAGATACTGTGTGAGAGAATCATAGCTCTCATTGTCTTGATGACCTGAGAACATAGGACAGAGTTGCTGAAGGGCTCCAGAGACAGTCTCTTAGAGCCTCTTACTATACTTGTGGGATTCTGCAACCCAGAGAGTGGCAGCCACCATGCTCCCAGGGTCACATAGCAATGGGAGGAAGAAGCAGTTCACTCAGCTCCCTCCCCATGGCTAAGAAAGACCCATTACTCCAGACCAGTTGATGGAGACTGGCAATGTGGAAACCTTCCAGCAGGTGGAATGTGCACACCTTCCTGTAGAGGCCGCACTGGCTTTGGGAGATAGAAACTGCTGGAAGGACCACTGTCTTACCGGGAAGATTCATAAAACCTGAGGATCACAAAGGAGGAGGATCTCACAGCACATAGCAAATCTAAGTACTCTAACACAAAAGCCCAGAAAGGAGAAGAATCTTTGATCAACACATAATCCTGGAAAGCAGAACTATTTAAGAGCAAATTTAATAGAAGCTATTCAGGAGATACTTAGCAATTCTATCAAATAAGCACCCACTATTTGAGAACTTATGGAACTCTGTTCAAGAATGGCATTCAATAGGAAAACAGTTAAGAGTTCCTTAAAAATGTAAGTATAGAGTTACCATTAAAACAAACAAAATTACTATGAAGTCAGTTCTGACTCAAAGAAACCTTCTATCAAGCTTACTAGTTTGTAAATCTTTAAAAGAGGCTGTCCATCTTTCTCCCACAAAGTGACTGGTAGATGCAAAGTACCAGCCTTCTGGTCAGCAACCCAATACTTTGTGCACTCTGGTGGCCTAATAGTAAGAACCTGTGCTACAATCCCTCAGGCACGCTGTTTGAATCCATCAGCTGCTCTGCAGGAGAAGGATGAGCATCTCCTCCCTTAAACTGCCACTGAAAACCCATCGGAAGGTCGGCTATGGATAGGTTCTGACTCAACAGCACACAGCAACAACACACCACCATACAACCCAGCAACTCCACTCCTAAATAATTACTCAAGAGAAAAACAATCAGGCATGCACATACCAAAATAACCCCTGCACACACACAGCTATGCTGTTATGCTCATTTAAAAAAAAAAGAAGTCAAAACACAGAGGGGTTAACCATTTGAAGGCCAGTCACACAGCTACAAAGGTAAGGAACCAAGGCTGATGTGGCAGCAATATTTCTTATCTTCCCTGCAACACATAGTATTCTCTAATCTTAAAAGCTGCTCAGCCAAGAGTTGAAACATTGAGCTCTGACATCATAGGTATGCACAGCCTTCTTGTCAATACCATCTCCCCTCCATGGGGCCCTGGAAGAAATACATTTTCTGGGAACAAAGAGGATCAAAATGAGAAAACCATGTATGATGTAAACCACACATCTTGGGGGAATTATTAATTACTGGACTGATTGCATTCCTTTCCCCTGAGATACAGGCTTCTTGAACAAAAAGCTTTAATTTTTTTTATGCAAATAGAGAATGCATTCTCCATCTCTCAAGCAACATACCCTAGTGAAAACTCTCCTCTACCTCCCTAAGATTTAAGCAAGCTTTTCCTGCTTTACAGCAATTCCATCTCTCAATGTAGCCAAGCTTTGCCCAGAATCCCTGGACCCAAATTCAAGAACAAAACCACTTGCTACTAATCCACTTTTCTTATTACTTTAAAGAACAAACAGCCTTCGCTTTTCACTTGAAAAGAAAGTGGTTTGTTTATCGTCTGGTCTGAGGATGATCTTTATCTGATCACACTCATGGATTTGACCCCCTAAATCTCTGTTCGATTAAAGAATATTTTGGAGCCTTTTGTGAATAAAGGTGAGTCCAACTTTAGACTAGAGATGTGCAGAGTGTGCCTTGACTTGCCTGCCTTCCAGAGAAGTCATGCTCTTGGGAGCCTCTGTCTCCTATGACCCCAAGACAGTTCTTTCAGGAGGCATCTGGGAACCCAAGAGTCTATGAAGCTGCTGCTCCCAAAGCAGACATCCAGCCTTCTTAAGAATGAACAGGAAAGAGGGTGCTCAGAAAAACGTGTTCCAACAGGCCTCCCTCCTAAGAAGCTTGCCTTTCAGGTTTCCTCAGAGCCAGTGGGCCCGTGGACTCTGTAATGTTTGTTGAAGGATCTTTTCAGCTTTATTGCTTAACTCAAAGGTGAGAAGGGGGTGGGGGCAACAAGAAAATTACCCTCCTTTTACCTTCCTGAGTAGTCCAAATTAAAGCTTAGTCTGTAACTGCCCTGAAACAGCAGTCAACATAGTTTTAGGATGTTGTTGTTATTGTTAGGTACTGTCTAGTGGGGACCAACTCATCGCTGACCCTCCAGGAGGTTTTCAGAGGCAGTAAAGTGCATTTGAGATTGCCCATCCTTCTCCCAAGGAGCAGGTGGTAGACAGGAGCTGTATTTCTTTGGGTTGACATACAACTCCTTACCACTAGTCATTCAGATATTCTAGTCCTAGATTGTCCCCCTGTCGTGTGACAAGAAGCACATTCCTCCTCATCCACTCAATCAGAGAGCAGGCCCATGATTAACTGTGCCTCAGTTTCCTTTTATTTGCAGTGCACTTTGTAGTAAATATCTGACTCCATTCCCCCAGTGGAAGAGTCAACACAATGCAGTGTAAAGTAAGGTAGAGCTGAGATGTGAAGGCCTAATGTTGACGGTGGACGCATCAGAACTATAAAACGAGGCAAATTAGACCAGGTTTGAGATTTCTTTGGCAACAGCTAATCAACCTGCTTGTGAAAAAATATCTACTTTATGGGTTTTTTAAACTTTTTTGTTTTAAATTACTTTTCCATTTGCAGAATTGCAAAAACAGGGTAGAGGATACATGTGTAATCTTCATTCAGCTTCCCCTGATGTTAACATCTTGCATAATTATGTACAATTACCATTACTTTATGTTGATTTCACCAGTTTTCCCACTAATACTGGCATTTTAAAAATTTTTGTTCTCAAGCCAAATCAGGTACCACATTACATTTAATTATCCTTTCTCCTTACTCTCCTTCAACCTGTGACAATTTCTTTGTCTTTCTTTGTTTTTCATGTCCTTGACATTTTTTAACAGTACTGTTCAGGTATTTTGTAGAATATCTTCACTGTGAGTGTGTCTGAATTTCCTTCATGGTTTGACAGGGATAATGAATATTTGGAAACAATATCATAGGGTTGTAATTCCGTCCTCACTGCATGATATCTGAGATCTGGTATATAAGCATGCTGTTACTAGTGATGTAAATTTGAGCACTTGGTTAAGATGGGGTTTGCCAGGTTTTTCCACTGTGAAGTTACATTTTCATTTTTTATTCAGAAAATGCTACTCCAAGTCTATGGATGGGCATGGGGAATGTTAAGCTCCATCTCCAGGAAAAAAGACTATCAGAGTTTGTGGACATAAGTTCAAACCACCATATTGCTGTTGTGTACCATTAAGTTGGAACCAACTCATAGCTGACCCTCCTGAGCATTTTCAAAAGCAGTTAATCACAGGGGAGATTGTCCATCTGTTTTCCTTGGAGCAACTAGTGATTCAAACTGTGAGCCTTTGGGTTAGCAGCACCACCCTTACCACCCGGCCGCCAGAGCTCCCAACACAATAACCAATAAATCTTCTGAGCGAGTACTTTAAGGTTATACAAATAATCTGTTCCCTCTTAAATTTTGCCACCTAATTTTATCTAATTATTAGTGAATCTTACGATTATTACTCTGATAATCAAACTGTTATTTTTCTGTTTTTTTCATTCCTTCTGTATTTATTATTTGGAGCTCTTTTGTCAGAAAGATGTCTCTTCATTCTTTTTTATCTGTTTATTAAGTGAAATATTTTCCCTTTGGACACTTATTTTATTCTTTAGGTTTTAATCACATATTATGTTTATTGTGTTGCTCAGATTGTTTCCACTTTGGTTAATGGATTGACCACTATATCTTTTGCTGGCTAAGCTCTTATGTTTTTATTAAGCATCTCATTACTTTGTGGCACTACCTGACATTTGAGGGTCATCTGTGTTTTCCTTATGTCAGTCCTAGAAGCACTTCGGCTTTTGTTTGTTTGTTTATTGTAGAGAGGTTTTTAGAAACCAAGTTCTGGGAGCTTGATATGCTCATTATTACAAGAATGTTTCTGTATCTGGGCTTTCTCAGCAGACAGAACAAGAAAATATATTTATGCTTGTTAATGAATATATATACAAACATATCTTTATTTCTGTACCTGTATATATCAGTATGAATTCATAGTGATACATCCAACTCTAGTCTAGAACCACAGGTCATATTTATTCTAGTCTTTACCCCTTGCTTATTTGCAACCTCTTTTTCTGACAATGAGAAACCTGACTTCCAGGGTGCTCTGGTGGCTTAGTGGATGGAGAGTTGTGCTGCCAGCCCAAAGACAGAAAGTTCTAATCCACTAGCTGCTCTGAGAAAGAAAAATGGGCAATCTCCTTCTGTGAGATTAACTGCCTCTAAAAACTCGCTGAAGGGTCAGCTATAAGTTAGAGTACACCTGTAAAGTAGTTTTAAAATGCTCACCTATCTTCCTGTGAGAAACACATTTCCTAACTAGAGTACAATGGTCATGAATAGTCTATTTAGACAAACCCATTGCCTTCTGTTGATTCTGACTTATTGTGTCCTTATAAGACACAGGAGAGCCGCCCCCCAAGACTTCCAAGGCTGTTGATCTTTTCTGAAGCAGACTTCTTGCTATGTGCTGTCCAGTCACCTACAACTGAGAGTGACCCATGAGCAATGGCTCGCGACCTCACCTTATCCTGAATCAACCTCACCATTTCTGACACACCTGACTTCACTGCCATAGTCACTGGCCAACCCATCTCATCCAGGGTCTTCTCGTGGATTGGTAGATGGATTCGAACTGATGAGCAAACTAACTAGATGATCTTCTGGTTAGTAGCTGAGTACATTCACCATTATATCCCGGTAGAAAAGGACTACTTTTTTTTCTGTTTAGCCAAATAGAGTTTTTGAGGTTAAAAAGAAAGCTTGAATTCAAACCCGACTTTGCTACCCTTGGCTTTCTTGATAAAAGTCATGTACTTTCCTTATCTTTGGCCTCAATCTACTCATTAATAAAATGAAAGTAACTTCTACCTTAGCCATCTCATGTACTGTTGTATTGTTAAACATGTATTGTTATAAAATTACAATCCCTGAGCCCCAAGTTTGGGTCCTGTAGAGGCCAGCTCCTGCCCTCAGAGTTTTGTTCTTGCTCTGAAGCACATACAAGGGTCACAAGTGGTCACTTGTTTCTGCATCGAACTCAGTGAGTCCAATCCAGACCAAGTGAGGAGACAGCCTGGTCTCTAGCTAAATAAACATGAACACTGAGGACGTCTGAGCTCCTGGGGCTCTCAGTACCTAATAGGACATTTCAGCCGAACCATTCTTCCCTTTTGATTGTCAAGATCTCATGTAAATATGAGCCAATTGAAAATTTGGGTCAGGGCTACCTTAGAATCTAAGTGACATCTTTGCTTTTTAAAATTTTCAGTTTTTCCTCATGTGAAGGAAACTGCAAAGAATAGTTATCCTTTTTTTTTACAGATAAGAGCTAAGACATATGCTTTATGCCAAATGACCCAAGTCTTCTTTGGGGAATTCAGTAATCACCACGTATGCCTCCACAGACGAGAGACAAAGTAACCTACCCAGGGCCACATATATCAGTATATTTTCTTCAACTGGGGAAGGGCTCCACATAATTTTTTTCAAGGAAAATGTAAACATAGATATTCATTTATACGCACTCCCAGTGAGCCCATTCCCGCTCGGAGTGTCCTCCATCGAGTCTCTGAGGCTATAAATCTTCATACAAGGAGACTTTCTCCCTCAGCACAGCTGGTGGATTGTAATCCCCAGCCTTTTGGTTAACAGCACAACACTTGTTTCACCATGCACCAGGGCTCTTTATAGTCATTGAGGCAGGTAAGCAAGACAAACACATAGTAATGGAAAGGAGGATTATGGGGAGGGAACAATTCTAGAAGCCCTAACTACAGCATGAACAGGCTTCCAAGTATAATGAAAAACTTAGAACTAGGACAGGAGAAAATGGATGAGTGGGACCTTCTAAAAATCAAATCCCTATGCTCATTGAGAAACTTCTCAAACAGGGTAAAAAGGAGACCCACAGACTGGGGGAAATATTTGGCAATGGCATATCTAATAAGGGACTTATATTTCAAATCTATAGAATATTCTAACACCTGAACAAGAAAAAGGCAAACAACCCAATTGCAAAATGAGCACAAGATATGAATAGACACTTGACCAAAGAAGAAATTCAGATGGCCAACAAACACATGGATAAATGTTCAAAATCCCTAGCTATCAGAGAGATGCAAATCAAAATAACAATGAGATATCCTCTCATTCCAGCAACAATAGCAAAGTTCAAAAGGGCAGGAAATAAATGCTGGTTAGGATGTGGAAACACAGGAACTCTCACTCACTACTGGAGGGAGTGTAAAATAGTACAACCACTATGGAGGATAAAGTGGGGAATAATTAAAACAACTATGAGATATCTCCT
>NW_006399802.1:3682873-3684692 GCF_000299155.1 Elephantulus edwardii
AAAAAAAGAAGATGGAAGGGGAAAAAAAAAGTTTGCAGAGACTATGGGTTTCTATTCGTTCATTGTTGCACTTTTCTCCCTGCCCACTTCTCTCCCCATTTGCTTTTTTTTAAAGTAAAAAATAAAAATTCTTTCATTGTTATTCAATCCCTCCCTCAAAAAAAAAAGTCAGTTGTTATTATATGTTAGAGGAACATTCTTCTAAGTGGTACAGCACTCTTCTGTCAATATGCTGTACTTAGGTAATCTGGGGTTGTTGTGATGCTGAACCTTGTGCCATTGGGGTGTCAAATACCATAACAGTTACCCAGGGTGAAAGTGTTTGGTGGAGCTCCCAGTTTAAGGCAGGTTTGGAAGCAGCTTCCTAAACAACATGCCTCTGGAAGCTCTATGAACTTTGATAAATGACAAAAGCTATAGAAAGGCTTCAGGCCTTTTGTTTATAGGGTCACTATGAGTCATGCTTGACTAGACGGCAAACAACAACAACAAATCACATGGAAGGAGAAGGCTTTATTAGTCTCTATTTTTTATGCTAGAAATGGAGTTCAGAGAGGGGACTTACTAGGTCAGTGGAATTTCAGAGCTTATAGTCTTTCTGGGTTGCCTTCTCTCACTTCCTTTGTCTTTGTTCTCTAACTCAGCATTGATTTATTGAACCCTTTTTATAGTGAAACATGCCAGTCCCAACACTCAATGGAACTTTCTTGTTTTCCCAGGTCTCACAAGTTGTTTTCTTTGACAGTGTATGGTCATCACTTTTCTGTCGCTCTCTAGTGGAAATTATCTGCGTTTTTCTTTTCTAACAGATTTCTACTTTATATAGGTTTTTCTGTATATGCTAAGCATTTTTTACCTGAGTCCCAAAATAGAGGTGAGCAAGGCAGCCCTGGAGATTCGTTTATGGACTCATCTTAGTGGGGAACACAGGCAATAAGGGGTGATTAAAAACTTAATAGTTATTTCCAAAGGGGAGAATCAAAGCCCTCTGATATTATGAATCTATCTAAGAATAGAGGAAAGTCTCCTAGAGAAAGCTATACTTCACCTAAAATCTGAAGGATGAGTGGAATCTGACTGGACAAAAAAAGAAAGAAGCAACATGGAAGCTGGAATCAAAAGTGTGGTGTGTTCGAGGAACAAACAGACTCTAGGTGCACAGGCTGCAGGAGAAAGCATGCTGCGAGGTCTGGCTGAAGGGGAAGGGAGCCTAGAAAGGCATGCCTACGACTATGGTCTTGATCCTGAGGGTCCTTGAGAACTGAGTTCACAGAGGCCTCACACTTCTTACTTTATGTCTTGGTGACTTCTTCACTAGCCCTCTTATTGGCTAACAGTAGAGTAAGGGCAGGGGCCAGAGGAGCTGAGAGTAACTAACCAAGCACAAAACTGCAAACAGGACAAGAAGAAGCAGGGACAGATGCTGGGGCAGCACCAGGGACAGCTCTCAGTGGCTCTTGGGAAGTGGGAAAAAACTCATTTCCCACCAAGTTGATTCAGACTCATAGCTGACTCCACTGTCCACTGGGTTTCCAAGGCTTTAAATGACACAGGAGGAAACTGCCATCTTTCTTCCATGGATCGTGGTGCATTCGAACCACCAGAGTGGCACGGTCTTTCGGTTGGCAACACAACTCTATCCACTGTGCTACCATAGCTCCTTAAGGGAAGAGGTGATTCATTTATTCTTCAAATATCTATTGAGTGTCTACCATTATGTTCTGACCATCGTTCTGGACTGGGGCCTACATCAGCAAACTAAACGGACAAAATGTCCTGCCCTCTAAAGCTTACAACCAAGTACAAAGTTGTTGTTGTT
>NW_006399802.1:3685921-3687486 GCF_000299155.1 Elephantulus edwardii
GTGCTGTTCCAGTTGTTTTTGGATAATCTTCAGTAGAATCTTGCTTGCATGAGAAATTAATGATATTGTTCTATAGTTTCCACACTCTGTTGGGTCACCCTTCTTTGGGATGGGAACAAATATAGATCTCTTCCAGTCAGTTGGCCGGGTGGCTGTTCTCCAGATTTCTTGGCACAACTTGGTGAGCACATCCAGGGCAGCATCTGTTAGCTGAAATATCTCAATTGGCACACCGAGACAATAAAAATAGCAAGTATGACAAAATGTGTATTATATTAAACATTGACAAATATATGGAAACAATAAAGCAAGAAAGGGAGATGATGAGGGGTATGAGTGAAGGACATATTATAACTTTAAATAGGATGGTGTCCAAGAAGTCTATAGAAGAAGTGACTTCTAGCAAAGACTTGAAGGAGGAGGAATAGGTCAAGGACATCCATAGAGGAAGAGTGCTCCAGGCAGAAGGAGCAGCAGGTGCAAAGGCCCTGAGGGGTAAGAACATCTTGAAGGCACCCAGAGGAGATTAAGGTGGGAGTGTAGGAGTGACTGATTTCACAAGGTTGTTAGGAGAGGGAGTATAGAGGGCTTGACAGCAACTGTACAGACTTAACTTACATTCTGGGAAAGATGATAAGCCCCTGGGAAATCCTAAGCTTAGAAGTGACATGATCTAACTTATATTTTAACAGGATCCCTCTAGATACTGGGATGATGTAAAATTTCTAGAGTATGGATGGCTGCAAAGAAAGCAGTTGGAATGCTATCACAGTAGTTTAAATGAGATTAATGTGGAAGAGGTGTGTTCAGCGTATAAAGGGTACCAAGATGAGCAGAGGAGCAATTAAGGCCCTGATGTGGGGCCAAGGATGTCCAGAATATAGAAAAGAAGAGACAGACCCACATCACCAGTCACCAGATGGATGTCAGTCTAGAAAACCCAAAGGGAAGGAGAGAAGGGAAGAGGAGTCTTAGAACCAAGACTCCTACCTCATCCTGCCTGCTAAATCTCAGCATTTTCTAAATCCTTTTTCCCAGGCTTCTCCTAATTACCATTGAACCAAGTGGTTCTCCTGCCTTCGCTCTCACTTTTCCAACCCCTCCTCCCTGCTTCCTTAACATGTTTTTCTTCCTTAAAGCTTCCATCTTTTTGGACATCAATGTTCTATTGTAACTTCAGTAAGTCCTTCAGCTAGTCCCTTTCCTGAGTAAAGTCCGACTTCCTCACTTGGTCTTCAGTTCTGTGATCTAGCACCACCATACCCTCCCACCCCTATTCCTTACTCTTTGACTTCACATACTCAATACACCAGCCATATTCCATTCCCCAGCTGGCAGACTGACTGGAAAAGATCCATATTTGTTTCCATTTCAAAGAAAGGTGACTCAACAGAGTGCAGAAATTATCAGACAATATCATTAATATCACATGCAAGCAAGATTCTGCTGAAAATGATCCAAAAACGCTTGAAACAATATGTCAACAGAGAACTGCCAGATGTGCAGGCTGGATTTAGAAGAGGTCGTGGTACTAGGGATATTATAGCTAATGTTAGATGGATCGT
>NW_006399802.1:3688296-3700873 GCF_000299155.1 Elephantulus edwardii
CAAGGATTCTGAAGCTTCATCTGACATACTTTGGGCATGTTGCAAGGAGGGACTGGTCCTTGGAGAGGGACATCATGTTTGGGAGAGTGGAGGGACGGCGCAGGAGAGGAAGACCCTTGATGAGATGGATCAATTCTGTGAGTGGAGTGGTGGGAATGAGTGCGTTTGAGACAGCGAGGTTGGCACAGCATAGAATGGCATTTAGAGCTTTTGTACATAGGGTCGCTATGAGTCTCAAGCGACTTGATGGCACATAACAACAACAACATAGTTGATACACCTTGGCCATCAAGTTCTTGCATGGAGTTTTCCCAGGAGTTCTTCCCCTTCCTGAGCTGGATGAAATCATACCCTCTTCAGAACAAGCTGAGTCAATCTAAGTTAGCACTGAAGAGAGAAGAGCAGAACTGAAGTGTGTGTGAGTTCTGAGGTTCCAACCCAGGAAAGAGCAGGGGCCATGTATCTCAGGCTAGCCCAAGATACATTTGTCCCATCATCCCTAGAGGCTGAATGTGAAGGAATCTTGAATAATTATGAACCAAGCATGTACCTGAGCAAACAATGCTTCCAAGAGGGGGATCTAAAAGGAAACCACTGCATAAGGTGTTGGCAAAGAGTACTGACTATCCCACAGACTGTCAAAAGAACAATCTGCCTTGAATGAAGTGCAACCAGAGTGCTCCTTAGAAGCAACGATGGTGACACTCTGTCTCACTTAGGGCATATTTTCCAGAGGAAGCAGTCCCTAGAGAGACAGCATGCTGGGGAAGATAGAGGATCACAAAAGAGAAATGCACAAAATGCACTGGTAAGAATCTACTACAGTGTGCTTGAGCAGGACAGATTGTGAGGATGGTGGGTGATAAGACAAGGTTCAGATCTGTTGTTCATTGGATCCCCACAAATCTTGGTTAACGTGACAGCACCTAACCACAATGTGCACTGTATTTACACTCCGTCTACTCCTCTCAGCTGCACTGTGAGATGGGAATTATTATTTCTTCATTTCTAATGAGGAAAACAAAGTTCAAAATGATTAAACTACTTATATACGGAGCTCTGGTGGTGTAGTCTGTAGGAAGTTGCACTGATAACCCAAATGATTCTTCTGCAATTGGAACCAGCCAGTGGCTCTACTGGAGAAAGAGAGACAGTCTCATTCCATGAGATTTATAGTCTCCGAATACCAACGGATGGTCGGCGATGAATCAGTTCCAACTCAGCAGCAGTGAGTTTTTTGAGTTTTGAAGTCAAGTAGTTAATAGGGGTAGAGCTGAGATTGGAACCTAGGTCTCTCTTATGATCCTAGGGCCTTCTCCAGCAATATTTTGAGGTATCAATTGTCTTTTCTCTGGACTTTAGAAGGTAGGTAAGCTTTGAACATGAAGAGGTTAAAATGATGAGGCAAGGATTTGAGTGTTTTAAGAAGAAAGAATAGCCTGGCAGAGGGAAAGTATAGGTCCCTGGATTTAAAAAAATAAAAATAAAAATTTGTTTTTAAAATAGAATATGTGCCAAGTAGTAGCTGATGCCAAGTCTGGGGAGGTCAGTGGAGAAGCGTTCATGAAAAAGAATCTTAAATGCCTGGAGACAGGAGAGTCAAGGAACAGCCTCCAACTCTTCTGCCCAGAAGTCTTCTGAGCGGTGACCTCCATGGAAAAATAGAGGAATACTCAATGCTACACAAGTAAACAACTTCTCGTGTCATATTTAACCAAGCACTTTTACAGATTTTTTTGAAGGAAAAATCTCTTCCAGGCTCTCATTGATGTGTATACAAGGGCGTTTTGGAAACAGACAGGTTTGTGGATCAAAATATAATGCTTACCACTTAAATAGCTTTATGTCTCAACAGCTGCACTAAGTCCCTAAGCCTCGCAGCACAAGGGAGGAGGTAAAAAACCATCCCTGTTCCTTGCAGAGGACAAGATACCCCAGTCTGCTTGGCTCCAGCTCGGGCTCCACAGAGGGAATGGAATCCCATCCCTAAAGAGTAACTTTAAAAGGGTCCCAAGAGGGCAAAGGAACTTCTGGGGTAAGTGTCTTCCTAGAACCTGGATCTGCATCCATCAAACCCAGCTCTAACCTTGACACTCAGAGCCTAAAAGCTAAATAGCAAAAGCTTATTTAAAACTAAGGGTAAGGAGCCCTGGTGGCACAAACAGTTAAGCTCTTTGCTGTTAACCAAATAGCTAGTGGTTCAAATCCACCAACAGCTCTGTGGGAGAAAGATCCAATTATTTACTTCCACAGTTATTACAGCCAAGTAAACTCTATAAGAAAGACCTGCCCCAGTACATGGGGTCATTGTGAGCCAGAATTAGCTCAATGACACTTAGCAACAACAGGCACTGTTGAGATGAAACTGAAAAGGTCTCACATGCCCACTGTTCTGAGATCTCTCTGGGACTTCCACTTGCTTTTCCCAGGGCATCTACTATATGATGTAGCTCTCACTGCAGGACCTCACCACAGGAGCTGTTGGAAGGGCCACACTCCTACCCCCAGACCATCCTCAATGCCCTACAAGGTCAGACACTCTAACAGAGAATTAAAAGCAGATTCTAAATATATCTACTTCCAGACTCCAAGGGGCGAGGGGAAAAGGAACTCTTCATACGGCTTCTTTTCATGGTTTTGGTGCTGAGAACCACTCTCCCTTTCCTCCTCTGATAAAGAAATTGCTTTTTAGTCCTTCACAGGTAATATTGAAATTCCATTCATTAAAAAAAAAATAAATTAAAACTCATTGCCATTTACTTGGAGCCAACTCACTGCTGATCTTCCAGTGGGGTTTTGGAGGCTGTGAATAGCATAGGAGGACAGTGCTCATCCTTCTCCCTTGGAGCCACTGGTGGATTCAAACTGCCAGAAAGCTGCCTTTCAGTTAACAGCACAACTTCTTACAGAATTCACCATAATTACTGTTGTTAGGTACCACTGAGTCAAGTATGATTCATAGCAAACCTATAACAAAGGGCAGCTTGGGAAGACAAGCAAAGTATTATAATGAAATGTGCAAGGAGCTGGAGTCAGAAAATCAAAAGGGCCAAACTTGCTCAGCATTTCTTAAGCTGAAGGAACTGAAGAGCAAATTCAAGCCACGAGTTGCAATGCTTAATGATGCTATGTGCAGAATATTGAATGATTCAGGAAGCATTAAAAGAAGGTAGAAGGAGTATAGAGAGTCATTGCACCAAAAAGAATTGGCTGACACAGAAATATTTCAAGAAACAACATATGATCAAGAGGCAATGGTGATGAAGGAGGAAGTTCAGGCTATTCTGAAGGACTTGGCAAAAAAAATAAAGCCCCAGGAATTGACGGAATACTAATTGATGTATTTTAACAAATAGATGCTGCCCTGGATGTGCTCACCAAGTTATGCCAAGAATTCTGAAAGACAACAACTTAGCCAACTGACTGGATGAGATCCATATTTATTCCTATTCTAAGAAAAGTTGACCCAACAGAGTGTGGAAATTATCAAATAATATCACTAATATAATACACTAGCAAAATCCTGCTGAAGATCATCCAGAAATGACTGGAATAGTACACTGACAGAGAACTACCAGAAATACAAGCTGGGTTTAGAAAAGGTTGTGGCACTAGAGACTTTATTGCCAATGTCAGATGCATTTTGGCAGAAAGCAATGAGAACCAGAGGTATGTCTGTGTTTCATTGACTATGCAAAGGCATTTGACTATGTGAATCACAACGTATTATGGCTGACTTTGAGGAAAATGGGAATTCCAGAACACCTGATTGTGTTTATGCAAAACCTATACTTGGACTAGGAAGCAGTTCTCAGAACAGAGCAGAAAAACAGTGTATGGTTCAAAATCAGGAAAGGAGTATGTCAGGGTTGCAACCTGTCTCCATATCTTTTCAATCTATGGGTAGAACAGATCATATGGGAAGCAAGGCTTTATGAGGAGGAATGTGGCATCAGAATTGGAGGTAGACTCATCAACAACATACATTATGCAGATGACATATAATCTTCCTTGCTAAAACTGAAGAAGACCTGAGGTGCTTGCTGTAGAAGGTCAAGGACTGTAGTCTTCAATATGGATTGAAGCTGAACATCAAGAAGACATCTCACTACTGTGCCAGTTGGCAGCACCATGATAGCTGGAGAAGAAATTGAGCTTGTTAACAATCACAGCTTGCTCAACCCCACAATCAACACTCTTAACACCAGAAGTCAGGAAATCAAATGATGAATTGCATTGAGAAATTCTGCTGTTAAGGACCTCTCCAGAATGCTGAAAAGCAACTATGTCAGTCTAGAGAGTAGAGTGCACCTAATCCAGGCCAGTCTTCACAATTACTTTGTATGCATCAGAGAGCTGGACAATGGTTAAGGATGACAGAAGAAGAAACAATGCCTTCGAATTGTGGTGCTGGAGAAGAATCTTAAACATACCATGGACTGCCAAGAAAACAAATAGGTCTGTCTTGGAGAGGGTGAAGCCAAGTTCCTCCTTGGAGGCTGGCATTTTGAAGCTCCGTCTCACATAATTTGGGCACATGGCCAGGAGAGACTGGTCCTTGGAGAAGGACAGCATGTTTGAAAGGGTGGAGAGACAGCACAGGAGAGAAAGACCCCGGATGAAATGGACTGATACAATGACTAAGGAAATGGGAGGCTGGTGTGTTGGAATTAGTGAGACTGGCTCAGGACAGGGCAGGGTTCAGAGCTGCAGTATATAGGGTCACTATGGGTCACAGGAGACTCAACGGCATATGACAACGACAAAATGAACAACAGTCTTGAACTCTGTCCTATCCTATGCCATCTGAATCACGTCTGACACACTTGAGCCCATAGAGGCAGTCACTGCAAATCCATCTCACTGGGTGTCTTCCTCTCTTTTGTTGACCCTCAATCTTTCCAGCCATGATGTCCCTCTCCAAAGAATAGCTTCTAAAAAAGGCTTTATTCTGATCCACATGAGTAAGACTTAATCACAGTCAGGGAAATCTACAGAACCAATAACAATGTAATTGTGTATTTATTAGTCTTATTCTAGAATAATCTTTTAGGATCCCAGAAGAATAACTTGGAATGAGCTTGGACACTCCCAAATCAATCATCTTTAGGCACTTCCACAAATAGGAAATAAAAATGTCTATCCATTCTTTCTACAATTTTCCAGTTGACAGTGTTTGAAACACACAATCTTCCAAAGCTAAGTAATAATTCTCAAAGACAGTAGAGGCTTAAGACTATTAAAAGAAAGACGTTTTTCTAAATCCATGTAATCTGCACAGATTCCCCTGCCCACCTGGAGATCTGTCTTACATTATGAGGCAAAGCAGTACTTTTTCCTTTTTTTTTTAATTCTCAAGCAGTTGGAATTGAGTTTCTGTCACTTGAAATGGAAAAATTCCTAACCAATACAAAAGATGTATTGCATCGGGCAAACTGCCTGTATGACCAGTCCCTCACTAATGAGATGCCATTTCCATTAGACTAATCAAGCTGGAGGAAGCTCTGGGGAGCTAGCAGGTAAAGAGCTAGGCTGAAAACACAAAGGTGTGTGGTTCAAATCCACCTGCTGCTCTGTGGGAGAAAGATGGACAGTTTTCTCTGGTGCATTTCACTGCCTCTGAAAACCTGCTAGAGGGTCAGCTATGAGTAGGTTCTGACTTGAAGGCACTTGACAATGACCAAGACGGAAGTGGAAATGGGTCAGTCAAATGGCTGTGGCTACACATGGTGAGGTTACCTCAGTCACATCAGGATTCTGTTAGAAAGGGGAAAGACATCGGCCAGGCAGCCAGTGATGTCTACTGCACTACCTCCAGTGGTCATCCTGACTGGAACTTCCCTTAAACGTGTTTGTTGGCTGTTATTTTGTTTGTCCTTAAATTTATTGTTGTTTGAAGCTGCCATTGAGTCCACCAACCCATGGTGACTTAATGCACCACAGAATGAAATGTCGCCCAGTCTTGCTTCATCTTCATAATCACCAACTTATTAAAGTCCATTGTTGCAGCTATTGTCTTCATTCACGTCACCAGCCATCGCCACTGTTTTCACTGACCCTCTTCACCAAATACGATCAACTCCTCCAGCAGTTGAACCTTGCTGCTGACTTGACCAAAGCAAATGAGTCAGAAAATGTTCCGTTGTGATTCATGAAGTTTTGATTAACTTTCGGAAGTAGATTAGCAGACCTTTCACCAATGCTACTGGACAGATGAATGGTGGTTTTTAAACTTTGTCTTTCCTTTTGAGAGATTGTTGCATCAATTCAAACTCAGAGCAACTCTATGTACAGCAAAATGAAACACTGCCAAGTCATTCACCACTCTCACAGTCATTTCTGGGTTTGAGTCTGTTGTTAAGGCACTGTCAGTCCATCTTGCTGAGAGCCTTTCTCTTTTTCACTGACCCTTTACCAAACATAATGCTCTTCTCCCGTGTCTGAACCTTCCTGATATTATGTCCAATATGAAAGGAAAGCTTGACATCCTTACTGCTATGGAGCACACTGGTTGTTATTTCTTCCAAGGCAAATTTGTTTGTTCTTCTGGCAGCCCACAGTAAATTCTGTATTTTTCTAAAATAGTCTAGTTTATGTATATATATTATTGTGTACAATCAAGTTGGAACCAACCCACAGCTGACTCCCTAGTGGGTTTTCAGAGACAGTTAATCACATAGGAGGAGACTGCCCATCCTCTTCCCACAGAGCAGCTGGTGGATTCAAGCCATGTGCCTTCAGGTTTACAGCACAGCTTCTTCCCACTAGGCCACCAATGCTCCCATTTGTATGTATAGGAGGTGATTTGAATACCATGCTGGATGTATCTTAGTCCTCCTGCATTACATCTGCCCAGTGCAATATATCATTTTATTTTATTTTATTTATTTTAAACTACCGCTTCCATGGACATTGGCTGTATGTTTAAGTAAAATTAAATCCTTCATAACTTCAATCTTTTCTCCATACATTGTGATGTTTCTTATTGATCCAATTATGAGGACTTTTGTTTTCTTGATTTTAAAGTTTAATCCATACTCAAGGCTAAATATAGTTTGCAATCTTCTCTATTAAGTAATTCAAGTCTTCAGCAAGCCAAGTTCCATCATGTGCATACCACAAGTTGTTAATGTTCTTGTTGTTAGGTGCCATCAAGTTGACTATGACTCCCTGTGACCCTGCGAACAGTGGGTCTGAGCCCTGCCCTGTCTTGTGCCATCTTCTTCATCTTTGATATACTTGAGTCCACTGTTACAGTCACTGTGTCAATCATCTTGTTGAGGGTCTTCTTCTCTTTCACTGACACTGCACCTTTCCAAGCATGATTTTCCAAAAACTAGTTCCTCCTGACAAAATACAAAGTTTGTGAGATGAAGTTTCACCATCCTTGCCCCAAAGGAGCACCCTGGTTGCACTTTCTCCAAGACATACATGTTTGTTCTTTGGCAGTCCCTGCAATATTCAATACTCTTCACTAGCAACATAACTCAGAGCTATCAATTTTTTTGGTCATCTTTATTCACTGTCCAACTTTCAGATGCATAGAAAATAAGTACTGTGAATATTCTGTGAAAACACTGTGACTTGGATCAGACACACCATAGTCTCTAAGCTGACATTATTGCTCCTTGAAGATTGCAATAGGGTATGTCAAGAAACCAAAACAGCAATCCCAGAGGTGCATGGTTCGAATCCACCAGATGCTGTGCCAGGGAAAGAGGGACGATCTCTTCCTGTACCAGTCAGATCTGATTTGACGGTACACTCACACAAAAATAATAAAATAAAAAAACTTTTAAAAAAAGAAACCAAAACAAAGGGAAAAGATGTCGAAGAAGATGTTGAAGAGAAGATTTCAAAGGGCAGCTCGAGAAGACAAAGCAAAGTGTCATAACAGAATGTGCAGAAAGCTAGAATTAGAGAATAAAAAATAAGAACTTGCTCACCATTTCTCAAGTTAAAATAACTGAAAAAATTCAAGCCTCAAATTGCAATACTTAGAAATGCTATGGACAAAATCTTGAATGGTCCAGGAAGCATCAGAAGAAGATAAAAGGAATACTTACAATCACTGTACCAAAAAGAATTGGCTGACACCGAAATATATCAGTAAGTATGATATGATCAAGAGTCATTGGTTATGATAGAGTAAGTCGGAGGACCTCCAGTGAGGGCCCACCCACCTCTGTGTTTCCCACAAAAGGTTCAGGGCAGGGTCTGTGGTCATTGCAGGCCACTGGTGGAAAACAAAACAAAGAGCCAATAGTTATGAAGGAAGAAGTTCAAGCTTCACTGAAGGTATTGACAATAATTAATAATGATGATGATGATGATAATAAAATAAAGCCCCATGAATAAATGGGCTACTAATTGACATGTTTCTGATACAGCTCTAGACATACTCACCAGTCTATGCTCGGAAATTTGGAAGACAGCTGGCTGGCCAACTAACTGGAAGAAATCCGTATTTGTTCTCATTCCCAAGAAAGGTGATAAGGGACGTGGGAGCTGGAAAGAAAAGATAAGAAACTTAAAATGAAGCCTTGACTCTTAAAGGAAACGTGACTTTGGGCAAGCCATTTATTTTCCTCTCTGAGCCTTCATGCTCAACTCTGGCCAGTGCAGTAATAACCCCTTACTAGCTGGCTCTGGTGATCAATGACAGCGGCTGTCAGTAAAACAACACAAAACCAACTCTTTCGGAGTATCTGCTGCAGATCAATCCTCACAGTGGCCCTGGGGGAGATGTCAGTACTCCCAGTTTACAGGTGAAGAAACTGATCATTAACTAGAGGTCCATGGCCACTCAGAAGGCCATGTCTGCACAGAGCCTAAATTTCTTGTCTAACAGCCATCTGTGGGCCCTGTGAGCCAGGTGCTTTTTGTCACATCTTCCAGCACACAGTCACCTCCACAGTCAAGGGCCACTCCCATTATGTGGGGAGGAGCACTGGGCCAACATCCAGAGCCCTGAGTTCTGGTCTCCTCTCTCCTACACACAATGTGGCAACTCACAGCTACTCCTTAGCCTCAATTTTGCCATCTGGATAATGGGTGTACTGGACATCAGGACACCTGGAGATCTTCAGACTCAAACACCTAAGAGATTGTGCAGACAGTAAGTAGCAGGAAATCAAAGAAGAGAAATTGTCTTAAATGGGAACAGAGCACGCTGTGTTATTCCACCCTTAATAACCACTAATTAGTTAATCTCCGTAGCAGCAGAGTGAGTTATTGGGTATTATTATCCCCAGTTTACAGACAGGAGGTTTAATAGGGGAGGGATTGGCCTCAGGCTCCAGGCAAGGATGGGATCAGTGAAAACAGGGCAGACACTACAAATTGTTTCAAGATTGGGGAAGAGGGCGGTGGAGGGTAGAGGGAGGCCTCCAGCAGAGAACAACACAGGAATTTATTTCTGGTCCTCATGGAAAAGAAGTCCCTTCAAGGGCATCTGAGGTAAAGCCTTTATGTACAGATGGGCAGAGGCCCAGAGACTTGGAAAGATTGACCCAAGGTCACACAGCCAGAACTGCAGGTCCAGAGAGCACCCTGGCTGTTCAGATAGGGGAGGAGGTGACTCCTAAAAGCTGGGTTCCCTCCATGGCCCTCCCTGAATTCTTAGCAAAAGCAGCCAGTCATAAGCCCCTGGGGATTATGTGTATACTAATGGCCTGTGACAAAGGCAGCAGGATAAGCTCCCTGCTCTGCAGACTAAACAAGGCACAAGAAGCCAAGTCAAACAAAAGCCGAGGTTTTCTGTTGGCCTGGCTGGTGGGCTAGAAGGGACCCAGCCTCGTGGGAGGCCAGGTCGGGAACCACCACCCGGAATCCACTCTGGTGGCCTTTCTGCCTTTTGCCACTGAGGCCTGAAAGGAAACACGAACAGGAAACACGAACGTAGCACATCTCCTCACGTCTTGGTCATGCCTGCTTTGCTGTGTAGGATGTGCTTTACTGCGCTGCCCGAGACAGGAACCTGGGGGGCAAGAACGGGAAAGAAGTCTCTTCCACTCAGTCACACAGCAAATCAGGCAGAGTACTGAGACCCACGACTTCCTAACTCCCTGCGCCACTGTCATCCTTGAAATTCTTCCTAAATCAGTGCCAAGTGACCTGTGAATACTGTTATTGTTGTTGTTATGTACCATTGAGTCAACTACGTCTCATGGCCGTGTGAACAGTGGATCTGAACCTTGTCCTATCCTGTGCCGTTGTCTTCATCTCTGACACACTTGAGCCCATTGTGTCTGTCACTGTGTCGGTCCATCTCACTGAGGGTCTTCCTCTCCTGACCCTTCACCTTTCTAAGCATGACGTCATTTTCTGAGGACTGGCTCCCCCAAACCACATGCCCAAAGTATGTAACATCGAGCTTCGCCATCTTTGCCTCTAAGGGGTACACTGGTTGCACCTTCTCCAAGACTTTTTGTTCTTTGGCAGTCCATGGGATATTCAGGACTTTTCTCCAACACACCACACCTCCACGGCTTCTGAGTCAGAGGGAAATGCAACACCAATTTCTACCCAAAGTCTTTTCCTGCTTGATAGCTCACTTAAGTCCATGGGCATAGGCTTTGTCAGCAGAAAGACCTGGGTTCAAGTGCCACTACTGCTTGTTTCAAGCGAGCCCCACAGCTTGAGCCTCAATTTGCTCTAAAGTAGATTAATGGTAGTATCCTTGTAGAGTTGGTGGAATCATGAATGAGTTCATGACGCAGAGCCTTTTCGCTTCTTGATTTATAAACAGTAAGCACTTAATTAGGGAGCTCTGGTAGCCTAGTGGAAAGAAGCTGTGCTGCAATCCCGAAGGCACACAGTTCGAGGCCACCAGCCACTCCACGGAGGAAGGAATGGGCAGTCTCCTCCCATGTGATTAACTGCCTCTGAAAACCCGCCGGAAGGTCAGCTATGGGTCTGTTCCTACTCTATGGTACACAACAACTACAAGCACTTAGTTACCACTGCTGCTATTATCAGCTCTGGCACTAAGGCTGGCTGGCTGGCCCTTGGCAAGGCTGAAGGCAAAAACTTCAGCCACTCAGAGTCTCATGCTGGCTTTGGTTTTGTGTTGTTGTGTAGTGTTGGGTAAGAATCAACCCAACGCTGACCCTCCAGCGGGTTTTCAGAGGCAGTTAATCGCACAGGAGGAGATCGCTTATCCTCTGGCCAAACAGCTGGTGACCTTCAGGATTGCAGTGCAGCTTCTTGCCACTAGGCCACAGAGTTCCCTACATGTTGTTTTATAATCTCTACCATCAATTTGTCTCAACCCAAGTGAGACTACAGCCCCAGAAGTGGGGAATGGGTGTGGGACACACACCCTCCACCACCCCATTAGTTTCCTGCTTTCTTTTTTCCCCCCAGAATTTTTTTTTAATCTTTATGAAAGTTTACAGAGACTTTGGATTTCCATTCATTCATTGTTGTTCATTTTCCTCCCTGTCCACCCCTCCCCCCAGTTTGCTTTTCTCTTTGAAAAGTTAAAAAAATTATTGCATTGTTATACAATTCCCCCCACTTCCCCCAGTCCACTCCACTATGCAGCTTTCATTCTGGACTCTTGTCATAACAATAATACCTAATCATATATTCCTCCTAAACAGTTCTCTCCCTCATCTGTTTCAATACAGTATACATTATTTATGCCCTCTTCATTTCCCCCCAACTCTGATGTCAGTCCTGCCTTATAACAGTGGCACTATGCAGTATTTGTCCTTTTGTGACTGAGATATTTTACTCAGTCTTAGCGACAGCAATAAGACAAGAGAAGGAAGTAAGAGGTATCCAAATTGGTGAAGAGGAGGTAAAATTTTCTCTATATGCAGATAATATGATAGTATACTTTAAAAACCCTAAAGACTCAGCAAGAAAACTACTAGACATAGTTGACCAATTCAGCAAAGTAGTAGAATACAAAATCAGCATACAAAAATAAATTGGATTTCTCTACAGTGACAAATAGAATACAGTGCTGGAGCTAAGAAAAATAATACCCTTCACAATAGATAATCACAAGATTAAATACTTGGGAGTAAATCTTACCAGAAGCACAAAGGATCTATTCAAAGAAAATTACAAGTCATTACTACAAGAAACAAAAAGAGACCTGGAGAAATGGTAGAATATCCCTTGCTCATGGATAAGAAGACTCAATATTTTGAAAATGACAATGCTACCAAAGGCAATTTACACGTTCAATGCAGTCCCAACACAAATACCAATCCCATTCTTCAAAAAGATGGAAAAGGCAATCTCCAGTTTCATTTGGAATGGAAAGAGGTCCCAAATAAGCAAAACACTCCTTAAAAAGAGAAACAAGGTAAGAGGCATCTCACTCCCTGATTTCAAATCCTACTACACTGCCGTGGTGGTCAAGACAGCGTGGTACTAGTACAATGACAGACACACAGATCAATGGAATAGAATTGAGAAACCAGAAATCAGCCCATCTACTGATTTTTGCCAAGGAGATTAAATAAGTGGGGAAATGGCAGCCTTTTTAAAAAATGGTGTTGGCAACGGCGCTGGCTGAAAATCGCCTGTGACTTCATCCATAGCCACTGGTGAGAGTCAG